>NC_071413.1:11680000-12010000 GCF_017976375.1 Cuculus canorus
TTTTTTTTTTCCACAAACAGGTAAACTGAGGCCCATGAAATGCAAGAGACCTCCCCAGACTCATGCACAGGCTCACCTACTGCGTCCTGGAGTCTTAGGCTTGGGCAACATTGCCAATCCACCATCTCATTGTCCAGGTATTTTGTCCTATAAATAGTTCGATATGACACACTGTCATGAGGCATAACACTGCACACCGAGGTCTGTTTCATATCTCAAAGCCTGAGCATCAGCAGCTCCCACACCAGGTACCACACCAGCTCAAAAGGTGCACTGCACCTCTCCTCACTGCCCTGTTCAATGGCCATTTCTTTCTCAGGGACAGGCTTAAAGCAGAGTGGGAAATTCAACAGTTAACATTAACAGCTAACAGCATTTCATAAGTACCTTTTTTCTTGTTGTCATGAATTTATATTTTTTATTTTGTGCAAAAAAAAAGAGAAACAACTGGGAATGACCAAAGCAAAAGCAGTGTGACAGCAGTCACATGTGTTGCTATTATAGATCCAGCGTGCAGTATGAAGGAAGGATCATGTCCCACGCCCTCTTCCCACAAAGGGACAGCCCCACTGTATTGGGAAGCGTGTCTGCAATGGGCTCTGCTCACATCTAAATCAGTTTAATTTGAGGGTTTGATGGCAGCGAAGTCCCAGCAGCCAAGGCACCAATGCGGACTATCAGCCCCGGGGGGGGGAATATTCTCAGGTAGTGACTTGAGGACCTGCCTGAGCTGAGGAGAACTCAGCAGCATCTTCACTGTCCCCATCATCTGCTCACTCAGACACATACACCCACCCTGGAGCATCATCTCCAAGTGATCTGCTAGTGTATTCAGAACACTACTGTCACAGACAAGCTGGCTGGGAGACTGTAGTAGCACATTCAGTTCAGTTAACTTGTACTGCCGTCATGAATTCAGAGCCAGCCAACTGAAACATTAATGATCTGGTAAGCTACGAAAGGGAACCAACTCAGAATGAAGTCTGCAGCACAATTGCTTGACTGTTTGGGATGATGAACACCCGTAGTTCTTCAAGATTTCAGCAGGAGGTGAGGGGGTTTGCACTTTTGTAATTCAAGTATATAATTAAGAATAAAAGTATAGCAAAGAACAAGCCCCCGTATCCAGCAGTCCAGATAGTGAAAGATATGAAAAAATACCCTACACCAGGAGGAAGTCACTGGCTGCAAAAATCATACAAAAGCAGTATTCAGATGAGCTGCCACACTATCTGATAATTCTTAGAAACACTGCAGAGGTGACTTGCCACACCAATTTCACCACAGACACCAACAGCACTTCCAGCTGAAAAACAACCTTAACTTTTCTGAAAGAGTTTCTAAGAAATCCATTTTTTCTCCTTTAGCAAGCCATGAGTCACTTCTCAGTGTAGCACAAACAGCCATCAGATACAGAAGCTTAAGTGCCAGAAACTGCTCCACTAGTTCACAGAGAGTGTTTCAAGTGGGAGCTTCAAAAAAGCCTCCAGAACCACACTCGTGTTCAAAAGAGGTGCTAGAGAGCACGGCTGTGTGAAATTTGGCAATACAGCTTCACTGGCAGGAACAGGGAGGTTAGTTTTGGCTCACACGAGATCCTCCACCCTGTATTTTTCTTTGAACAGTTTTAATGAAAAACTCAAAGTGAGGCTCAGCTGCAGCCATCAGTTTTTATCTAAGGTTGGTCAAAATAAAAAAAGAATTGATTTCTGTGTGCATAACATTTGAAGGGGAATACATGTCTCATTAGAAGAGACTCTGTATTTTGAGTTATCTTTGGATGAGAAGGTAGCCAGGAGACCTATAATTCTCTCACACCTATGTAATGCATACAGGCAAGCAAAACATCAATGTGATGGAGGATGGGGTGAATAGGTAGGCGCATCATCCAACTTACAGTACTGGGCAGCAGACAAGCTTGTCTACTTTACCACTTCCAAAGGAACAGTTAGTCACTCCTCCCACCTATCTGCAGCAGCAAAATGAGAAAATGCTGCTCTCTTCAGCTTGCATAGTCATTTGTTTCATTCAGAGAATCTAAGGATGCCTCTAGAAGAGCTATGATGCCCAAATCATTAGAGCTTTGCCTCTTACCATGATGTATTCTGGAAAACCTTGAAACCCAGAACATGACAAGTGGAAGAAGAAGGAGGTAAATCACATGGTGCTTCTTATTCTGACACAGGGTTGGAAGAAGAAGAGAGCAAATCGAATTGAAAATAGTGAGGGGGAATACAGGATAAGCAGGACAGGTTTTCCCCTTTGACAAGTGTGCAAGCAAGTTGGCTGCCTGCCCTTCCAAGATCTCCAAACACATCAAAGGCAAGTGAGGGTTACAGGCCACTGACTTTTTTTCACTCAGAAGACCACTGATGTTAAAGGGAGGGTTCCCTGCCTTCTAAAAACCCAGTAATACCTTGCTAACACAGACCACCAACATTTACTTCATGTTTCCCTTTCCCTGTAAAACCAGAGGACACATACTTCGCTTTCCTCTTCCACAGACTACACTGAAAATGTCAGAAAGCAGGACAAGCTAGCTTATAAATAATTGCAAAGCCTCTCCTGAAAAAGGTTGAGAGGGAGCTGGGATGAAAGCTCCTAGCCAGGAAAGCTGTGACTGCCAAGGAGCAGAACAGAATAAGGGCAAGGACGATGTGTGATATCCCAGCTCCATCTGTATGCAGAAATGAAAGGCATTGAGGAAAATATCAGTGCAGGTTATGGCAGGCGTTCCCAGGTGAGGGGAAATCCTCAGGGGAAGAGCACCATCAACAGAAAATACAGCAGACCTTATAAGAGACAGCTGACGTGGCAGATCCTACAAAAGCTTGTCTGCGATATCTGAACATCTTTTGTTCTCTAGTCCCATTCTTTCACCTGGCAGCTCACAGATGAAAAGACCTGAGAGATGTTCCTGTTACAGAAGAGTTTCTCCTCAAAAGGCTCCTAAAAGGAGGAGGGACCAGGGTAATACGGGGTCCACTATGGGGGATGCATGGCAGAGGAAGCTTTACCCTTCTAATGATGCCTCTCCTGCATTTCTGGAAATTCTCCCTAACCCTATCCCCTTGCTACCTGCAGCGTGATAACAAAGCCAGCATTGTCCATCAAGTGTCCATCCGAAATGACTCATTCTTAGGAGCTCTGTGTTCATTTTTTTTCAGCCTGGTATCCTAAGAAAACAATGTTTATGTGATCATATAGCCTGTCGTACATCTTAACTGCTTGTGCCTCGCTATTAACTTTTGAATCACACAGAACTGGGGATAGAGCACATGGAGAGAAACTGAGTTTCTATAAGATTGGTGAACCTACCTTTGACTGGGTAGGACAGAGATCCCAGTCCATTTCTCTGCTGAGAAAAAAAGCTAAGAACAGAGTCAGTACTTAGCCCGACTCGCTAGGCTATCGGAATGCATGTGCCACTCAGTCAACCATCACAGCTCATGCTGCTTCTTATCCTGCTTGCAGGCAGAGGATGTGAAGGGAAGGTGAGAGTACTCTGCGGGACTGGGGTTGGGTGGGCAGCTGAGCTGGAATACTACAATGGAGAAATGCAACATCATAGCAAGTCCAGACTCACACTTAAGAAAACTTGTTTTTTCTGCCAAATTGCTTATAACTTCACTATACATTATCGGGGACAAATGCCAATATTTCCCAAGTACTCGCTGATTTCAGTATGTAGCCACACACAAAACAGCAACCAGTCAGAGAGTTCATCCCTTAGTCTTGTTGCTACAACTTCTTGGTTTTGTCTAAGTATGGCAAGCAAGAGAAACGTTACAGTGAAGTCACTTAATTTCCTACTGTTGCCACTTTCTAGGTCTGAGCAATTAAGGCAGGATTTCTTGAAACAAGAAGAACACGTGTGATGAAACAAATGTGAGTACTCTGAAAAAGGCACTCCTGCAAGACTGCAAGGCTTGGCTCTCAGGTAAGTTTGTGACATTGGTAAAAAGCAACTTTCTGCCCCAAGTGTGCTCTTCAGGGGCATTGTCCTGCATCTACTGACCAAACTATCAATTTTTAAGAAAGGTATGTATAGTAGGTATGAAGAAATAAAGGTATTAAAAAAAAAGTCCCTTTTTCCCGTAGCACCACATGATAAATTTCATTTGCCCCATCCTAACTACTTCTGGTGACAGTGCAGTGTTTGTCTGAATTTTTAACAGATGTTTCTAAGTACTCTTGACCACTTCTCTCTCCTGAGGATTTCTGCAGTGGGATAGCTCTACATAGTAATACAAACAAAGCTTGTAAGAGGCTCTCTGGGATAAATCAGCAGAGGCTGCATCTAGGATGGGTGTGGATATGGGTCCAAGCCTTATGAAACTTTGTAAATATCCTCTGAAGACTAACAAGCTGGACTGACCCTGCCTGCAGATGTTTTTGAGCTTACTAGCCCCACAGTGAAATGCAAGACAGCTTACAGATAACTGCCACACTCCTGAAATAGCCCAAGAGCGGGATTTAAACCGAAAGTTATAAAAACAGGAATATACTGGAGCAGAACAGAATAATGCAAAGGATGATGTGTGACGGTGTAACTCCATTTCAATTCAAAATACCAAAGATGCTGCGAAGGGGATCAGTCTGGGCTGAGGCAGAATTTCCCAGATGTCAGGTTACCCCTGGGAACGAACACACTGGATTCAACTGACAGGTGTGAAGGTACTCATGCAGTCAGAACACAAATTGCTTCAAAAAAATAAAATCTCTGCTCTCATTTTAAAAGAAAATGAGTAGCTTGTGCTGTGCCTGGCAGGGAGGCAGTGACATCTGCCTGAGTTTGTACATGGCCTGAAACAATCAGCTAAAACACGAACTGTTGTTGCCACACTCATGGCTGGTAGTTTACATTATCAAAATGTAACCATAGCCGTTTCATACCAAAATAAAATCTATGAAAGCCATTGTCAGTGTTTCACAGCAGCTGAAACTGTTTTTTTAAAAGGTCAGTCTACTCGGTGGAGAGTGAAAACAAGCGAGGCGGCCGTGCCAGCCCTTAGGATGTGGCTGCATCCTGTAGCCTGGTTCTGCACTCCCATAAATGCCGGGCAAGAAGCAGCAGCGAGGTCTCAGCGGGGCTGAGCTGCCCCTGCCAGCCGGGGGGCAGAGGGGCAGACAGAGGGGCAGTGGGGTGCCGTGGGGCGAGCCCGCTCCCAGCCCCCATCCATGCCCCCACCACAGCACGCTGCACCCATTCCTTGCTGGGGCAGAGAAAGGGATGGCTGTAGAGGACACTGCTTTTTTCAACCCCATTCAGCTTTGTGGCGGCTGTGTCACTCACAACAATACCACAGCCCTCCTCCACCCCCAGAAAAACCCATTAAAAAAAAAACCCAAGCTGAGACCCACTGCCCTACAACTCGCTCCACACCCCCCACCCTCAGCAAAGAGCAAGCATTTGTTGTCATCTTCTGTATTAGCATTTCTGTTAACCCTTTTGTAAGATCATTTCGCTCAGTTTCAGAATTACTCATTCTGAAAAACGCTTGTTAAATATTGGCCCTGACTGTTACACCAAGCGATAGGTTGGTAGTCATAACTCTCAAGATATATTTAGCTTCACAAACTCATCATCAATGGCTTCTGAAAGCATTGTAGCCAACAGACTGGAAACCACATGCAATACAAACACATAATAGAACTTTTAATGTGCAAAGAGACTAAACAAAAAGATCCTTGACCTTCTTGCTTTCCCTTGCATACCATTATCCCTAGCGAGACAGCAAATGGAATGACGTGGAGAGCAACAGCTACCACCAAGCAACTTTGGAAGCCAATTTCTACAGTAGTTAAGCAGTTAATGACGTTAATCGGAATGATAACTTATTAAATTCTACATTTATGCAAATAGCATTTTGGCATACCGCACGGAGACCTGAGTAGCCGAGCTCACCAGGAAAAGGTCCCAACATCTTTTACATTTGCTGTTCCTTTTTTTTTCTTTTAATATCATGTAAAACAGTGTCCGCAATGGTTGGAACGCCACACAAATAAAAAGCTGTAGTCACAAATTAATCTCCATCATCCCAAATAGATTAATGAACAAATTGTTTAATTCTTAAGCTTTATGGAGCAGGGATTAATCTCTACAGCTAAATCCAATCTCTGTCTTTATCGTTTTAATGGGAAGTTGACACTTCTTATAGACCTTCCCAAAACAAGCAACATTTACTGAACAATGAAAATAGCAGCTACCCCTAAGTCACTCCATAGTACAGTCGCTAAAGTATGTATAGCACAAAAATAGAAAGGAACAGAGTAGCTTATGGCTATAATATGAAAGGACATTATCTGCATGTGACGAGATGCATCAGGAAAACTGTAGTTTAGGATAAGCAGAACTTACAGCAATCTTAGTTTTGTAAAGTATGTGTGGAAAACTTTCTGTTTTCCAAAATAAATATCTGGCAACGTTTTGGCTCTGAATCACATTTAAATTCAACAAGGATAGAAGGAGCATGGGACTGGATGAACAGCTATGAATTGCACTTTTAATTGCTTTCAAAATGTAAAAAAGAATATCAAGATGTGCACATTTTTACCATTTTTGTGCTGCTGTTTAATAGAATTAAATTCTGTACAGAATTTTACCCATTTAGTTTCTTCAGTAAAATGACATGGCAACCGCTTGCTGCAGGATGTTGTGCAACATGAGTATTCACCAGTCAAAATCATACCTCTACTTTGAAAATCGGTAACACTGCTTACACACAAACCCTAACTGTTGGTTTACTGAGGTAGATGTAAATATACACGTATCTGGGTACCTTCTCTTTGTTTGTACAAAGCCTGCAACACAGAATGTTAAAACATCTCTGGAAAAAATAATTGGCCTTTTTTCTCCCCTTTGGGTACAAATTTATGTTTTTAAATGAATGTGCAGGTTTCCTGTAGCTGCATAAAGCCCTCATTTCAAAATACCATCACTGGCTAATTCCAGGTTTAATTAATTCAGAATGTTTTATATCACAAACACTTCTCTTTCCATAGAGCGTGTATCTTCTTTACCATAAAGTGAATGCTGGCTATTAAGAGAAGAAGGACTTTTTTTCCTCCCCCCTAAATAATTTAATGAAATAATTCAAAGTTTTACAGCAACTCTCTTTATGGAGTCAACTTATGCAAGCACCAAAGCCCTTCCAGAGAAAACAGGATTCTCCCCACCTCCCTCTGGCTTTTCTCCCTACTGAATGCCATGGCCTTCACTCAACCAAAGGAAATGAAAGACAGACTGAGACAACAGCATCACGTGGGTGAAGGTCAGATTGATTTTCAGCTGTGTGGTGCTGTTTTATCACCCTCAGGACAAAAGTTAAGCCCTTCATTTTTTTCATGTCTGCTTTAACAGAGCAACTTGTTTTTCCCTGAAATTTTGGTTGGGCTCCATACCACCAGAATTATCAAGGATAGCCTAATTTAAAACATTTGTGTAGTCCTTCTTCCTTAGAGTAAAATCCAGAGCAGCCCACACACCACAACATTTCTATCCATGAGTCTCCTCTATTCCCTGTGTACGAATAGTGGCTCCTTGAAACGACTGAGGTTTCTGCAGTGACATTTGCTGACAGTAAAAGACTGGGATGCAGCTGCCGGCTGTTCAGCAATGATCCTGGGCACAGGGAGACGAGCGTTTGCTCTCTCAAAAGGGGCAAGTTCACAAATTGTTTTTTCTCCCCATCCTCCTTCTCTCTCCCCCCTCCCTGCTTGGAGTGGCCAAGCTCTCCAAGAGCTGAGCCTGCTGCCTGTCACTCGGTGATCCAGACATGCACGGCCAATTCCTGTAGCAGCCACTGGAAAAGCAGACAGTTTTGCTAACCCAGATTCCACTTTTCCCAATTCCAATACCACTTGCAAAATTACTCCCCCCAACTTGCTACAAGGGCCAGCTCTCCTCATTCCTCTTTTAATCAAGACTGATGCTCCCCCAAAGTAATGATGTTATTTTCAATACAGCAAATTTTAGCCAGTCAGGTCTTCAAAACTGAACTCATTAACATAAAATGAAGCATTCTGTACATTATAGATATATACACGTATAGCTACTGATTGAGAGAAAGAGCATCTTCCCTTCTGACATTTGCACTTCCAGAGTTTGAACTGACAGCCAGAAGACTCAGTATTCTCTCATTTAAGCTAAAAGACAAGAAAATCCTACTCACTTTCATCTTCTTCTGTTTTAAATTTCGGGTTACATTTGTCTTGCTCGTGTTGAGGAATGCAACAGCATTGCGACTGCCTCCTAAAAATGACAGTTTGTCCTCCATAGAGACCAAGGAATACTATCTGCTTTATTTGTATGTACCAGAGGCTCTGGTCAATAGCAAACCCAGTTATACTGGATACCATTAAAACACCTAATAGAATACAGTTCCTACATGAAACGGCACTTGTATAACAAACCAAAGCAAGTGTCTGTAAGAAAGGAAGGAGTAGAGAAGGGCTGTAAGGTGAGATTGAGCAGCTATGCAGGTTGGATCTGGATGCAATCTGAATGCAAATGAAATAATTTGCTAGATTGTGTGAACAAAGATTTGACGAACACAGTTTTTTAGCTCAGCTGAACCTAGCTGAGACTGCCTTTAAAGCAGCACATGGAGCAGTCGGATTTCTCGCAGCACCTCAAGACCCGCAGATGCTGGTGCCTGTGGGAGGGTTCAAGGAACGTTCTGCATGTGTATGGAGCCCCAGGGAAGAGCTGGCTCTGGGAAAATGGATCAAAGAACAACTGTAGCTGAGAGTAAAGGACAAAACAGTAACACAGTAAGGTGTAACTTAAAGGTATAAACTGTGAAGCGACTCAGTTATATGTGGGGCCAGGAAAGGGCATATGCCAGCACAGTGTCAGGGAGAACGCTGCCGTGAGCAAGATGAGAAATGGTGGCAGTCCAGAAAGGAGCAAGCAAGGAAACAGCTTCCAGGAGGGAGTCCGCAGGGACACTAGCGCTGCCAATGGGGAGAGGGACTGGAAGAGCGCCGTCACCCCAAGGAGACAACTAGAAGAACTCACAAAAGCAAAATCCAATATGATGCAGAGACAGACTACAAGCCCAAGTATCACTGTAAATGTTAAAGAACTGTCCTAGAGGCATGCTGAATTTTTGGCTGGTTTTGGCTTGGTTGGTTGCTATGGTTTATTGATGCAGATTGAACAATGCAATTCAAACCTGCTTAGACCACTACTGGAGTCCAGGAAATCACCTGCATTCACTTTTGCTCAGGGAAAATGAACACAGGTGTATATATTTATATTTCTGTAGATTGTGAGCTCATAAAGGGAATTTATTCTGCTTCTGTCTTTCTAAATTTTGCTAATGAATAATTAGTAGATGTAGATTTCTAAAATGACCAGTTAATATAAATGATATCAAATCTCATTTATTTTAAGAGATATCATTAAGTACAAAGTCTGCACAAGCGAACAGAGTTCACTGTAGAGCAAATGACTGGGAATTACATTCAAAAATCTATTCAAATGTTTAATGTAACAGATTCCCCAGAGAAGATAAAAGCAATGGGCTGCTTCAGCCTTTCCTTATGTCCTCCTCAGCAAGGCTAACAGTAATTGAGTAGCAACATAAGGAGGAGCCAAAAGACCTTTCACCATCATGCTGAGAAAGATTTTCAAGGAAGCCTACAGAGATGGACCAACAGGCCAAAACAACAGTGCCTTCAAGAGGAAGCTCACCCCCACCTCGGTTATAGGTGTCACCTGGATTAAAGACCTTGGCTTTTCCACCAATTTCAAGCACGTTATTAGACAAATTGGTGAAACCACAGTTACAATCACTTTCATCCAAAATAACTCAGGCTGTTAAAGGGGGAAGGTCTTGAATTTGCCTCCAAACCCTGACCTTTTGTCCCTACCTTGTGCAGCTCCATAGGACATCAGATCCAAGATTGTCACAGACTAAAAATTAATCATTTTAATCGTCAGCAACGCCTCCTCCAAAGATAAAAAAAAACCTTGTGTCTGCGTAAGGTAGGAGATAGAAGGAAGGAATACCTCTTCCAGTAACAGTCAAAACTTAAACCACATTAGAGCGATGACTTCTTAAATCCATTGACAACAAAAATAAGAATAGCGTTCCTTGTGTCAGAAAGGACTTCCTAGTCTAAATTTTTAAAGATTATGAGTGCTCAAAGGCCTTACAAAGTATTTAATAGGAACAGACCAAGTGGTTTGAAAACCCTAGATGAATTTTTTCATTAGGCGAGGCAACGAAAACTGTTGTCATAAGCAAGAAGCTTGAATAACTTTATCTATATTTAATACACATTATTTAACTTAAATTTCTACTGAATATACTTTCAACAATTTTATTTAAATGTTAAATAATAAAATCTATTTTTAAAATTCACACTTTACTATTAAAAAACTTCTATTAAAATTACTTAAATGAAACAGCATTCAAGAGGTACATACTTGCTGCCAAAGCTTTCAAGAAAGTCAGAAGCCGCCTAGACCTCCGGTGGAAGTCTTCTGATGTGCAAACCCAGCTTGGAGAGATATAGCCTCTCCAGCAGGTGCAGGGAAAATCTTTCCTTTATTCTGTTTATTTGATTGGTTCAGTCCTATAACAAGTTCGTTCAGAATAGAGAAAGTATTTGGCAGATGACCGCTAATTTGCTTCTTGCCAGCCCACAGCAAAGAAAGGCGCAAGAGCCCTACAGAGAACACAGGCACCCCCAGTTGAGGTTGTTCACGGGAGGCCACTTACCTTGGTGGATCCATCCTGCTCACAGGGAGTGCTGTGCTGTGCCGTGTGGGTGAGGGCTGCCAGCCAGCACAAAGGACACTGCACAGCCCTCCCTCGAGTTGGCACTTGAGGCAGGTTGAGCCCTGAGCTCCTGGACCCAGAGGCCATGTGAAGATGCTCCAGCGAGCGCTCCCAAAGTCAGCCAGCTGAAGAGGACCAACCCATGCTGGCTCATTTCCCTAAAGCCAGCCGGCACCGGGGGGTGGAGGCTGCTTTCTGGCTTCGCCAAGCCTGGAGCACAGTTAATAACATGCCAGCTGTATCTGCAGACAAGCGAAGTTTAATGAGGCTACAACAAAAACATTCAAATATGCACTACAGAACTTCTGTGGGGATTTTTTTCTAGAGCTTGGTTTAAAAATTGAAAGATAGGGATTCATGACTGTTCGTACACACACTTCCCTTGTAGTTAATTGATTTTTTTAAAAAAAAAAAAATTATATTCTACAATTTCAAAAAACAACATTAGAAAGACTTTTTTTAATCCCACTACTTCCAACAGCAAAATCATGTTGTGTGATGAGTGCTTGAAATGCACTGCTGGTTGCCTTTTTCTTAATAAACATTGAAGTCTTAATTGTTTTTCCCCTACAATGGCCACACACCATCTTTCTGTCTGCCAGGTCTCCACACCAGGACAAACACTATCCCTTGCCTCCTGCTTGGGAACCAGGACAGACACGCAAACGTGACCACATCTCCAGCACTAGTGGTGAAGCAGATGCCTTACCTACTCGCTTACCTACCAGCCATGCTTTACTGTGTGCCTCAGCCTCTCACTCTGGGCTCAGGTAGAGGAGGTGTCGGTAAAAGCATTGCAAATATCTATTCAGAGACACCAGAGAAGACAGCCAAAGGAGTCTGCTCAGGCGTAAGTGTGTGGAGAAATTGGAAAAGGGGCAATTGTGCACTTTGTTCTCCACTGGAAGAACCAGAGGGTATCAAATGAAAGCAGATGACAAAGCCGAAGTGAGCAAAAGGGGATACCTATCCTCAACGTATAACTCATCTCTGGGTCCCTACCATGGGAAATGCTAAATGCATACCTTGCTTCAACAAGAAACTTCAAAATGGAAATTCATGGAAGAAGGTTATCTGAAGAACTTAAATAAAAAGTATCAAGAAGTGTCCAGAGAAGTTTGCTGACCGCTAGCAGAATATTCTGGGGAAATGGCACTATGGAACCACCAGGATGGCTCAGTACGGCCATACTTCTATGAAGACTACTTACCCAGTGGTCTGCTAAGGGATAGGGGAAGAAGTCAGGCAAAAAAAGCAGACTTTCAATGCACGTCTCAGTCACTGCTCATGTCTGCAGTCTGAAGATCTTGACAGCTCTGCATCTGCCAATGCTGTTGATATGGCCAACACAGTTTTGTCCCTCAACAACCCCCAGGAACGCAATGTTTGCCCTTCAGCAGTGCCCTAGCCACAAACAATCTATGCTCTTGTCCGTCTGAGACAGGACAACTCCAGCACATCCTTCACCAAACTCTCTAAGGCATTATTAAAGGCCAGTTTATAACAAGCACGCATCTGTTGTAGTCTCCAGGCTATCCTCACTGCATTTCTGAATTGAGTTTCACATATTGGGTTTCGTCTACAACCCCTGAATGCTGGAACCTGCTTAGGATCACCAGCAGTGATCCTCCTTCCCATGGGTACAGCTGCCCTTGCAGCACTCAGCAGGCTCCAGCCCTGGAAGGAGTTTCCACTGCAACCCCTTCCTCATCTGTTTCAGAAAACATTTATTACTTACTTGGATTTCTATAACGCCAAGAAACAAAACTTCCCTACACAGACCCACACAACACTCCTTCTGCTGTAACATGGCAATGGATCATCCTTTGCAAACAGAAATCCAAAGCAGAGGAAAACGGGAGGTGGAGCTTGGGCATCTGTGGTGTCCCAGAAGGGCTATGTGAGCCCTGGGGTGGCATGGGAGGGAGCCGGACAAGCCCCAGGTCCCAAATGCAAGTCCTGCCACATGTGAGAGCTCTAACGGCTGGCACCTGGCAGCTAGTGCTTGCTTTGCAGCATTTTGGGGGGCTTTGGTTAATCTCCCCATTTCTGATGCAGCAATATATCAGGAGGTGAGAGTAGCTTTTCAGACAGCCCAGTGCCAAACTCTTCAAGACTTCAAAGGCTTCTTTAAGACATGCACCTACTTTCTGTTCTACTGATTTTCATGTATACCTGCGCTTACTTTGCATACTACTTTTCGAACAAGATAAAAGTAGATAAAAGAACTCAATTAAAGTAGCAAGAATGAAACAGTCCCTTGCCAACACAGGCATGTTAACATGTCATCCTCAGCTCCTCACTGGGCCATATGTTTAAAAATGACAGCGAAAATATTCTTCCTGTGTGAAAAACACATGCTGCTTGAGGAAAGATATCATCATTGCTAAGAAATGTTTGTGTGGCCTCAGAATGCACAGCCAGGCCATCCACGATGACTGCTGGCTACACAGAGGCTGAGAAAGCGGTAGAGAGAGCTCATTACCTCCTTTCCTACCAGGGATTTTGGTTATATGCAACCAAACCGCCCGCAGCCGTGCTGGCAGCGCTCCTATCTGCACGCACAGTGCCTGGTGCTGCCTCCCTTGCCACCGTCCCCAGAGGGCCCCGGCACAAAGGTGGCAGTGGTGATTTGCAGGGGGCGGCGTCTGGCACACTGGCACGCTCTTATCGGCGAGCACACTGCCCGGCTCCTCGCGCCGGCTCCCATGCGGCTGGGGATCTGCCGTGGGCTCGTCGCCGTGCCCCCGCTGTGGGAGACCCTTCATGAGACCGCTAAGCAAATCCCGAGCTGGGTGTTTATGGTGAGAAAGCATTGTTTTAAATTCACATGTCCTCTCCCCCACCCCAAACCATTACAGGCACCAGCACGCCTGCAAAATCCAAGAGACAAGAGAAACAATTGCTGAGGCTCAGCCCCCGCTACTGCCTCCCCCTACCAAAGGGCTGAGCGTGGGGCTGCAGAGCCGAGCAGCCCAGAGGTCTCACCTACCTTCGCCTGCTGGATGACCCTCCGATCTGCCAGATAAGCAACACTGTTAGGGAGCATAACACTTTGCACAACTTTCACAGACATATGCAATACATTAAACACTACACTAAAAGCACCTTCACAGGCAGTCCCCACTCGTGCCAAACCTCCTGCGTGGGTGCAGAGCCAGCGCCTGCGGCTGCCACATCAGAGCCCTTCCTGGCCCGTGGCAAGCGGCAGCTCAGGAAACACTGCACAGAATGTACTCTAAAACCACCGCATCGGCAAAGGTTACTATATGCCTTGTCATAAAATTTGCAACTGCGCTTTGTTTGACTTCAGATGCGCATTCAAATGCGCGAATATGCTTTACGTTCTACACGATAAATACATATTTCATTGAGCACCTGCAAAAAGAGCCGGGCAGCCCAGCACCTTATCAGCATACTAATCTATTAGTATGTGTAGGTAGAAGTCCTGGAAAGAGCCACCTCACAGGCTGGGTAGGAACCTCCAGGTAAATTCAAAAATCATTTGAATGACAGTAGCCAGTGGAGCCAGACCCAGGGCCATCCAGCCAAGGGCACCTCCACAATAATCTGGGGTTTCAGAGCTCTCGGCACCAATGGGCACAAACACTGACTACAGGGAGACACACGAAGCATCTGGGAACTGCAGCCAAAGCGGCTGCCCGAGCCTTCAGGAGCCCTGCTGCCCCTGCCCCAGGAGAGGGGACATCTGGGACAAACGAAGGACAGGAGCCTATGCTTGGAGCCCTCCCAGTGATTGACCAAAAAAACCACTGCCCCAGTGCCCATTTTCTGATCTAGACCGCGAGAACGGAGGACTCCAAGGAAAATCCACGTTTTTTTACAGTTTGTGATATTACTGAGTTTTTCTGGTGCCAATTTTCAAACGTTGCTATGACCTCTGCGAACGAAAACTGCATTTCAGCATGACAACACAGAAAAGAACAAAAAAGAAAACTTGTTATTTTTTTAGCTTGAAACACTAGTCAGGTTAAGAGAAAGGAACAGAATTCTGGCAAGGACAAGAGCACTCAGACTGAACCACAACACAGTAATTAGGGCCAGTAGGTCATTAGAGACACAGCTGTATAAACTAGGTGTATAATTAAGTTTCCACACTGCTTTTTCACAACTGTGTTTCAGTTTCTTTTGTGGAGGACAATCCGTAATTCATTAATTTAAAGATGCAACAACAGCAGCAGCAAAAAGACAGAAAATCTCTGACTTGCCAATCGGGTACAAACAAAGATTACAATTTGGGGGAGAGCTAATTTTGGAAATACAACCAAGAAGTCTCTCTTTGTCAGTGGGAAGTAAAAAGTGCCACCTGACAAAAACATTCAGGAGACATCATCACTTGTTGACAAGCTGCTGTATATGGTTTTCTGGATAGGCATCCCGCACATACGGTTGCATGGCAATTGTAATTCTTGTAGCAGGTGAAATACCAGAAAATGCAAAATTATACACTAGCATGAAACAGTTACAATACCTCATTTAAATGTAAGCCTAGTGTACAAGTTACAGGGCAATTAAAAGGAGCAACTGCAAGACTTTAATTATAAACTAGTTCCTACCGTACAGTAGTTTAGAAAAATCAGCCGCTTCCAAGCTGGCAATATCCATATATAGCTCTGCTGCTGTTTGAAACAGACAACCTGTAAAGTTATCAACAACAGAAGAGGACCTCATGAAATGCTCAGAGACCCCACCAAAACCTACTTCTGTCCGCTTCATTGATGCACTAATTTGCTTTAAAACACTGTACATTCACTTGAGAAACTGAAGAAAAAAGCTTACATGAGGCTATTCTTCCCCAAGGGAGGAAAGGGGTGACATGGGCGAAGGAAGCAAAACACAATACAATACCGGAACTAAACCCAGACTAATGCAGGTAGATTAAAACACACAAGCAAAATGGCAAATCTCATGGCTTTTTAGCCACTTTTGATCATATCTCATAAACTCAGCATCAGTCACCAGACAGTGATACATCGCAGAACAGTTGCTTGATGTGTCCGGCCTCTGGTGCTGGCTGGAGGACAAAGTAATTTTGTAAATCCACGTGCAATTCTTTACTCTTGTCACCAATGCTACAGGACAGCATCATGCTACAACACCTACACTGTAGCAGCAGTGTGCAAAAAATATGTATAAAAAAGACAGCACAAGATGCCGATGGCAATTACTCGTCTTCTCTAGTTAAGGGACATGGGATACCAGTGAGTTTTAAAATAATTTTAAAAGCTTAACATATCCAGTGCGTACACTAGGTGTTTTTATTTATTCTTGGAGTGTTTTTCAAGATGCTGCTAGTTCTGGAAGTCACTGTTTTCTAGGACTGCTGCAGGAGAGCTCATTTGTGGGGGCAAGCTGAGAGACAAGGGAAGCCATGAGCCAGTAAGGAAATGTGATGTTCTTTCAGTACATTCTGCCCCCATTTAGACCCTTTTCAGATCCCCATAGACACTGGAAACCTACAACCTGCAATCACAGACATCAGTCCTGAGCAGAAGGTATAAAAGGCACCTAATTCTGTCAGAAGGAGAACATCTCTACTACGCTGACATCAAAAGGAATGCCATGCACTTATGCTACCAGAGATGTCTAGATTTCAGCGGTGTTTTGTCCTCAAAGAAACAAGTCTGAAATACATGAAAAAGCAAGGAGGAAAATGGCTGTTTGTTACCTCCTTACATGTCAAAGCGGCTGCGTTCAAACTGTATTATAACTTCAGTGTGCCGTAATGAATTTCTAAGGGATTCCAGTGAAATAGATGGTTTATCCTGTTCTTTGGAGTGATCTCTTGTAATCCTGCAACACTCCTGAGCTACAATACCTTCCTAACTTCAGGATCCCAAAGGAAGTCATTAGTTATGTTGTATTATCAGCCTGGTGATATTATCACTACAAATATTACCTTGTATTGATCTGGAGCCATGTAGACACAACTGAAAACCCTGCTTCAGACTAAGACATGAAAACCTACCTTGCCAAGAGGTCAAGCACTGCATTACAACCTCTGATGTGTCAGGCAGGCATTATAGCCAAAGGAAGCGTGAGGTCACTGAGGACACAGTCAAATAACTTATTTTGTGGAGTAAAATCTTTAAATATACCACACTTCCTAATGCAGTCTTAGATTTTCACCTGGGTGGTTAAAGTCTTTTCAGATGAACTGAACAGAGACAAATCTTTCGCATGCTTTCAACAAAACTTCTCATGGCTATCAACAAACTGGTGGATCTGAAAGGGTTGTTTGTTTTGGTTTTTTTCCTCAAGGTAAGATATGTAAATATCAAGCAATATTCCAGATTGACTTCATGGAAACATTCTCATTCCAGAATATATGAGTGCAATCTTCCTATTTACTTTAAATCACTTCAGGACACTGGATTAAACTAAATGGAAAACAGACGCTTTTGTTAGGGAACAAGGATATCCTCACATGGAGATAATTAACACCTATTTCATGTATATGCAGATAGTTGTGGTGCCTTTTTATGACAATATGTCTTTGTAAATCATCAGCACATGTGAAGGCAGTAAAAGATGATGAAATTATATTACCTGCAATCAAAACTTAGCCATGGGAATACTAAGAAATTATTTTGCTAAGTCCCCCAAAATATAATCTATTTTTCTTAGTCTCACTAACAGAGTATTATGTTGAGGATAACTGAAAACTGAGGTGTGAAAACACTGACTGTATTGATATGAATAGAATCTCTAGGTTGCTATGTTTTAATGTTTTTCCTCAGGAAAAAATTGACCTTTTTTGTAATGCTGTTGGTCACCAGTCATACATCACGTTCCTCCTCTGGAGACTCCACCAGCAGTCCCTGCTCCCCTCCATCCTGCTCTGTTCCCCAGATTGTGCCATTACAGTCGTTTAGGGGACCACACAGTGAACCGGACCCAAGCAGACACTTAGGCTAAAAATAGCCTTTCTTTTTGTGGGTCTCGCCCGCAACACCACGAGGGGCTGTACCAGCACAACTTAGGGGACAGGGCAGTGAGGCAGTGATGGAGCAGCAGCCGCCCACACGCAGCCACGGGAGAGGTGCCCTGTGGCTGCACAGCCGCCCGCCTGCCTGCTAGGATCCTGCCTGCTCTGCTCTCCATGCGAGATGGTGTCGGGAACAACTTGTCCATGTGACTGCTGCTTTGTAAAGGACCACGGGCTGTGCACCTTGCCTTCCAGTTTGGAAGACAAGAATTTTTCTATCCAATGATATTTTCTTGTTTACTACACTGCAGTACAGTACAAGTGTCATTTGCAGAAGTCTCACACCAATGCCATGGTTGTCAAGAAATTATTTGGCTTCTCAATTTCATACGTTTTCAAGTTTGCAACCTATGAAGGGTTTCAATGAGAGCTCAGCACAAGGAGCCCCAGGGGCAGGCACAGGACTGCAATCCCTATCCACTGAAGGCTGGGGAAAAGCCTTAAAGCCCCTCTGTCCTTCCTCCCAGCAAGCAGATGGGAACAAGAGCTGAGGGTCCTCTCCTACACAGACCACAGCAAGACAAGGGAGGATGCTTGGGGTGGGAGTCAGACCGAGCTGAAGCCCCCACCTGACATTCCCCCCTGTGCTGTACTCCATTTCCTGTACTTTTTCTTGGTTGAGCATCATTTTAGTAATGCCCAAAATCAAAAGAGATGAAAACATGGACTAATTACAACACAAATTAAATGGCCAGGGAGGAATGTGCACTTGGGAAAAAGAGGATGCGCTACTGCTGCATCAGAGGAGAAACTAACCCTCCTGCCCTCTGCCAGCCCTGACCGATCCCTCTGCTATAAAGGCAACTGCCTAAAAATATTTCAGATGAGTGCGGAGGAAAAAGTGATGGCAGAGTAACCAATTCCAGGAAGGTGAAGGATGAAAAACTCTGATTTAAATACGCATGAATATATTCTGCGCTCCTCCACCTAAGATTTTATTTAATCTTTGGTAAAATCTGCAAAGCTTTTTACTACCCCCCTAAATTGGCTTAGTATGCTCTGTCGAATATCTGCCGCTACCACCGGCCACGCAAAGGCAGCTGTGTAAGAGCAAGATATGTTGCAATTGTTCACACCAATGCTCTGAGCTTGTTCTTACTTTACAGAAAGTGAAATCGAGATCAGCGTAGGCTAATGCTGTCTTCACTTCCATGAAATTCAAAAGGCAATGCCATAGTAATCCAGGGAGAACAGTGTATTTTTAGGGTGGGATTATGAAACTCGCATTATGAATTTTAATCTCAGAATCTATGAAATTGTCATGTTTTTTTATGGGGTTCAGAGGCCTTTCTACCTGAGAGGTTTGCACACTTCATAACTTTTATAATCTTCCTAAATTTGGAGAGAGAGAGGGAAAAATATTGTGCCTGAAGCTTTTAGCATTAAAAACAACACACAACATTTTTTCCTAATGTAATTACTGACAGATTCCAATTGGAAAGCTGTTGCTTTTATTTTAATTTTATTAAAGGAGTGAACAAAGGCTACCCAAGGCACCACAATAAAATTACATTAACTGTAAAATTACATTATTAATTCTTTAATCTCACTTGAGGCCTCAAGCTGTTGCTATGTCCAATTACCCAGCTAACCACCTGTCAGAACTGCAAAGCTAGTTTAACATTACCTCCAGGACAGTTGTGTGCCCTGTGTTCAGTCAGGTCTGCCAGTGAATCGAAGTCCTGCTGACAGTTATCGCAGGTGTAAATTGACTCATCCTCCATGTCTTCATCTTCCTCATTTCGCTCTTCCTGGCTTGTCACACTGTTCCTCTCTTCCAGGGCCCGGCTGTCCTTCGCTTCACTCTCCAGTTCTCCTCCCAGGCCACCTGCCAACAGCAAGAACATCCTGTAAGTTTGCGAGGTCTGAAAAATAAGAGCTTTAAGAAGGATGTTGCACTTATGAAGATACATTTAATTACAGCTGCTCTCACATTATCCCCGACACCTTTCATTATATTAATATGGGTTTTATATCATGCAGTGCAACAATTCTCAACTGTATTCTCTGCTGCTTAGTGCGAATCCTGCAAACGCTCTCTCCTAATCTTCTCTGGTGGGTGTACAACGGGAGCCTCTAACTCTCTGTCATATAAAGTTGTTAGTGTTTTATCACTTAACCAGATTCTCAAAGCTTTAAAAATTGGCAAGATTATTTACAGCCTGCAAAGAAAAGGCATGCGCTGAATTTTAATTTTCAATGCTCTCCTCTCCCTTCCACCTCCAAGCCCCAATATTAGTAACAACAAGAAAAAAATGCTCTAGCTGAAGACCCTCAAAGCACACGTGCACCCTAAGACGTGCGAGGTCCTGCTGAACTAACAAGAGGCACTTTGCCGGGCAGGTGAGCCTTGTGCCGTGCCGACCTAGCTGGGAGCTGACAGCACTCCATCTGACCTTCAGGTCTCTCAGATATTTTGTTATCTTCATCTGTGACTGAGCCCCCAGCATACACTCAGCAGACTGTCATAAGGGATGGGCTTGCAGCCATGTCCTCCTGACTCCAGGACATCCTCTTGGCCATGGTGTCCACCAGATACACTTAAAGCCAGTCATGCTCCATGCAGCACTGCGGCCAGCCCTCGCTTGGGCTCTCCAGAGAAGCAGTAAAGGTGAAAAAGTCCTTCTAAGTCCCTGTTGACCTCCCAGCAGGGAAAGCAGCTATTAGATATGCTGGTCACCCTGACCGGGCTTTGGTGATCAGCTGAAACAGAGATGTTGGCACCTCTTCTGCACACACGCTCCACCAACAAGGGTGATGCAGCCACAGGTTCTGCACCTGCCCCATTTCACCTGCCTCCACCAGCACTCACAAATTCCGAATATGCCCTGTTGGTAACATGGGAAAATTTGAGAAGCTAACCCATAAAGTGACACGGAACCACAGGCTCTTCCAGAAGAAGAGATCCTCCCACGCTGCACACCAGCTGAACCCTAAAGCCTGAGAGCTGCTCGAGCCCAGGAGGAGGGATATGCCACCTTGTTGGCTTAGGATGCAAACTGGGCTTTAATCTATATTAAGGAAATGCCAGCAAACACAGAGATGAATTGTTTCTAAAATTAGATCAGCACCAAAAAGATTAAGGACAACCAACGCTGAGAACACAAAACAAAGCTGAAAAATAAAATTTATTAAAGATGAAAACTAGTTACCACAAGCACTGCAATTCAGACACGTATTAGCAGGGCTCTGCTACTACTATACAGCCAGAGCACATTTTAAACCATCTTCTGCCCCGCGTATGATAACATAAATCAACCCACGTAAAATGCTCTGCAGTTTTCCATGGAGCACTCGTAATATGACGTATCCTTCAAACTGCAATGAAAATATTAATATAAGTCAATGCCTGCTTGTGGTGTATCACAGCATCCCTCTTACCAATTAACTAATCTGCACATTTTCAGGTTCTTTTACTGCTAAATTATACATAAACAAATTTCCATTAAAGGCTAGATATAATGCCCATCCTAACAAATCAGATATGCCACTTACAAAGCCCTAATGAACTTAAGGATTTGGTTATAAAAAGTATCACTCGCTAAGCTCTCCATATTGTAAGTCATCATCTGTACTGTTTATTCAATAGAATGTTGTCTACTAAACCTCATACTCTATAGACTCTTCCTTAAATAAAAATGTATTGCAATAAAAAATACGGGATTCTGGTTTTCCTTATACTGCAACTTCACCAAATAAGTTACACTTTGCTTTACTTCACATATAATTTGATGTATATATTCAAATTGCCACTTCCATTGTGTCGTATTTACTTGGCTCACCTTCTCATAGCCTCTCATCCCAGACCGCAATCACAAACATTTTAGCTCATTCAATCTTTTTAAAGCCAGTATCTCCTGCAGACTTGATAGTTAATAAATCAGAATCTCAGGTCTCTAGCTTTGTAAGACAGAAACCTATAAAAATAGTCCAAGTATATAAATCTAACTTAAAGAACCGCCACCTGCTTCCGCACCGCCTGCCAACAAAGACCTCGTAGAAGCACTTCTGAACTGACTTTGCCACAACCTGAAGAAGAAAGTTTTTAGGCAACTTCAGGGAAGTTCAAGAGACCTTCACTAACATTTTTAGCAGAAATGTTGTCTTTTGACAGTTAACCTAAACGCCAGCTGATCTGGTAAGTACACTGTGACAAATTCATCCTTGGTTTTACTCCAACACTTCGTGACTACACCAGGGATAAAGCTGTTTGACTGAGTCCAACAATAACAAATAATTTAGCACACTGCTTTAGGAAAAATAAATTGTACAATGTGAGATAAGAAAACAGATTCCCGACTGCAAAGCAAAATTCCAGAAACATTTTTCAATTCCCTGTTGAATGGGAAATCTGATCCTCTAGGCAACTTTTCAAAAGTGTCGTTGCTTGACAGAGTTGTATGGCAAATAACTCAACAGTGAATCTTGCACAAATTATTTAGCAAATGCAACACTGCTTTAAAATGAGAACTATTTTTTTCTGTTTCCAGCAAGCTGAAGGAATTTTATATGTCTGCCACGCCTCACTGTCCTTTGAATAACATGATCTTCAGATTCCTCTGCCGAGCCGCATGCTTGGTGCTTGACTTGGAGAAATGAAACACGACTGAGAAAAATCTGGGGTGTTTCTTGACCTTCGTCTCCCCTATTTTGACGACAAGCTGCCATCAGGGCACGTGGGGTGCAGGCAGTCCCGGAGCAATGTTTGTTCCTTACCCAGGGAGCAAAAGAGCCAGCAAGCACCAGGGCAGTGGTGGGAATGGGTGGTTCATACAGCAAGGAAAAGCTTCAAAAGCAGCCCAGCTGCTCCCGTGGTGAGCTCAGTTTCCCTGACGAGGACTGCAGGCCACGAGCATTCCTCAGGAATTAACTTCTGAGGAGTTCTGCTGTAGTAGTCCACCAATTTATCCTGCAATTTGCCTGCTGGCAAGCACTGCAGGAGGGTCCCAACCCATAGCAGCTGGACAGGATGGGCGCACGCAGGCATGAGCACATTGCCAATGGGCTCCGGGTCACCATGGGAGGCTAAGGCACTGCTGGTACCGGCAGCAGGAGCACGTGCGATTTTGGAGTTGGGTCTGGCTCCAAGAGAACACGTCCAGGCACTACAACACAAAGGGGCTTCTTGGTGATCAGAGCCAATGGCACCTTGGAGAATCAAGCACAGGTATGTGTATTAACTAACAGAGCTAGTTTTCAAGATGGACTTGGAGATCAGTG
The DNA here is from genome assembly GCF_017976375.1 of Cuculus canorus. Taxonomy (NCBI): domain Eukaryota; kingdom Metazoa; phylum Chordata; class Aves; order Cuculiformes; family Cuculidae; genus Cuculus; species Cuculus canorus. The sequence goes on from NC_071413.1 coordinate 11,703,023, forward strand.
AACTTAATTTCATAGCAAGTAGTTTCTACCTAGATTGCTAAAAAATAATTAAAAAAAAAAAATAACAAAATAACTGACCTGCAAGGAATTAATACAGGGAAGACCTCTGCAAAGGCAGCACAGCACCACCGGCGCTCAGCTCCCAGCCGGCACCAGGACATTTGTGCACAGCACAAGGGTATGGCCAAACATCAGCAGACGGGAGCTGCTGGCACTGCATCTTAGGATAAATGATCACTAATTAATTCTAAAGGGAAGGGGAAAAAAGCCTCTACATTTCACAAAAATGTTATTAGTGATTTTCAAATGAACCTGCCATCACTAATGATGGCTTTAACAATTCTCTTGCATGAGTAAGAGAGGATACAATTTGAGAGATCGGCCTTGAAAGTACACCTTGCTCTGCCCAAAATGTAAGGAAACAGGGTTGGGGGGCATTCTGGTTTTCTTTTTCCTCTCCCCTTTCTTCCACCCCCTATAAACAGTGGAAGGTATGCAGGGCTTTACACAAGGAGAATATCTTACCCTATGACCTAAACAATCTGGACAGCAGTCAAGAATATGTTATTCTAATTGCCACTAAAGTTAACGTTGTTAACGTCTCTTATTTTTTTCAGAAAAAGCCAGTTTACGCTCTAGAAAGTTAATATTTCAAAGAGGACATATGAAGAACTGGGAGTGTTTCTGCCTGACCTGGTGGTCCAAGGAATGTGGCAAACTTGGCAAAGCTGGAAAAGCGAATTCCCAAAGGTTCAGCTTGAAAGTTCCAGTCAGTAGAAATGCTGTCTGAGCTGTGTTCAAAACAGCTCTGTTATAGGAACAACGCACTCCTAAAGCCAAATATTTGAAAACAGATTACATGTACCATGTTCAACTCAGGCCTCACTGAAGTTAAGAGCAAATTTCCACTTGCTTCACTCAGACCAGGATTTACTGCACTGCTGCCAGGCTGGCGTTGTGCTTGGAGCAAGCCCTGGCCCGCGGTGCCAGCCCGGCTGCAACGGCAGCAGCAGGCTGCTTTGGGGACCTCAGCTAGTGATGCAGCACTGAAAACACAAGAAGGTCAGAGCCACGTTGGAAGCGATGCTGATGCCTACCTACAATTTCCTCCGAGACACGGATAACACAGTGCAACACACAGGCCAGACGAATTTAAAAAGAAGCAAACCTCTCAGCTTATTTTTTCAGCTGTGGAATCAAACACAGACAGTTTAAACTTTTTATCTTATCAGCACAATACAGGGCAAGCAAATCTTTCTGTCTTTGTGCCAGTAAATTTTCGGGGGCTCTTCTTTAATTTTTTTTTTTTTAAGCCTGAAGACTTTTCGAAGCTGGGGTTTATTTTAAATCTAAGATTGCTCTGTGGAACTTACTATTTAGTGCAGGGTCATGTCTCGCTTTAAATACCTCCGGTTATGGGGCTTCCGGTAAGAGCTGTTTCTTTACAGTAGCCTGACAGTGCCAGACAGCAGTTCCTATCGCAGTAACTTCGTCACACAGAGCTACAGCCGCAGCCCAGAGTGCCCAAAGTTATGCTGTACAAACCCTCACCGAGGCACGTACACGCACATACACACGCTGCCAAGGTCTGAGAGCTGGAAGTCAAAAGGTAAAACAAAGAGGGGTAAAGAGGCATCTCCCCAATCCTCTGCCTTAGTCCATAGTAAAAACAATTAAAGTTGCTATTATAATTGCTAGAAATACTCCAGAAATACAGGACAAGTGATACAATCAACGCATCTACAATCGATGCATCTCCTGGGACTCCGCAGAGCCCTGAGGTGCCTGCCCAGGGCTCGCACCCGCCCAGGGGTGCAGCCTTCCTGCCCGCAGCCGCAGGGCCACCGCTCAGCTCCCAGGCAGAACAAAAGGAAAGGAAATTTCTTCTATAATTAGGAAGTGAGAACAAAAGAAAGAAATTACTTCAAGGAAAAGCCTAATCTAAACGTTCCTTAGAAAAGGGTGTCAAATGCCAAATTGTGGGGGAGGTCTGTACCTCTATGTGGTTTGTTACATCTTAGCGTCGTCTCTAGCACTGTCGTACAGCAAGAGAGTCCAAAGCTCTCTGTCATTTGTGGTCAAAGAAGAATGAACGGGGGCGGGGGGGAACACTAGTGTTTCAATAATTAAAACTCAAACAATCTTCCCATAGTACTGGCTTTGCCATTTACCCCCACCCTGAGATTCTTCAACATTTAAAAAAATGTCTTTTTTTAAACACTTGCATCTTGAACGCAGGTTTATGTGTGTGCTACCTCGCAATGGTCATGGGCTCTAACTTGAGCCACTGTAACCACTGCAAGAAGACCCACGCAAAGCAGCCAAAAACCTGCTCTAGCCAAGCAAACCAGGTCAGAAAGAGTAGATTGCAACCTAGGACCAGGCGCAGGTATTAAAGGCAGCTCAGTCCGCACAGCGAATCCTTGCTATGTGCATCAAGAGCAAGCAGGTTTGGTGCTCTGTCACATAGGTCTTTCACAGAGTATCAAAACACACGGGGTTAAAAAAAGGTGCCTAGCTGATAAACAAAGAGACAGAACGGATAATGCATGAAACACCACAGTATATTCACGCGATGTCAAATGGTACAGGATGACTACGTGGCAGTGCAGAGCGAATGAAGAGCAGGCTGCCCCACAATCCTGTTGACGCTCCATCGTTGCATAGCAGCTCCTTAAAGGCTGAAGAGATCCGTGCATCAGATTTTGCCTTCCCTCAATGAGAGGAAAAAACAATCATAATACAAAAAAAATTATTTGATCCAGCATGTAGTTAATGGTGTTGGCCTCCTAAGACTTACAACTTAATAAAATTGATCTCACTGCAGTACTGTAATGAAGAACAGTAGGATAAGGCTACCCTTGAACCATGAAAATTGTATATTGTTACCTCCTCATGCCCTCCTAGGGCTATGGCCGCTGCAGCCTCTCCAAGCTGTCATTTGTCTGACTCTGACAGCAGATTTCACCGACAAGCGGCAATGGTGGCTACGAGAGCTTCTTTTGGAAAGGCAAGGGAAGACGGAGAGTGCACAGTGCTGCGTATCTCTCTGGATAAAAACTCACAGGATAAAGCCACAGATTATACTAATAATAGAGTTTTCTGCGAAATGTGTTAACAATAAGATATACAGAAGTCAGAGACGTTAGGAATCAGAGATTATAACATTTCACAACAGAGCCTTATTACAAGCCAGCATGTATTAAAGCATTTTAATTTCTAAGTTCTCAGCATTATTCTTTAGCATAGCAAAGAAAAACTATTTTGGTAGGGTACTGCACCTCCTTCGACATGAGCTTGTACACGTGCTTTAAGAGAATGGGGTTCCAAGCTAAACACCCAGTAATAACTAGCTAACTGCTGCTGCTGCCTGCCTCTGCCAGCACTGCACTGCTTACAGAACTGTTAATAACAGCCCTGAACCCCTCCAACATCCACCCCGCAGCATCCTTCTATTAACTTACTCGCACCAACATCTCACAGGGTAAAGGTTCAAACTTACTTCACTGATGGGATACGATTTCCACAAATTAGCAGCTACAATGCTTAAGAAAACCATAAGTGGCTACCTTGAATCTAAAGGCACGGAAAGAGCTAGCAGGAACCTGCGGCAGAGGACTGGCACCTCAACGCACCTTCCTTTGCTGTAGCACAGTCAGAGACATCACATGCAGAACAGACGATGCACGCAGCTTGCTGCCTTGTTTTCATCTGAGCCCACCTATATGTATACGTGGTCATCTCTGTATGGTACAGAGCTATACCATTCATATGAATGAGGTCCAACACTGTCTGTAACTGTTTTTATTTAACAAATTAAGAAAATCAACTACAATCAGCTGCAAAATAGTTCCCTCCTGAGCCGACGCACAGCTGCATACGGTGCTGCCAACATTCAAAGCAGTTCTGCAGATCAGTTTCTAAAAGGCTGTTGAGGATCTTTGACATTTTTGCTTTCACATCTTCTGCCAACATATAACGGGTTCCTCTAAGCACTGACATGATCTTCGGGATCTCTTCACCATCAGCTTCAGTCAATAATTGAAGAGTTTTCATCATGGATTTCTCCAGTTTCACAAAAAAACTTGATTTTAACTCACTGTTCACTCTTGTACACGTACACTCTCTGACCAAGGGTAGGAAAACGTCTAGATTTGAACAGGCAACCACTCATACTGAGTGAAGCAATCAAGAACATATCCTACACTCATCTCTTTGCCTCTCCCCTTCCGCTCTTGGTTCCAGAGCTATAGGGTTAATCTTATTTTTCTTGTGTTGGACCTTGTCTATATCTATATATGGTGTCTATATCTATATATGGTGTAATTTCCCGTTTTCTCCAATGAAACCAGGATGTTGTCCTGTGTTTTTCTGTCTCCATGCAAATCCAAGCTCGCTGCTGGTATGTGCATAGTAACTACCAGAACATAATTATTACATAGACAGTCACGGCTCCACGTTCTCTAAACCAATGTAACTATCTACATCCAGCATCTGACCTGAAATCCACTGGCTTTGCTCAGTCATCGAATTTTATATCATGCTCATGTACACCAACTCACCTACAGCCCCGTTTTTCTTGAATTTCAAGAATTCCATAGTATCCTTTAGTCAACATGCTAGAGAAACCTTTTATTAAATGCTGCTAATTTTTTTATTGATCAAACTGTGAGCCATTTCATTTTCCATTATAGCGGAAATCTCCTATAGGACCACTCAGATTAAGTTTCTTTATTCTGTCTCTAGTAGCATGCCACTTCTAATCAGTTTTTAGTTTCATTATTGCTTAAAAATTAGAAAGCAGTTTCTCTGTTCTTTATTGCTTCTTTTAAGTTTAGTTACTGAAGAGTTATTAAACTTGGAAAATACACAGACAGGCGTAACGTGCTAAATAAATCCCTCACTGTCTCACACCAACTTTAACATTAGCTTTTTTTATAATTTTTAGGTTTATTTTCACTGAAAGACTGCTTGTAATTATTACTCATGTTCTCCCCAAACACTTATGTTACTAAAGTGTGAAATGTCTTCTAAAACAAAGACAGTTCTCTGGGAAGTAATTACAAAAATGCATTCAGGGGCAATAATTTTATATTAACTGTCAGCAGCATACATCTTCTGAAAAGGCACTTGTTATGAAGGAATAATTTGTGTGGAATTTGAAGGCACAGAAGGCAAAGGAAAACCGGAGAAACACATTAAACTGAAACTCCAGCTCCCTCATCAAGGGTCAGTTTATGTTTAAATCATTACCTTGAAGGCAACCCCACACCTTCCAAAGAGTCTATTAGAAAGACAATTTCAATTTATCACAAATTGGACACAGTCTTCGGGTTTTAGTGTGGAACAATTTACATCCCTTTCTAAAGAAATTTCTGAGCAGCTAATAAAACAGGTATATCTGGAAATTATGAGCTTCCATTAACCTTTCACTGATGACACTAAAAATACTTGCTAATGATTTATGAGTAGTAACAAAAATAGCGGCTTCAAAACTGACCAGGCACATTAAAGAGAGCTCTGTGTCTGTAACAGATACAAGAAAAGATTTAATGAATATTTTATAGTAACTTTTAGCCTGTGGGCTAATCTCCCAGTCCTTAGGAAGGCAAAATGCCCAGTGAAATTAAAACTTTAAGAAAAGATGAAACCCAGCAACAGTCATTAAGCATCACATCACTTCAAAAAGGGGCTTCTTTTAAAAATCAGGTATCATAAAAATACCACCAAACAGTAAAAATTCCTCTTCATCATACCTGCAGGTAATGTTTCAGCCTTTCTAGTGTTTTTACTGAAATGATTTAGATGTTACTATGTTACATGACAGATGCATTTATGCTCTGAAAAGCAGACAAAGAGCTAAGTTATTATTATTTATTTGCATGCAAGCAGCAGTGGGATTGTACGTTACAGTGCTAACAGCACACAGTGTTTATCAGCTCTTCAGCGTCTGGCAACTTGTTTAATGGTATAAAATATGGGATGTAAACACTTCCCCACCACAAAAAGCGCTGTAAGTGAATTTTAGAGAAAGCAACAAAAGGTAGAGAGCAGAGAAGTCCAGAGCATGCCGAGCGTTGGGTTATCCAAACACCACCCGACTCGAGGATGCTGCCCAGTTACCGATCTCGCCCCCCAAGGGGATCCTCTCCAGTGGGGCTGGGGAGTAGGCACCCAACACCCCTGGCAGAGCTGCAAGGACAGCAGCACCTCGCCTTTACGCTGGGCTCTCCTCCTTGGAAAATAAAGGCTCAAAACCCAGGGGGAAGGGTTCAGTGGGCTGCGGTGGGCTGTGGCAGCAGCAGGGCCTGGTGGTTCGTTAGCAGATGGTGGAGGAAAGGAAGAAGGCACCTCTCCTCTGTGCGTCTGACCTGCAAAGCACAGCCTGTATCAGAGCAGAACATCACAGTTCTAGAAGGGTCCTCTCGTTTTCTACCATGGCTCATTCCTGCTCCGTTTGCTACCGGGGATAATCCACATCCAAGTGCAGACAGCAGCTACCGCCACCTTTTCACAATATCAACACTTGACACTTCTTCTGATATCAAACAGTGATTTGCTTTGTAGATCTCTGTGGCATTCAAACCAAATAGTGTGTTTGCACACAGCTATTCAAACTCCTCCACCACCATCCAAAGAAAACACTCATCCACTTACTCAAGATACGTAATAGCTGTGCAATGGATTATCTGTCTCGGGAAACAAGATGTTATTGTCCACTTTCAGATTCTCAAGGTGCATCTGAATGGAGGTAACTGCCACCTTCAGTACCAATAATGAGATACAAATCAAAACGGATCTAGAATTCATTTATATGCACAAGGAAATTAGTATGCAGCAAGTATTAACTTCAAAGTGCAGTGCACTCTTCATAAAAACATACTCTCACTCTTTGAGACACAACTGTTAAAAAATACGGACCAATGCAATCTAATGAAACCCACGTAAATTTTCAGCACAAAAAATGGCACTTTACTTTTCTTTAGCTATATTAATATTTTAATAATGCTCAACTTTCGAGTCTCTGTTGAAGACAAGTGTCCTGTTGCCAGCAGTTCCACGGAATCCCACTCACATCTAACATAGAATATCTTAATCATACTTTAATGCATAGGCATGACAAAAACTTTTTTGTTTTTTACAGAAATAGAATGAATGGTTTTTGGTTTTTTTTGGTTTTTTTTTTTTTTTTACTTTAAGGTAAAGCCAGATATGCGCAAAACTTAAATCTATAGCTCCCTAAACAGACAGAAAATTTGGAAGACTTAATAAAATTCACATGTGGCTTGTTATTGCAGCTGCATATCAAACGCAAAAATAAGGTATTGACTGGTTCTGCTCAGAATGGCAGCTGCTGGAACTCGTTATTTAAAAAAAACTGTTGATTTTTAAAGAAAGAAAAATTACTGATGATGTAATTTACCATAAGTGACAAATGTGACTACCTATTTCAGTGTTTGAATCCTCTCTGCCTAATTAAAAATGAAGATTCCTTTATGGTTCCTCTATAAGGTGCAGGAGTTTGAACTGTCCTTTCTGTAGGTCAGTTCTGGCCACCAAGAGATTCACGTCCTCGGTGTGTAACAACCTGTCATGTACACACATGGACCGAGATGTAACAGGAAAGCAGAGCAAGACCTCAATACAAAATACCCTCATATGCCTCTGAATATATTTCTGTTCAAAATGCATTTTTCTTATGCTTAGGATATAGATTTGTTTAAAAACCATGCTGAAAGGAAAGCTTCATGACTCAATCCTACCGGGTCTTACAGCGTTTGCATTCATATTTTTTGCCTCTAAAAATCCAAAAACAGTAGGTCTGAAGGGGGGAAGAGCCATAGCAAACAGTCCGGAACCAAGGGGTGGAATCCAAATAGCAGGAAAAGATAGAACAACAGAGGGGAAAATGTCTTAGGACAGGAAGAAGAATACACTTAGGCAAATTAGACAAAGCCATAATTATTTCACTGACCTTCTCACGGGTCTTGGGTTTGCTCAGAACCTGCTTGGATTGTTTTCCAGCAGGAATGACAAATGTGTGGCTGAAGGAGCATGAAGGGGACCCTCTTCTGCGATAACTGTGCCTGGAAGTCTTCAAAACTGTGATTATGGACCTGAGAGATTTCTGCGGGGTTGAGTTCATGCAGTTAGTTTCTTGGGTAAAACTGCTGTTTATATCCAGGGTACAGAAGGTTGGACCTGGACCACAACCTCATTGTGGGTTTTACAGTCTGATCAAATACCAAACATCGTCTTGGAGGGAAAAAGCTCACTGGCTTTCTCTCTACAAACCTGTCTTGCTTTGGAAAAACAGGTTCTTCAAATGTGCCTAAGGAAAAAGCCACGTTTTCCCAAGTGCATGCACGTGTCTCTCTGCTACCAGTTACTGCGGGCTGAGGCTTCCGTCTCCGCTGCACGGGAGCCCTCCAAGCAGGGCACTGCCTGCAGAGCAAACAGAAATTGGGAAAACAGTACCTTACACTGCTCCAGCCGGAGCTGACAGGGACAACTGTAGGCAGTCCAAGCGATTCAGGAGCCGAATATACAGTGAATGTCAGTGGACTGTAGCAAAAACCCATGAAACTGGAAATTAAGGACCCACACATCTAAACGGCTTCAGAAGAACAGAGCTTACAACCTTTCAGAAACATCACGCCCAGGTCTCATTATGTTTGTACATCTCAGCACGAACAGCACCAGGCTGGGCACGGCGTCTTGGTGCAGGTATTCAGCGCAAGAATTCAGTTAATGAACGTGAAAAAAGACAACTGATTCTCAACCAGAAAAGAAAGAAGAAAGTCATTTTACGCAACACGGACAAAGGTATTTAACAGGTGGCCGAGTTATTAGAGAAGCATCAGAAGCTGCAAAAAGCATTACCTTCTGCACGGCCACGTCCAGCGCCTGCTCCTCAAACACACTCCTCTCCTACCCAGCAGAGACACCAAGGAGAATACAGGCTGACAAGCAAACAAAATCAACAGAGCAATGTAGACATTTTCATGCCTGTTTCTGCTCGATCTCTCTACCCTAGGTTTAAAACATGATGCGATTTTTGGCTGTGGGCTCAGTTAACTTTCAGTTTATGTTTAAAATGAGCCCACATGCAAAAATTAATGTACCTCAAATTTCTTTTCTTAATACCAAACTCCAAAGTCCTACGCATTTCACTTGACAAAGCCATTAATTCAGTAATTTCACATAATTAAATCGAGCAAAGCAGAGTATTTAAATTGGAGCTAAGTGAAATAAACTTCTGCGCAGCTCACGCTGTTAGAATTGTGCTGCACGCTATTCTGCTGCTGCTCATTTATTAATTTGGGATCAGTCGAAACGTGACATCACGTAATAAGGAATGCATTGGCTTCAACAGCATTAGAAATAAAATAAAAAATAAAAATCCAAGGACAGTGAATCAATCACCAAATGAAATAAATTAATCCCTCTGAACAAGCCCTGAGAAGAGAGCTTCCACACCCGGCTGAAACCATCACTCAGATTTGTACTTTCCCCACAGTACCTAACTTCTGGTTAGAGGTTTTCAGCTATTTATTCCTGGAATAAGAAGTGAACTGCACCAGTCCTCCAGCGTGGTGATCCTTTTAGCAGTGCTAACACTTTTTCTCCTAACATCTTCCTGCATTCTTTCTTCTAGCCCTATGTGGCAAAGGAAGTGTGAAAAGACATTTAAAAGAGTTAAAGCTAAAATGAGTTTAAAGTCTTGTCTCCTCTCATTCAGCAGGTCTCGGGTGTCGGAGCAGGAGACAGCAGTGTGGTACATGGCATCAGAGAACCAACAGAGCCCTCAGAGCTACTGTGAGGATGATGCATGGTAAAAAAAAAAAAAAGGACAGATAAAACCCTAAGTATGGATTTTTGCTGGCAAATGAGTAATAAAGGAGAAGAAATTAAGATGGCAAATAATCTAAATAGTGGAAATACTTCATGTAATTAATGAAAGTCTCTCCAGAATATAGCGGTGTTTTTTTCCCTTTCCATCGGTGCTTTGTGCTTCTCAAGTTTCTTATGAACTGTCTTAATTGGCCTCTTCCAGATACGCTGAAAGTTCCTCCACTTCTTCCTTGGCCTCAAAGGACACCTGTGAAAGGTGCACCTCTGGACTGCTCATGATAACCCTCACCAGATACAGCTCGTAATGACCTGCTCCCACTAATGAAAAAGTGGGGGGGGGGATATGGGGGAGATATTGTTGCTGTTGTAATTAAGCTTGTGAAGAGTTTAGCTGGAGAGAAATTAGATTTATTTACATGCTGCTCTGTTGCTGATGAAGCACCAGCTATTTGGGAGAGCTTCTAATTAACCCTAATTTAGTTGATATGCTCTTTAGCAGCCCCATTCCCTGTGTACTTCGCACTAGGTAAAAAGCAATAATATAACAAAATTATCCATCTTCAAAAGGCACCTTTCTTTGTGGAGGCCCAGTCTCAATTCTTTTCCTTAAATTATTGAAGTTGCAATTTAGTTGTTGACAAGTAGGAAGACACACACTTCAGAACTTCACCTACAAACCAGCCTTTTCAATATACAACCGCCGCGGCTCTGGCATGCCCTTGTCTCCCAGCCCCACGGCTGATGCAGAGAAGGGGGTTCGGGGTTTGCTTTGGACCCTTCCACCCAAATTACAGCTACCGCAGCCGGGAGTCTGTTTTAGAAATGCTTCCAACATCCTACATCCTCAGCCAAATTATGCAGTCTGGCCACAATATTCATTAGGTAGATAAGGTTTTAAAATATTTCTTTACAGTATCAAGCTAAGAATTACTTAACTCTTATATGTGATCTCTCATTGAATAGTTCACTGATGGCTCTGCCACGCTTCCAGTGCCGGTGGTGTATCTGTGGGTTTTTCTTTGCAACTCAGAAAGACAATTAAAATACAACAGGCTTACAACCTCAGTAATTCAATTCACTAGTTCTTATAAACCATTCTGGAGGAAGAGCAACAACAAACCTTATTTCAATTTCACACATAAAACACCGTAAACACAGAGTACAACTTTTTGGAAGTAAGGATAAGAACTAGAACACAATTTAATTCTGTTAACAGAGGTATCTATGCCAACTCGCCACAACACAAGCCCAGAGAGGCAAAGAGCATTTGCAGAGGTGCTATTCCTCATGTCTTCAACACGGCAACTGTCTGCACAAACAATAAAGCAACAAATGAAGAAAAACTATGGATTTACACAACATCCTGTCCAGAAAATGTTTCACCAATCGGTCTATTGGTTAACTTGTGCAAGACTTAGCCTGAAATTCACCTTGATTATTTTTACTGTCCAATCTTTTTTTCATAAGATTATAGACCAAATGCTGCTCTCGGTTGTACCTGCCTCACTCTGTTGATCTTGCATAGGCTTCCTGAATGTTACTGTGGAAAGCTGGCAATGAATGTATTGTTTAATACCATCAAGGAAGAGAAGCCAAATGTTTTCTTTACACAGAACATTTCTCATTCATTTAACAGGATAAATGATCATCTGGACTTGTGTGCTAAACACAAAGAGCCTAATATGTATTCCTATCAACGTTTAAGTTACAGTTTTCTCAATTTCCGTAGGGGACACATGTTCTGTACAAATTAATGACAGCGTTACAAACTGACCATTTTTCTGCAAATATAACATACTCTATTAAATCAACAATGCAAAATTGAAGTACTCCCTATTGCTGCTGAAAGGACAGACTACGTACAACTTTTCTGACTATTGTCAAAATTACGAGGAGCAAGACTTCTATTCAGAATGCCCTCTTCAAAACTACTCAGTATAAAATAGCTTTGAAACTTTTAAAGGAACTTTACAATAAGGAAAAAGGCAATGATCTTTCTGTTGCTGCAGTTGTATCTCCTCAGTGCATCAGGAAGAACACTTGACATGGCCTTTCTTGGGGCAAGGCTAACTCAAGTCCAAGTTACGCATTTCTTTTAACAAAACCCAAAAGTGAAATCAAGTAAAGATAGAACTAATCAGTCCTTCAAAATGATACATTTATAACCTGCAAAAAGATCTGATTTAAGTCTTCGAACACAAAATAGTTCTTTGATTTTATTTCTGCAGATGGAAACAATCACTACGTTCATTTGTGTTCAGTTATCTGACAAAATCAGGGCACAGGAATTTAGTGTCAATTAAATTTAAGTCACCTATAGAACCCGTTCAAGCTAAGTAATACCAATAAGCCCAAGTCTACGCTGTGCCAAGCTCCGAGGGTTCCAAAACCCCTCTCAATTAAACAAGACCATCAGAAAGACATCACTCCTCCTCCCAAGGACTTTCTTAAGGGGCTGCATGTGAGCTGTGAGTCCTTCACTCACCTCCAAATGCTCTTTTCTGCTAAAGATTCACATAAATGAAGATTAAATATACACAGCTGGAGCAACAAACCTAAATTTCAGACCATTATGGTAGGACTTTTTTCTGCCAGGCTGCTTCAAGTCGCCCCCAGCTCATCACACCCACAGAGACAGACGACTGCCAAGCGCCTTCCCACTGTATTTCACTCAAATTGAAAATCCTCTCTAGCTTTGGTTCAAACAACGGTCAGAGCATTAAAATATATACACACGCTATACCAAGAGTCTTACCATGTCAGTGGTTCTTTATCCAAGTGAAAGCTTCCAACCAAGAGGGAAGAAATTTGCCTACAAGATCCCTCCATTCTATGCTAGCAAACAATTCGTTTCAGAAATACTGTGGCTTTCAACGTTAAGGTGTTCAGAGGGGAAAGTGTGGGATGAGGTAGGATGTGAAATCCCATCATCTCACTGCAAGGAGAAGGGCTGTAAAACATCTTGACTTTTCCTTCTAGAGTTTCAATGGGTTTACTACAAAAATGTAACAGCGGAGTCACTAACTAGAATGCTCAAGTTTAAGAAAAAGCACGTTTTCTTTAGTTATAATGATGCAATAAAATTTCACAGCTCTCAAAAGTACCTTTTGAGTTTGAAACACAAAAGTTACGCTTGCGTATCAGTTTATTTGTAAAACAAACTTATCCCTGCTGCAGGAGCCTGGAATATGACAGCTCAGAGTTGTGGCTCTTCCCTTCTCTGAAGAAAAATAAGCCATTCCCCGAACAAAGTGCCTGCAAGTTTCAATCCAGCAACAAAGGTGCTGAACTTCCCATATCTAGAAAATTATGGCAGGAAAACATTGCACAGAATCACTTCAAAATGCTTCAAAGCTTCCACCAACAGTGGTTATTTCCAGCCAAATCACCATGCTGCTGCTTAAATAGCACTAAGGTCAAGGATTCCTTCTTTAACAGTCACAAACCGCCAACTTATCCTCGAGGAAACACCAAGCTAAAACGCATACATCTAAATCCACACATTGTTCAGTAGCATTACAAGTAATGTCATCCTGATTTACATGTTTACATTTTTATCGCCAGTTGATTTACACCTTCTGAAGGAGATGCTTCGAACAGGAGGTGTCCCTTCCTTCTCCCCTTATCCCTGTGCTCCCGCTTCATTACAACCCCAGCACTGTTGTCAAAATGAGATATTGCCTCATTTTGGGTACTGTGCCCTTGAAGGCACCTTATTAGAAAAGACCATTTCTTAATTAACATTTTTGATCTTTAATCTATTACGCATCCCTTTAATCCCATACGGAGGAGCTTTTGGCCCACTTCTGCGGCATGGCAGTGGGAGGCAATAGGCTGGCAATTTGTGCTGAGGGCTCTCTCCCAGCTGGGCTCCAGCGTGGCCGGCTGCAGGGCTGGCTCTGCTCTGGCTGGTCAGCAGCACACATTCCCATTTATTATTTTATTGCAATTTTTTTTAAATAAAGATTTTAGAGAGCCCCCACTTACAGATGAGATCAGACTTCAGCAAGTGGCTGTCAAGCTCTTGAACTAACCAGCAAAACTCTAAGTGGGAGATTTAGTGGATCACCAACATGTAAAATGTTAAGGAAAGTACAATGTTAAGTCCCTTACATCATTTTACTTGCAAATAATTACAGCAATTACAATGTGCTAACTGGCAATTAACATTACAGGCTTCACAACTCACCAGAATTTTTTAAAACACGCTGTGGCCCTATGTAAATTGTCTCTTTGGTACTTCTGATTTGGTGGCTGTACTAGCTAATGGCTACACATTAGCTCAGCAGATCTCAGAACAGAATTGTCCACGTGCCAGATAATTTAATTAGAGGCTTGATCTTGTCAGAGCTTTATGCAACACAGACAGTGTTTCCAAGCAAAGCGTGCAGGTTTTTTCCTTTCTCCTTTGTGTTTTGTGACTGTCTAATAATTTCTACTAACAAACACCAAAGCCATCCAAGGGAGAAAGGAGGCACGGTGAGGAAAACACGCAAGCAGGCAGGCTCTTCAGTCCTAGGCATGATGAATTCAAAAGCACGTAGAACAAGGCGCATCGAGCACCTCTTCCATGCACACCCCAATCTATTGCCAGGTCTCTGCACACATCTATTAAATCTTCATCACGCTGTTACTCAGCCCCAAGAAAGACAAAGGTCGCTTGTCTCCAAGTGAGAGCCATAGGGTATCTCAAATCTCATTATAAATGGTCCCATTTAACAGTTTTCTCATTTGAATCTACACACAACAAATACAAGATTATGAGATGAGCTTGGTTTATTTTGACAATGACATCATGCTTCCTTGTAGTGAGACCAGAAAGAGGCTATTTTAGATGCTGAAGGACAGAAATACAAATGTATCTTCTTTTATGGGAAAATTTATGCTATATTAACCTTCTAAAAAATCAATTTTTTCTGAGTATTTGGCCTTTGTTTTTATTTTCTACAGATTCACATACTACAGTACCCATACCTGTAGTCTTCACCTACCATAACCTTAACAGTTTAAGACAATTTAACCGAAAGTATGGCAGTAACAGTTACAGAAATTTTTACAAGTCAGTTCAATGTTGAGTAAGACCCACTAGAGGTCCCTTCCAACCCAAATGATTCTAGTTTCCTGTACTGAATAAGCACAGATTATTTGGGCAAAGCATCATAAATTTGATGTGGTTCTTCGCTGCAGAGTTTCATATCAATGTCCTTACTCAGCCCAGGAAACAAAGCAGTGGAGCTTGTTTATTCCATTTTTTTTTTCTTCTTTTACAACCTTATTTATAAAACCCCATTCTCAAGATTCATACAATTTGGTTTTTTCCTCAAGAAGAATGATTACCAGGGATCCACCCCTGTGGCACTATTTTTTACTGATTTTTCTTGTTTAAACAACAGGCCAATGTTATTCCCATTTTATATTTATTCAGGCTGGGAGTTTTGAGCTACCAGTTACAACTGCAACGTGTAAACTAGTCCAAGGAGAACAGAAGTTTCTGTGAAAACCAAAGAAATTATTCACCGGGAGACTTTTCTTCAAGTCTTCAGCTGTCTGATTTCACAAAGGTAAAACCCGTTGCAACCGTTACCTACAGCTACATGGTTCCAGCTTCCATCACTCCTAAGACCCAGCCAAAGCATACTTTGAAAGTCAAAGCCACTGTCCTGCAGGAACAACTCAAATTAAGATGGGCAAATGTCCATCAGACCTGAAGCTGGAGCTCTCTGGGAAGGCTGACCTGCAGCACAGTGCACCCTGCACGATACAGAGACAAAGTAGTACAGATATGGGGCACAAGGAAGATTTTTCTACTAGGTTGGGAGGCTTAACTAGCATTTCTAAAGTGCTTTCAGATCCTATATACAAATATTTACCAAAATAAGCTCTACAAAGCACCATTTGCCTGACCATTCAGTCTGCTTTTGCCCTCAAATCTGCATATTAGCAGAGCACAGCAGAATTAGATGAATTAGAGATGCGATGGACTTATCAGGTGATCTTATCCATCCCCCTGCTAATGTAAGACCATTCCTATAGTATATTTTCAAACACTTTGTCCAGTCCAGTTTAAAAATTAGTGAAATGATGGGAGATAATACCAGAGCCTAATAGATTCCACTACTGGGAAATGTTTCCCGATATTCAGCCTAGCATCTCCTGTGCTTTACCTCAGCCCATTACTGCTAGTTATGACCCTGAGGGCTGTTGTAAACAACAGATACTATTTTCATCTAAAACCACAGAAAACGTTCATCTACTCCTAGCCCTTTACTTAGGCAGCAACAAGGTAGCATCACTGGAAAGAAACACAGGAAGGGACCGCAGGAATACAAAGAAGATGAGAAGGTGCCTTGCTCCTCTCCAGCGCACCCTCCAGCTCAGTGGCAGCGTCCTCCACTGGGATGTTCATACCCACGGGAGGGTATGAACAAGGGACGAAGAGTCAGAAGGCTGTGCCCAAGAGTCCTCCCACGAAGGTAATCAACTTCCTTCAGTTAGTGCAAGGAAATGAAACACGGTGTTACAGTCTCCTAGCAGATAAAGAGCCAGCAGGCACACCTTTAAATGAGAAGTAGACTTGTGGCAGGGAAAAAAAAACCTTGCTGGCAAGACAGGAACACAGTGCTGAGGAGGATGTGCCCTGCCAGCCCCAGAAGGTTACACTCACACATGCAACTGTTCATGCTGGTGATGTATTTCTATTCCTGGGCAAGATGACCCTGCCCTAAGACCCTAAGGGAACGTCCCCCAACCTACAGTGGCCTCGTGCCAGCAGATACACTAAGCTCACAAGATTTCAGATGATGTTAACACAATGACCCCTGAGATACTCCTAGCTTTCACTGAACCCTTGCTGCCCATCACCAGCCCCGATACAGTCCCGGTGCACACAAGTCCACAGCCCCTCGCCAGTGTGGACAAGCAGAGGCTGCAACCCTGCAGTCCACAGAAATCCTCCCCTTTACAGATGTTGTTTGCAGCAGCTTTAGTGGGGCTGAATTTAGGTACTGCGAAGCTCAGCAACACCAACGGCACACTGCAATACCCCACACTTGCTCAGTTTCTCTTAAGCAGATTGCTTTCCAGCAGACACTGCCTTTCTAAAGCCTGGGAACGGGTGGGTGATGGGGCAGGGGGAGCACTCGGCAGCTCACTTTCAAATGAGCTTTTCTTTCCTCCCCTCTTTTACCATGGAAATTAATTCTCCTCCTCTGTGCTATCACTATAATTTTCCCAATTAACATCTTTAATAGTAAGTATTTTCTAGGAAATGCCGTAATACACAGGTGTGTGCTTCTAATTTAAATACTGACACCCATGCTGTGTTCACATCTGAAGATCGCTCCTTCCCGCCGGCGATTCCCTCCCCAAACAAGAGAAGAACACCTATGGCGCTGCACCACGAGAGACACCTTGGTGGATTTGCAGGGCGGCTGTTTCCATGACAGATGCACGTGTCAGTGCTGCGCTGCACCGCACATGGCGAGGAATCTCATTTTTTCATACTTCTCCTTTCCCTGAAGGTGCTACAAGCCGCAGGATGACAGTCGGACCTTGGGGACCCTCAGGGACTCCCTGTCACTCCAGCCAACAGCTTTCTCTGGCAGCGCCACCTCCCCCTTCCCACTCGCCTGGGAACGCTGGGAACAGAGCTTTGCTCCTAGGAAGCCCTCATTTCTGCAGATGCAGAGTTGTGTCCTGAGTTCCTACAGACAGAGTAATCTGGCAAGGGTTTATAATTACTTATATTGTTTCTTTTCATATTATCCCAGCTCCAAAAATCTGACATCTGTCTTGAATGTTCCACCACCACCACATTATCCAAGTATCCTGTACTTTCCGTCATTTCACCTTGTTTGAGAAAACACTATCAAAAGTAATTTCTTTAAAAATAAATAGATAAATGAATAAAAAAATTGACCTTAAAAATTAAATTAGGAAAGGAGAAATTTTATTTCTTCTTCTGAAAGGACAATTAACTATGCTACATTGTAAAAGCCCACACATTACTGAGAGAAATGAAAGTTGAACTTAGAATAAATAAGCAATGCAGGAGTCACTTTAGCTCCTCCTTAGCTAACCTAGTCACCTAACCTCCTTAGCTTTATTTCTAGCTTGCATTTATTTGGGTTTTAGCTGCTTCCAAAACAGATATTTAAAATTTTGAGAAGCTCAGACTATACTGACTGCGTTGCATGCTGGAGGTCCATGCAGAGGCAAGGATGTTCTTTCCAGAACCAACATAAGCAAGCCAGTTAGTTGGGATTAAATACTTCATAGCTTATTGAAAAATAGTCAACTGAAAGTTAGTGTCTCTTATGTTCTTTGCTAAGCTCAAAAGTTTATTTCTTTGGAAATCCTTATGCACTGTAATCAGCATTTTCTCATATTGATATACTAGTGAAATCAGTTTTCAGAAGATGTTTGAGCTTGTGAAGGCACTTGGGATGAGTAATTTCAGAGTACCTGCAAGAAAACAGGTTTCAAATGCCCAACTTTTTCAATGCTCTGCAGCAGAGATCCCAGAATTTCATGTTGAGGGTGTTCCAGATGATTTATTTTTTCAGTGTTCTGCCATTTAGAAGTTAAATAAGACAAAATACAATACATCTACTTGTAGAGAAAAAGAGTTTGATGTGTATGGGAAGGCAGTCTCTCTCGTCTGAACCCTCCCAATTTACTCTTGGCACAGCCCATGCCCAGTGGGTTGAGCAGCTAGAGCGGGATCAGCACAGGCTCTGGGAGCCTCCGGGGGGACACGGGCACAGAGCAGGGACAGCCCCGCACACCGTGGGACAACAGGAGACAGGGACCTGCAAGGACGGTGGCCTTGGAGGCAACAGACAGCGGAACATGTTGGGCTGTGCAAGAGGAAGGCTGAGGGGACATCAAACTGTGTGTGGCCAAAACAGGCCCTCCAAACAAGGAAAAGTGAGGAAGGAGAATGCATTTTCTGTAGCTTATCTGAATAAGCAGAAAACGGGGAAAAGTTAACACATGAACAATTACAGGGGCAAGTCTCTGTTTGCTTCACCAGACCTCGACTTTTACATTTATTTTGCTCCTTTGGGAGTCACAATTAAACCCAACCCTACAAAACAGTAAGAGAAGCAAAGAAACGCTTAACAACTGGGGGGTGAGCAGCAGCGGCGCTGCGATCAGAAGACCAGTGGTAGAGGAGAGCACAGGGAACAGCCACGAGGGAACAGGCAGGGAGAGCCAGAAGCAGCAGAGATGGCATTAAAAATGTCCTGGCACAGGTTTTGACAGCTCTGCGTGAAAATAAGTCTTTAAATTGCATCAAGATATTCCTTCTCTGAAGATACCAAGTGAAAATTGTGATTTACATAGCTGGAAGATGCAACGCAAAGCAGAAGACGGGGAGAAAGGAATGACCACAAGGCAGTTTTTTATTATTTTGTGGTTCATTTCTCAAAAGCTGATGCTTCCCCCTTTCTTTTCTTTTAATCCCTTAGAGGACGGACATTTTAGAAGAAACTGCAGAAGGCAATTAAAAATCTAAAGCAGCAGGAGAACTCTTAACAGCAAAACATCAAGTGTCTACATCCTGAAATCCTGTGTTGGTTTTTTTGCCCTATGCTGCACTTTGTAACCACGTCCCTCACACACGTGTCCAGTTGCTACAGTGAGCTTTGGTGGCAGGGACAGGGAACCTGGAGATAAGAGGCAAAGTGAGGAAATACTAACCTGCGATTTATTTTCATGATTCCTGGAATGTCATAATTGAATGATAATAATTTTCTGTTGCCTGCTAATGGATGGTTGGGCACTGGCATTGGAGAGGACCTTCCAGTTGTGAACACTGCTAAGATTCCTGCATGTTCTGCCAACACAGGTGTGCTCAGACATACCCAGTGCCATTCGTCCCCAGCTTTCACGCTATGGATGCACAATCCCATTTCCCTAACTCTTTCTCGATGAGCATCATAACTCATAGCTGCGTACAGAAATAACATACCTTCAGTTACCTCAAAGGCAGACAAAAAAATCCCAGGCTTTTAGGTCTGCAAGCTCCTAAGGAGAAGACAGAATCTGCTCTGTTTGCCCCAGACAATTCAGCCGAGCTTCCCCGGGGCCTCACAGTCAGGCTAATGAGAAACTCCCCAGCAAACCCTATGTAAAATGCTTTCATAGGTCTTTAAAATGCCTTAAATTCTCTATATATTTAGTAAGACTTTTTACTTCTTTAAAATGTCCCTTGTTGCTCCTCAAGATAATACTCTCGTGATGTATTACAACAGCAACACAGCATTGCAAAGCAAGGGTCCAGCCAGGCAAATATTGAATCATATTTTCCTCTTGGCTTCAAAGGTGCAGAAAACCCTTTTGCGAAGCAGAGATGGGTACTGGCTTGGCCCCCCCAGCAGCCCTGCCCTGCCCACCCTCCTGAACGCTTTCAGGGTGACAGACAAGCTTCAAGGGCTGCACTCGCTATTAAAAGGGAAAAGCAGGGGGAAGGGGCACTTGGCTGAGCTCCTCCGCTGGGACAGAAAATATCCCTGCCTCTTACACAGCAAAACACAACTGACCTGCTATTTAACAGCAAGCTAAGTCATCAGATTAAAAGAGGAAAGGAAAGCTTCTTTTCTTCTTTTTACATTAAGGAAAAAACGTTTACAAGACCTGAAGCGGAAGGAAATTCGCTATATGCCCATTGTTAAATGGGGCTGGTGGACACCCAGATTATTTCACCCTGGTGTGAGTGCAGCCTCTGCCTCCTTATACATTTTCTTGACTCCCCAAGTTAGTATACAGAGCCTTTATGTTGTGGCAGAAAAAATCAGAGCTATAGTTGTATCTATAATACTCAAACAAATTGCTCAGTGAAACTACGCCCAGGGTTGGGTTCCTGCAAAGCATTTCACCTCCACAGATTTTACTAGGACTGAGCAGTCAAGGCAGAGCCGACAGCAACTTGCACACATACCCTGCCACAGGAAAGAAGATGGTGCCCTGTGCTAAGCCATCACCGAACACACCCATCCGAGCACAGGATTTCTGTTGCTAGAATGTCCACTGCCAAATCTCCATGAGCTGCACAGAGCAGCTCCCATGAGCTGCCCCTCACCCAGGGGCACAGAATCATTAAGGATGGAAAAGACCTCTGAGATCATCCAGCCTAATGATCAACACAATATCAACATGGCCACTAAACTATGTCCCGAAGCTCCACATCTACACGTTTCTTGAAGATCTCCAGGGACGGGGACTCTAGCGCTTCCCTGGGCAGCCTCTGACAATGCTTCACCACTCTTCCAGTACAGAAATTTTTCCAAATATCCAATCTAAACCTCACGTGAGGCAACTTGAGGCCATGCCTTGCCCTGCACCTACACTCATCCCTGGCCTGGGGACAGAAAACTCTTACAGCTACACAGATAACCCCATGACTGCAGATTCAACCTTGTACTCACAAAAACACATTCCACTACAGCCTCTACTAATTTGATGAGAAAATAAGGCAGAGCAGCAAAAGCACCCTCTCTCCTCACAACTGCACCTATAGAAACACTTGCTAGCATTAAAAGAAAAGTTTCCAAAGGATCCTCTCCCCACTGCCACTGTTCCTACGCGCCCCACCACCCCAGGGCTGCCGCGCTCCTGGCCCACAGCAGCTGCAGAGCGCCAACAGGATTTTTCAGAAGTCGCTTTGTATGTGTTTGCACACACACAGAGATGTACAAACACACACAGGAGAAGAAGGGAGAGAAATATGTTAATGTGAAACATCTGGCAAATGTTTCGGAGTTAACAAGTCCCGGGTTTGGCCTTTTGGTTTTTCTTCTCTTGGGAGGGTCAAGGAAGGGGAGGCAATTTTGTCATTTTGGGCCAGGGAAGGAAGGGGCATGAAACGAGATGTTGAAGCATGTTTTTTCACCCTTTATTGAAGTTCAACATCACACTATTGGAGCTAATGCAAACAGGAAGATCATAAAAGAACATAATGAAAGTCTCGCACACTGGGACTGAGGGACTGGTTTCAGTTACTGAATATAGCTCTGGAGGCACACCACACAAGAGCCAGTGGCTCCACACAACCCCACCACCATGTACTGGGGCTTTTTAAGCTTTTTCTGCATAGTTCCTCAGCCACATTCCAGCCAGCAGCCTCTATCCCATGCACCATATCCTGTGTTGATAGGATATCGTATCGCATCTTTATATACAGACAAGATTGACCCCTGTAGCTGCTAAACATATTGAGAGGAGAATCCCCCATTTAGCACACAGTTTCCTTAGGCTGCCATAAATTACACATACAACGTATTTTATCCCACATCCGAGATCTTAAATGGGAGCTATAATTATGAGAGTAAACGAAGAAAAATGGAGGAGACTCAATTCTGGAAAAGCCTTTCACAGGCTTTTACTTAAATCAGTCACCAATACCATTGAGAAATTCTTAATTAACTCCTGCTCCGCACAGAGATGATTTTTGTTGTTGTTGCTGCTGTTTCAAACCTCAGCTTGTGTTATACTTAATACAATCTAAGACTTGTGATAGATAATACCGGTAACTCCACTCCAATGCTATTTGAGACGAAGGTCAAGCAAGAGAGCCGGCGAGTGCTCTTTTCATGCGCCGTTAGCTCCAGGCACAAAGGGGCCTTCGACATCGCAGCTGGGGGTTTGAAGCAGCAGCAGCAGCAGCAATATTTGCTATCAAAGACTAGTGAAAACACAAACCATTCTAAAAAGCCATAGCGCCCAGAGAAGATGCATCCAGTACAGCCAAGAATGCAGCTGGTACAAAGTGAAACGCCACAAAGTGCCACACCAAGGCAGATTATGCCTTCAAGACCAGCTAGATGCCGACTTCAGTAAGAAAAGTCTCCCGCAAGCCAGTTTCCCCATGACTCTTATAAAACCCATGCTAACCAGGAATGTAGCGCCACAGTTAATTTTCATGTTACTGCCTGGTTTTTGAGCTGTTGTCACATTGCTTCTGAGCTTCTCAGAGAATACCATCATGCAGTCCCGCACGAAGAGAGCACAGAAATAGACTTATTGGTTTCAAAATCGAAATTATTCTGAGAATGTCATAGACGTTACAGACGTAAGAGACTAAAATGTGTTTACACGGGTTACAAAGAGCGGCTGAGATGTGGCTAGTTAGTAACCTGACATTTACCCTCACATTTGTGTTATCGATACATATTACATGACTACAAACTTGCTTTATCCCCTTCAGTTTCTTGAGCCTATTTTTATTCAAATTATCAGTGTAACACAGATGAACAAGTCTCAGACACAGATTTAAGTGCTATTACTGTCAAGCATACCATGAGTGGGTTCAAACGTTAAACCTTTCTACCATGGTAACGTACCATTTTTATTCTCCAGCCCTGACAGTACTTTCCAATTTCCTCTGAGAGGAAAAATACACACATTCCAGTTGTGACCAAAGTTTAAAATTCCTATTAAAGCAGCTTTTATGTAATTAGATTGGAATGAATGTGCAAGAGTGCCCATTGCAGAAGACTTCAAAGCAGTTATACTGGAGAAATCACAACCCATTTCAGTGTGCCCACAAGAAGAAAGAATGGCTCTCCGGAGGATAAGAGTATATTAGTCTCTGTATGTAATAGATTTTATTGACCATATGGAACTGATATAAAAATTGTGTTGCAGTGGGTAGTCTTGGATTTGAGACAGGAATGTGACACACAAAATACAGTTCCTGTAAAAAGCCTGGCAGCTTTCTGGCAGCTTTTGCAATCAGAAGAACTTAAAATATTTACCTGATTGAGTCACTGATGAGTCCCAGGTCAGAGCAAAATCTGAAGATTCACCCTCTTCAACTGAAAAAGAACAAAAATAAGTTGTGATTGCTAAACCAAAACCAACTGGAAAGCCAAGCCATCAGAAAACTAAGTCCGCTATGACATTAAGTACTAAAACAGACTTCTGCTCTTGTGAAAAAGACGCTACTGCTTTCTATAAAATAATTCAAAATGTGGAAATTTAGTAAAGAGATTTCCCCTATGTTTTAACCTAAATATGGGATATCTGTTTGCAGTTTCTTTCTGAACAGGTAACAGCAAGTTCATAGGAAATCCTAATAGAGGTTTAAATAACATTACCTGCTAAGGAGTCATATTTCACATTTTCTACATTTGCAACAACTTGCATCTGCAAAACTGCCATCATAAACATAGAGGTTAATTTTGATATGTATGCTGTAACAGGTCATAGAAAAGAACCACGAAGAGAGAATTGCCTTATTTTTATACTAATATATTAGCCATATTCAGAACCGAGTGATATCTTAAGGGTTTTTTTCAGAGTCCAGAATTAAAAGACATCCTTATAATGTGCCTCATGTTCTGTAACATGGTAGTCATAAATAACTGCATTTAAGGCTTGCTGATGTGGAAGCTGTCAGAGCCAGGTGCTCAGCACTGACAGTGACATACCTACAACCTTCTGCCTGTGAAGAGTTATAAAATATCATTTGATTCGTACATTCGTAGAAAAAACTAAGAGATCAACTGACAACAAGCAGAGCCTGATCCTGCTATTACTGATATTAGTGCCAGTTTTACTAATGTCAGACTAAGCAGCTAAAAGTGGTAACAGCAAAAATTCTTTTTAATTGCAAAAGTTGATCATCTTCACCTGCCTGCTCTGTCACCACGACACCAAAGAAATTTAAATCATTGGTCTTTATTTCCTGTTGAAAAGCATTTGTACCATGCACTGAACAACCTCAAATCCTTAATCTAAATTACGTTGGATTCAAATACAAGTTCTACATAATTTTGGAACTGAAGTCCAAACCATATTGCCAAGTCATAATCACAGCCCCTACTGACCAGATGAGACGTGTGTGCCCAGGCCCTGGCACCTGCTCCAGTAATTACTTACATTGAGTATTTACATTTTCATCACAAAATTCTTGATTTTATGCTCTCCTCTCCTTTTCTTTCAATTCGGCAAGGAATTCTGGCATTCTGTAAGCTTATCTATTAGGTTGATGTCAATAGTGACATCATATGGCATTAGGAACAAACAAGATCACTTACATAGGCAATACCTTGACAAATTTTGGTTTTATGTTTAGATCATAAACAAACGCGTACTCCGTAGAAGGGCACAGCTCCAGTCCTGTTCGTCTGCACGTTTACTAACAGAGGAAAACAGAATTTGGCCACTTCTTTTGAAAAGCCATACTTGAGACACTGCTATACTTTTTCCAAAGAGTTTACAGTAGTATAAAGGCCACATCACAAAATATTAAATTCCAAAATGATAGAGAAAAGCAAGATACAAAGTTGCAAGCTTCCTGAAGCCATTATTGGTACCATCCCCTGACAGTGGAAGGGCAGGCATGGCTTGCAAAAGCTCTCTCTTAGGGGTTCATCTACCATTTTGTGATCTGAACACCACCATCCTGCTCCCATTTTGATCCGTCTCTTAACAGAAAAATTCTGGACATAATTATGCTAAACATGATTTCACTCTTAAACAAATACACCTCTTGTTTTAACAGCGCGATCTACATTTGGGAGGTTCTGGCCCCAAAACTAAATAAGCTAAATAAGCAGTTCATGTACCTTACTCAAAACAGACAAATGGAATGTTTTAATTTTATCCTTGACTGCTTTTTGGTTGGCTTGCTTGGACATCTTTTTATATCACTACTTTTATGCTGAGGTTTTTTTTATTTCTTTACATTTTATCTTAGGAAGAGTGGTGACAAAAAGTCAAGTCTGCTAAAAATACATAAAGGAAATAAATTCCTAGCCAAGCAGAAGTATAGGAGATCAGTACTGGTCACTGGTAATTTTAGCAACATACTGCCTTTCATGTTGCTTAAGCATTGGAGAGTGCTGTAGTCCTTGAGCTGTTGTAGGGCAGCTGGCTCCAGCACGAATCAAAACTGTTTTTTGGAATCCCTTAAATGAGGGCAAAGGTTTGAGTCAGCCTCTGTTGGCATTAATTTGCTTTGTTCCCTAATGACTGAAAAGGGGACAGGGAACATATATGTGAAGATGACAGCACTCAAATTCACTCTATATTACTGCAGTCATGGGTCCAGGTTCTCCCCCTCCATTTGCACAGACCCACCACACGGCCAACAGCGCTGCACCTCCACGTGAGGAGCCGCTCGAGCTTAGGCACAGCCACATCTCCCTGCAGCTCCTGCTCACACCACTATTCCCCATTTTTCTTGTCTTTTTTTGGGGAGGGAGGGAGAGTGTTGCTGTTTTTTAATAATTTTCTAAGCATATATCTTTCATAGGATCACCCATTAAAAAAAGGGTTAAAGCTGAGCTCCTTCCAAGAGATATTGCTGTATTGGACTGACATTTCTCTTGGGTTGCCATTTGGAAGCCCAAACCCAAGCACTTGATCCTCGACTGCTCACTCACCTTACTCATTAAGCTAGGTAGTGGGTGTAAAGAAACAAGGAGCAAAAGCATGGCATGTCCAAGAAAACAAAAGATTAGGAATCCAAAGACATTTGGATTAAGAATCCAAAGAGATCTGGAAAGAAAGTGCGCCTGCGAAGATGATGCAAAAAAATAGGTGATCAGGATTTGTCACAGACGCTGAGTGTAATTGTAAGGAGATACTTAACTCCATCACCCTTTTGCCCTCTTTCCACAACACACATAAAATCAAGAGCTGAAAGGTTCCTCCTTGGCCACCTTAGTCTTCTGGATATAAATTGTTATTTAAGGAGCCAGCATTTGAAGTGGTGTCACTGCTGGCTTTACCTCATCTTCAGCAGCAAGTAGAAGCCATGGAAATCAGGGGGAAAGACAATTTGTTTCTTCCTCCCAAACTAAACTTCAACGCCCAAGCAGCTGCAGCTAAAATTTGCCCTCAGTTGCACGCGGCTGTTGCTGGACACAGGAGGAAGCAGGAGGAGCTTTCCTGGGCTGGGCAGAGTCTAGATG
Organism: Cuculus canorus; assembly: GCF_017976375.1. Classification (NCBI taxonomy): domain Eukaryota; kingdom Metazoa; phylum Chordata; class Aves; order Cuculiformes; family Cuculidae; genus Cuculus; species Cuculus canorus. Next base: position 11,729,803 of record NC_071413.1, read on the forward strand.
TTGGTCTCCGAGAAGCAGAGTCCCACAGCCCACTGTCTGGGGACACATCCCGTGGGAGCTGACTCCGGGCTTGGCCAGTCCTCCCCAGGAGGGCACAGTGAGGCTGGATCCGATTTGGCTGCTACAGCTGCAAAGAGATTCCCAGCTCTTGCTGCCGAGAACAGAGTCAAAACTTAGTCTGAAATACCAGCCAAAGAGTAATTCACTTCAGCTGATTTTTCAGTTAAAGTTTCAGTTTAACATTTTTCTCATCGTTTCTTGAAAGTTAGGTTGATCCAGGTGACCAGGATGAATTAACATTCATTTTGTGGATGCTAGTATTTAAGTAGTGGCTATGGGCAAAACAGCCAGTGAAGAGGTATAAGGCATTCAAACATAATCACTTCCAAAATACATCACACAGTAAAATCATTTCTGTTTCATTAGCACGCAAATATATGTTTTCTGAGACACACCAGCCACAACCATAACTACTGAAGTCAAGGACTAGACACTTCCATCTGTGCTAGTTAATGACTCTGAATACACAGACACACATGTCCGCATCACTGATGCTCGGCTTGGGGAGGAGCCACCCACGTACCTGAAATGCTCTGCAGACTGGGAATAGCACAGGAAACAGCAGCATTGTAAGACAGAGTTGAGATTTTATACAGCAACTAGAGACCTTGTATCAGCTCTAAATAATTCATGGGAAGTCCTGATGACATAAGGGTGAACGCTCAGCATTTCATGAAGTTCTGAAGGCATTTCATACCAGGCATCAAAAATGAAGACACACAAAATCACTGCTTCGGGCAGAACGTTCACAAGCGCACTTCACTTTTTTTGTTGGATACTTCCCATTTTCCTACACAAACTCACCTCATTTTCTCCCCAGATTACATTGTGTGCCTGCAAATTAGCTGTGGTTGCAAACACAGAAGTTGCTATGTAATTACACTCTCACCCTTGTCTCTATCTGCTCTCTCCATCCAAATGATCATTTTTAAATGCTTTGGAAAAGCACATGTTTACTCTTCCAGTAAAATAGAGACAGTAGAGCAAGAGGACAGGGTTTTGGTCCCACTCTGCTCTGTGTGTCATCAACAGAACAGCACCCACAGTGCAACAAACTGCACCAACAGAGAGTGTGCACGTCTCCCAGTGCCTAATAGACTAAACAGTTGAATTGTAAAAAAAAAAAAAGGTGGGCAAGAAAACAGCTTCCAAGTCAAGTACTAAACCTCGATATCAATGCTCATAGCACTGTATTCCTATTTTCAAAACACTAACTTTTTTTTTCTCTTTGGTGAATGGTCCATAGTATTTGTCAGCACAAAAAGATAAAATAGTGGAAATAAAACACAGAGACATTCTTTTAGTTGCACCCTTCGGGGTGATGTTTATGCTGTAGTTACAGGAAACTCACCCAAGACCGTGCCTGCTGTAACAGCCGTGCCCTTTGGTGAAATCTGGGGCATTTGGGAGTCTGAAACCTTTGAGGAAAGCTGGGTTGGACTTGAAAACAGCCTCGGTAATGTAGAAAACCTCATTGTTAGTCAACTCAAAACTGATAACTTTGTGCACTGTCCACTTGTGGCCTGGTGCAGGGAGGACATTGCCGGCAGCGAGAGGACATGCTTCTGCTTCCACTCCCCATTCTGCCCCAGCACAGGAGGACTCACTCATGCCTAGAGAAGACCTCTGTTCTGTTACAACCGACTGTAAGAACCAAATGATAGAGCCAGAACAAGGACAAGGCTGACATGGAGAGGAACTGTGGGCAATGGCAACGCCACAACACAGCACTCCCACACAGGCCAAATATTTGCATTTTGCCCACTCGTCTCAGATGTTCTCCAAGGATGCTTATTTAATTGCTAGGTCACGAGTGCTGCAGGCTCAAAGATTTCAGTTCTTTGTGCTCAGAAAAACTTCTGAAAGGATTCAGCATCCATTCCCCTAAGAATGAGAACATCTATTTATGGGGCTACCATTACCTGAACTCCATTCACAGTCACAGCGCTTATTTAACACTTTATCACTCCCAGGAAAGAAGTTAACCTTATCAAAGTAAGACGCTTCTGAACCAAATGTTGATTTCTAGATGCAATCAAGCTTTACAAGTGAGCAACAGCCCCTCAGTAATTCAGATGGCATGTGTATGCTTCCTTATCCTATTACACAGCCTTCAAGGACCACAAGGACCAGTTTAACACTTCCCACGATATAAAAACTCCATAGTATGCTAACTAAAATGTCAGGAACTGTGACAGTTTGAGAAACTGCTGAGAAATATGTTGGGTTACAAGCAAGTCCCTCAGCTGATGGGGGAATCTTCCTGAATCAGGACTGCTACCAACAGCTGCATTCGGGACCAAGGCCACTCCCTCACCTACAAACAACACTTGAAAGCACCACGTACAGAATAGCTTAAGTGCAGAAAATGCTGGTGCCATGGTTTAGTTTGGAGGATTTTGTCAGATTTTGTTCTTGACAGAATGCTCTCAGATAAACCTGGGGAAACCTCACTGATGCCTGCGTATTAGCTGTAATGTACATGTCAAGATTCACAGCTTTTCCTCCGGAGAAATACTGTAGCACCAATCTGCACTGTAAGCCAGTTGCACAATAATCACATCTTTTCCCTGACCTAGCTGTAGGTACTCACAAGCACGAGCTCTTTCATCTTCTGTAATCTTTAGGCTTTTTTGATACACATCTCTGTGCTTTCCTACCCAGCCTTTGCTCCATCCCACCCATCACACGAAATTACATGCTCCCTAATCAGCACAGGGCACAGAATAGCCCCATCTGACCACCATTCATCTACCGCAGCTCATCCCAGAGCACTCGCAGCCTGGGATTTGATACAGCACTCTTAATCCTACGAAATGCAGAGCAGCTTCCATTTCCACAAAGTCAAAATGAGCCAAGGATGCTCAAAACTTTGTGGAGGAAAGGTTGTAAATTAACCAGTTTCCAGCTGCTTGGCATGGCGGGAGCACAAAAGATGTTAATAATCTTTACGCTTTAAATAGCCTGGTATTTTCCATGCACATCTAGAGTTTGTCTTTTGAAGAGGTGCAGATAGGCTTGCTCCTCAAATGGAAAGAGGAGAATACCACCTCTTCTCTCACTCTGCCTATTGACCAGAGAAGCTCACTCCTCTGGAAGCTGCTACCACAACTAGCAGCACTGTACAGCAAAAAAATAAGCCAAAAAAAGAGATTGGTTACTTGGAGCAGGAGCCAGCTAGCCCCTTCTGTTCAGGTCACCTCCTGGCTAGGGGCAAGGTTTTCCCTCTCGCCTATTTAGATGCCCCCTGTTAAGATTCTCCACCTCCTAATACTGGCGAGACAAAAGTCTGCCAAACACAAAAATCTGCCGTGAAGGAAAGAAGCAGTATGAAAAATGGTCATATCTGTTTTTTTAAGTGAAGTGCCGCTGCGGCAGAGCTGTGGTCCATTGCCTGGGAGCGCAGCAGGGTGCAGAGCCAGCCCCGAATCACATCACACTGCTCCCCAGGAACCAGGCTGCCCTTCTTCATCAGCAGGCTGGGGCTTTCTCCCACTGGGATGCAGAGGGAAACCTTCATGCTCAGCAGGAAAACCAGCAGTTTTGTGTGGCTTTGCCAGTGTACCGAGAATAGGTGCCTGTGACTGCATCCTGATGCATTTTTACCGCACCTTGCAGTGAAAAGGAAAGGGAAATCCCCCTGGTGCCTCCACACCAGCATTCAAGGGAATGAAAAGATAGCTGGCAGAAGCAGCCAGGTGTGATTTATACCAGCCATTTGAGCTGATTTCCTCCCTTTGAAAAAATCTACTTTACAACAGGGTTGCTGCCATGTCTCCCAGTGTTTACTAGATATTTTTTGCCCGTTTGTGTGATCCCTTCCATTTAGCTTTAGCAACACTTTGTCACTTTTCCCCTTGGTTGTTGCTGGATAGGAGCACTGGGACACCAGGGCATCCCCAGAGAGGTGACGGCATATTCCTCACCCGTGCCCTAGTCCCCGGGTTCCCCTGCGGAACCGCGCGTGGTCCTACGCACAATCACTTGCAGCTCCAGAGCCGCCTCCCTGTTCTCTCTCTGGTGCACGGGCGCTTCGACCATCGGTGGCCCTCAGCCAGGAGGGTTTTTTCCACCCTAAACAGGACCATTATATATTACTCCTTTCATGGGCCAGCAGGCCAGGGACCAAGAAAAGAGGGTTTACTGACATGGCTTATTTAGGTAGTTCAGAGACTAAATTTGCAAAAGTTCTCTAGCTGCTTTTCTCCAAAGTCAGTAACAGGGCTTGGCAGAGACTGGGGGTTTTGCTGGCAAAATCAGGCTTTTTGTGTGATGGAGGGAGGAGTGGGAAAACCCAGACTGCTGTGCTCTCTAGGTCAGGGGAAAGGAAAAAAAAAAGAAAAAGAAGGAAAAAAAAAAGGAAAAAAAGGAAGAAAGGTGAGACAAATAGGACAGAATTACAAAGGAAAGCTGAAAAAAAAAGATAGTTAGGAACAGAAAAAGATGTGAAGGTAATTAAGGAGAACAAGACAAACAGCAAAATAAGGTAGCACTAGCAGGTTTATGCAAAGAAGATCTAATTATGGGTGACTAAATCCTCCAGGACATTAATATTCCATCGTAATGTGTCTAGTTTCCTCCTTTCCAGACATGGCAGGGAGGAAATGAGAATCACTTAGATACACTGTTTAATGAGCAAATGATGGACGATCACCAAATACAGCCTGCCTGATAAGTATCTATTAGCTTAAACTTGCACAGTAAATCTGCGCGCAGCTAACGGGTCTGCCTTTTCAAAGGCTACGGCGAAAAAACGAAACTGCAGCCAGAGAAAGGGATCATTGTAAATAAAAATCTCATCTCAGTAAAACGAGAAAGACCATAGGACATACATAACAGCTAATCACAGCCCTTCCCGCGGACCACACACCTGACTCACAAGCCAGAGCATATTTATTCCCAGTGCTCATATTCAGTTTTTGTGTTTCTAATTCACAGACTCCACTGGAGACAGATATTTTGCATCAAAATCTATTATGTAAATAAATACGAGTGCACGGTGTAATCAAATGCAGCCAATGTTTCATGTTGCTCTCAAGATCAACATCTTAGACATGAAATACATTAAGCTTATAGCTCTTAAAACTGCGCCTCCAGACACCCCATTTCCATACTTTACATTATAGACCGGGAATTGATACTCTCGCTGACGGTTCTTACAGCTTGACACTAAAGGTTAATCTCCAGAGGGCAGGGTGGGGTTTTTGCCTTTTAATTGCAATATATAGTATTTAATCTGCGAAACGTTCAGAATTTAGAGGTTGCCTGGGAAGAGGCACCTGGCCGAGGAGTCCTCTTGTCTGTGCTACATATGAGACCCACAGCAGCAGCGCCCTGGCCCACAAAAGAACCACATTTTCCTAGCACGCTGGTGCAAAACTGTCTCAGCAATGGCTGGCACTGGGAACATCCATTTTTAGGTTCCCCAGATTTTATCAGGAAGTACCGTTCCCATTGCTTTTTCTGATGGGAGTTTGCCTGGCTATAAGACCGATGGGGTGCACCGCACGTAGCTCAAGGGATCCATCCCACCAATGGCTCATTCATGGCCAGGGCTCCCCCAGTTCCATCATCTGCGATCAGCTCCACTGGAAATCACAGAATCATAGAATCATCAGGTTAGAAAAGACCTCTTAGATCATCGAGTCCAACCATTCCTATCAGTCCCTAAGCACCTCTCATGGAGATGTCAATGGATGGGAGCACCCAGGATCTCTACCCTCATCCGCCCTGCGCAGGCTGAGCCCCAGCCCACACCATCCTAAGTCTGGTGAGGAGAGAGCACAGGCAAAGAGCAGAGAGGTGGGGAGGGAAGTGGAGACGCGTGAGGACATAGAGAGCACGGTGGGCAGCTCCTGTAGACAGGAATAGGGGACATCAACCACCGGCTGCCTGCAGGTGCAATCCTCCTTGAATTATTACACACATTTCTAAGGCAACTGTCACCATAGTGTCTGCACTCTTTCAAAAATAGACCTCCTACATATAAACAGGAACTTTAACTCTCAAGCAAAACAAAACAGGTGAATCTGGTGTTCCCTGTATTGCTCATAAAATCATGAATTTCGCAGTTCCTTACGCCCTCCTCCACACTTTGGGTGTAGATACCCACTGGTACTAATGAAGGGTCTGAACAGACACCTGGTGAGTGAGGGCACACAAGTCTCGCCCATCACCTGAGACAGTATTTGCAGCCTGGACGCAGGGCTCTGCATCAGAAGACATCAGACCCGAGAGCTGCGGTTGGCAGAGACAAGGTGCACATGGCAGAGTTCAGCTGGAGGGATGGTACAGGCGAAAAGGATACCAGAAAGCCTTTTACTGTTTCCTGAATGTAAACAAATGGCTACGATGAAGCAAAGTTTCAGAACAAAGCCAAAGCACCCTGAAGTTCAAACACTGGGCTTTGCACAGAGGATGCAGGGTCTCACCAACTGAGATTTATTGCATGCTTTGCTTTTGCAGAATTAAAAAAAAACCAAACAAACAAGCAACCCATCAAACAAATAGAGGCAGGAAAGAGCACTATTTTTACATGAGAGCTATAAAGTTTCTCTAAAAGCAGGACACCTAATAAAATAATTTACATGTTCTGGCTCTGTCTTGGGGGAAGCTAGTGAAGATGCTGAAATGTTAACATCTAGTATGGACTAATAACGCAAAGAAAGGAGAATATTCTAAAATTTATTTACATAAACTTTCATATGGAAACAAGAACCAAACCAGGTAAGAACAGAGGTACACAACTAGGATCTGCAGATGGGCAGTGGGGCTGTAACTTCCTATACTACCTCTTGCCCTGGTAAAGCACAAAGACTCACGTGCACCAGCAAACTAAGTACATCATACCTTGGACCACAGTTTGTTCCGCACTGTTACTAGTGGGCATCACTCTTCTGTGTTCTGCTTAGTCAAAATCATTTGACCAAATGCAGGGCTGTAATAAAAACTCACAAAAAAAGACCCCCGTTCAGTGTCCCAATATAGTCACACCAATAGTCACATCCCTCCAGACCTTCCTGCTGTGCCAGCAAGTAGCCTTTTCCTTTCCCCCAGCAAGGAGCTGCTGTCAGGATGCAATACTCTCCAGTTCATCTCTCCATCACTGTAAATCAAGTCCCACTTCACAGTAACTTTCCCACTATGAATTTCATCCAGAAACAACAGAAGCAAATGCAACTTCTCCCATTTCACATGCAACAGAATACTGTTCGCCTCCATCCTGACCTGTCCTGGGGTGGCAGTGGGACCCCAGTTTCCAGTCCTAGGTTCCAGGCAATGGGAAAAAAAAAAAAAAACATACTTGAAAATGTGATAAAAAGAACAGAAAACTACTTAAACAGGAACAATTACCTTGAGGGTCACTGTCTAAATGGTAAAGAATACAACTACTCTACTTTTACACTTCTAAGTCTCTTCATGATGCTTCAAAGCAGGTTTTACTCCGTTACGCCTAAAGCCTTGGTCCCTGCTGCACTGAGCTCCAGCAGGAGCAGAGCTGCTGCACCACTTTGTTGAGCACCTCAACTCCCATCCAAACACCCCATTCAGCACTGAGGGCTATTAAGCACGGCTAAAAAAAAAATTTAAAAAAAAAATAAAAAAGTACTTTGATCAAATTTCTATACCTCAGCCTAAAATAATACACTGGGTTTTATTACTAATCCTTCAAACTTGGAAATTTTTCACTGGTGAGCAATGCTTGCAGCACAGATAGCACAGGAAAAGAGAGGAGGCTTTTCCTGACCAGCCATTTTAATGAGAGCTATGAGGGCTTGCAAAAACCCATCTGGTGAGTGGAGTTATTTTTCCCCTTTTCCCTCCTCTTTGATGCTGGTCGCAACCAGAAAGACACAAATTTCCAAAAGCATAAGTGCGCCGGGATGTTAGCGCACCGTCGCGGGGCTGTCGCAAGGGATTAGACCCGCGACAGCCGAACAAGGAAGGCTTCGGCTTTCCTGAGTGAGCATGGGTTTTTGAGGGCCATTCATAGGAGTTTGTTTCTCAAGCGAATAGCTCACTGTGGCTCTTTTGTGCATGCAAGCGTGTGTGTGTGTGTGTGTCTGTGTCTGAGTGTGTGTGGCAATACTCCCCAGGCTCACTCATTTTAATGCTGCTTTCTCCCCAGATGAAAATATACATATTCTTATTAAGAAAAAAATATGTAAGAAGTATAAATTTGCATCTCTGATAATTTCTGGTTCATAAATTGTATTTTAATAATAAAACAATATACTCTTCTGTAGTGCCTCTTAAATACTAACGGGAAAGTCCGTCTTATTTGTACGCAAGCCTAAATATTTCGATGAACACACAGAAGGTATAAAATAAATACCATAAAGTGAATTATAGATAAAAGAGTAAATAAAAGCAGGTATAAAGCATGAAGAATCCAGCAACTCAGCCTGCCTCCTTTACCATGAGAAGAGGTTCTTTAGCCACATGGAATGACCCACGTGAGCGGGTGCTCCACACCCCCCGGGCATAGATGTCCCTCGGTCTCCTACTGATGAATTTTATTGCACGTGTCAAGAGAAATTCTCCAGCTGAGATTCTTCCTACAAGAAAGACAGGCTTTGTTGGCTGCATTAAGGTGAAAGAAATTACAATGAGGAAGAGAAAGTTGTATATATCACACATAGCCCTTCGTAGTGTCAAATTTAATTTGCAGAAAAACCAACTCGGCCACCATAAAATGGAAACTAGTATTTTTTATGACCCCTTAACAACCTGTCCTTAGAACTAACGTACCATAAATTTCAACATCTTGTTATACATGTAGTTTATTTTAAACAAGACCAAAAGGGGAACAGAGTTCTTATTGAAAATTGGCACACAAAGAAAGGGGGAAAGGCTTTTAATACTTTTATTCCAAAGCCTATTTTTTTTGTATTCCTATTAAACTTACAACCTTTCCAGTGAAATGAAACACAGAAAGAGTTTCCAAATATTTTATAATTCTGAATGGATTTCCCCAGTGTAACAGTAATAATATTTTTACAGTTAAAAGATCCACTGATTTAATAAGTGCGATTTGTGTATTTAGAAAATTCATTAGAGCAGACATTCCCTGACACTTTTAGATTTATTTATTTATTTAGCCTAATTTGGGTACACTACTTCAAAAGAACGCTTACAGCTTCCCAGTTCCTTAGTCACTCACTAATAACATCTAATAATTAATAAAGACATGTAAATTCTTAACTCCCAGAACTATTCCAAACTTACTATCTGTATGCTTCATGTCATGTCTCACTTATAGATATCTGCATTACTTTGTTTCATAAAATGCTGAAGGGACACGTACTTATCTTGCTCTCCACCACAAGTGAATATTCAGACATGCTGCAACCAAAGCAAAACTAAACCAAAGCCTGAGCAAACCTCTCTAGGAGCTGCAGAGTTTTCCAGGCAACCACAGAGGCTTTTAGCCGGTTTTACAGCCCGGTTGCATCCCTTCTGCAAATGCCCGGTGCCCGCACGCTGCTGTAAATGCACACAGGCTTATCCACACATCCTGGGGTAAAGGCACACACCTCTGGTAGCTGTGGGGCACACACCCTGCTCCAGCTGGCGTGCAAAAATAGAAGTGTGGTGGCAGGTGAGTACATCAGGATAGTCTCGTTACTGCTAAGTATTTGGGAACCAGGAGGGAATGAACCAACCAAATGCACAGCTGTGATATGGAAAGGAAAGGACCGATATTAAGACTAAATGCAGCGCCTCTACAGTGGTTCAAATCCCTATTCTATGGGCAGAGACCACAGGGAATAACATTAGCTGAAACTATCTTTACTTGGAGGCAAATTAGATTGTGTCTGCGCCTCTCTGACAAGTGCTCCTGTCAGAGCTTTATGTTCTGCAATCTTTCCTTGTTTTATTTATTTGCTTGTTTTGATTTCTGGTCTCTGCCAAAACTGTTTAGTCCTGTCTCCTGTAAGCACTGCTAAGCCTGGGGCGTGGGGATTTCCACACACGGCTGATACGCTGACAGAAGTTTCCTTAAAGAAATACATAAAGTGTCATATATAACATTCAGCGGACAAAACGAACAGCACTTCAAATAAGAATGAAAATAGCCCCACTTCCCTACATAAAAGGTACCATTATAGGTATTATGAAATAACCCTCAGAATAAACTTCCCACACCAGAACCACACGCAGATGCCAAAGTATTCGTATACAAACAAGACATAACTGTGCTGATGCTTTTGCTGTAAAACAAGTCCCCCAAGTTTGAATGGTTTCTGTCACTACTTCTTACAATCCACAAATCTCTTCTTCAAACCATGAAGAAATGTACAAAAGCATCTACCTTCCAAAAAAAAAAAAGAACTTTTTCCAATGTAACCACCATAAAAGCCACTCAGACAATTAGTTTACACTTGAGGCAAACCAGGTTACCTAGCTGAACTAATGTTTTTTCCCAGGCAAATTTCACCCATAGACAACAGGTCAGCAAAGCAGAGTTCCTCTACAAATTTTTGTGACACACGAATATATTTCCTATCCACACTTGTATTTTTCCATGTTAATGAGATTTCTCTGTTGTTTTCTCGACACCCTGATATAGTTATACAATCTTATAATCTTATGGAATATATAATATATATATTATACATATAAAATATATAATCTTATGGAAATGTTGCAGTAAATAAAAGCTGTATTTGTTCTTGGTCCCTGCCTACTCGTGCTTCATGATGAAGGCATGCTTTGGCCATGCACACACCAGTACATAAACGAGTCCAAGTCACTCTGACAAATGAACTGTCTAAATAGCAATATGGTAGAGAGGGGACTGATTGCCAACATCCCTTCTGTAGGAGTTATGGACACTACAGTGTTCTGGGAAACCATCAGTTTGTATTAGTGCTGACTGGTTTCAAGGACAGGCTGTTAAGATGAACATCACTCAAGTGTACATAAAACTTTCTATTGATCAGAAAACCAAAACTGTAATCAATAAAGGCGCAGACGTCCTTTCTCCTCCATCATCCAAGTGATTTGTCTAAAAATGTGAAACCGTGCCTTTTTTTTAGGGTAAGGTTTTGTGATAATCTCCGTCTGTGAAGTGGCAGAAAAATTCTTCTAAATACATGAAATAATCGTTGGATTCTACTACACCCCAGGAGACCTGAACTCGCCAGTAACCTCCTGGTGCCAGCCCTTTGGCACTGGCCATGCCAGAGGCTTCCTCATGCAGCGGTTAGGGTTGGTATGTCATGGTGAGCTCTTTGCCACAGCTTTACTCACTGCACCAGCTCTGGAAAAGCAGCTCTGAGCATCCCCCACAGTCTGAAGCTCAGCACCTTGCAGACTACTAAAATAGTCTTAGATTCGAATTCAGGGAAATGGGACACATTCTTCCACACCTTTTCCAATAAACTGGGAATATTTTACTTCCAAAAAGGACAATATTGCACTCACTCACTTCTCACGCAGGCCAACAGATGGCCTGACACCAAGGTGGGATGTTTGGTTAATTCTGATTGCTCACATCGATAACACAGTTTCTACATCTATTCACCAACAGCTCCAACACATGAAAGACTAGAAAGCCTGAGACCTTAAGGTACTTCAAGTCCTACTTAAAAGCCAGGGTTTACTGTTTCAGCAAAAGCATTACTAACCCTCCTTCAAAATCAAGACATTTAAGTGGCTCCTGTAGAGGGAGGAACCACAGCAGATATTGTGCTCAAGCCTGGACATTTTTGTTCATCCTTCCAGAGTGCAGAACACCTGAAAGACCTGACGCTTGCTCTTATTCCTTAAGTTTTGAGGATAAAAAAAAAAAAAAATCTCCTGCTCTGTTAAAATAATGATATAAAGACATTTCTAAAGACATTCATACAAAAAAAAGAAAAAACACACTTGCATCTTAAATAAGTTAACTCACTGTTGAATTAAAAAGAAAAAAAACACTAAAAAAAATACTCTTTTTCACATCTGCGCTCATATGATAGATGCTGTTGAAAACCACAAATCAGTTTCCTAAATTACCACACTTCCACCTACTCAGCTGAACCCAAAGATTACTTTTAAAAGTCTGCTTCTGGGCTATTTGAGTTGCTGCAATTTGGAGAGAAGCCTTCTCTTCTAACCAGACTCATCACTAATTTATGTGGAAGTAACGAGATCATAAGAGGCATTAGGTTAATGATTTACAGCCCAAATGCTTACAGGGTACCCACAGAAATGTAACTTACATTCTGAAAGGCCAAAGAAGGGACAGGAAAATGTGAAAAGCAACTCCAGGGCTGGCAGGAGGTAGATCGGCTTGCCCTCAGCTTCTCCTTTCCAGCTTCACCCCTTCTTTCCTCACATCTTGGACATCCCATCACAGTTAGCCCAGTGCGGGAATGAATGGCTGAAGTTGGCTACAGGCTATCCATGGAAAACACATGCCAAACACTTTGTGTCCAGCAGTGAAGGATCATCTTCCATTTGCCTTGTGTGTCTGCACCATCTGAAAATAACCACCCAGAATGGGCTTTGTAGGCAGTATCACCTTCTGAAGTGTCATTAGCTGCAGATTTTTTCCCCCAAGTGTGCTGAAATAGCTGTGTTTGGGGTTGTGGTGTCGCATTATTCAAAGACAGCTAGTTAACATCATTTAAACTTTAACTGGAAACAAGACTCCTTGATCTCCGTCGCTGTCACGCTGTCATCAAAGCGCCAGCTGACAGGATAGTAATCAGTGAAAAACCCCAAACTTCTGGCAGCCAGGGCCATTTTAAAACTAAAATAAGAGAGCTTTTAATAACTCAAAATACAGCGTAACGCGTGTCAAACAACAGCTTTTCATTTCAGCGAGTTTATATTATAGTATATGTCTCTTTGAACTGAGAGATCATTTGTTTAAATTACTTGATTATACATAATGATCCTTCTCTTATAAAACAAGATTCAACATTGCCACTGGGTGGAAATGGCACAGAAATTTAACGAGAAGAAAAAATACCATACAACTCTCGCAGTAATAAAACGTTAGGAGAATTTTCACCTGATTGTTGAAAAAAGCGGAGCTAGAAACACTTTGTTCTACCCCAGCTATGAACACTAACTCTGCATTCACAAAGTATAATGTACAGCTTTGATCAAGCTATAGGATCCATACGTTCACAAAATATTTAACTTTAAATAATACTATATTTTCCTGAACCTAGGAGTCCAATTCACATACGTAAATCAGATTATTCTATTTTTAACATACTAGGGGACTAGACACCACTTATTTCAAATATGCCAAAAAGGGTATGGTTACAAAGCAGTCTTTTCCACTTTTATGGACTGAAATGAGAAGCAAAAAAAACCCAAATTCAATAAAATTTGAGAGCTAGAAAAGTGAAATAATTTGCCAGCATACACATACATCACAAAACTTTTCTGAAAATGTCTTACAGGGCAGACAGGAAAAATAAGAGTTTACCTATTCATCTAATGTTAATTCTGTAACTCTTAAGAGGGAAAATACAGATTTTTGTCTCTCTACACTTAACTGATGGATGAAAAGACAGGCCTGCTCCCAAACGAGAAGAGGCTGATAGAAAGTGATGCGTTTATCCTGTTGAACCCATTTAGCAGCCTGGATCCTCCCAGCAGCAGCTCCTGGTTGCCCACCCTCATTAGGCTGATTTCAGCTTTACCCGAGAAGGAATAAGCACATAACCATTACAGACCTTCACCTGTTCCCCAGGTGATGAGTGCTGACCTCCTCCTGCAGGTGGTGGTTTCTGGAGCAGAGGGTCTCCAGAATCTGGGTGAGGCGCCCCAACTGCCGCTGCCCCACAGGACACGTTGCCGACGGTGCCGGCTGCGGATGCAAAGCTCCTTCGCACTAACAGGTCCTGCCTGGAGGATCCCAGTGGGGAAGGGACAGCAGAAAAATGCAATACCGAGAGAGCTACTCAATCTAACAAGAGAATCATTTCTAAAGCAGAAAATGAGCCCAAATACAATAATCTCTCCATTGTTCAAACTTTATCATGAACTTAATGCTGTCCCGTTTCCGGAGGCCTGGCTAATTCTTACACAGTTTAGTTAAATCCAACATTTGTTTATTTGACAAGAACAGGGAACTCTGGCTGCCAAATGCACTTTCTGACCACCCAGCCACATTAATCCATGGCAGAGAGAGCCACAAGTAAGAAGGACTGAACTTTAGGAGACATGTCTTGGTGATCTTGGTTTAAACACATACCCAAGGAGAAAGTCACACCCATTGTAGCATCCCTTCATCTACCGGTTCCTACAGGACATTACCGCTCACCAGCAATGTTCACTGCATTCCTCCATGTGTCTGGCACAAGGAAATCTTGCCCTGTTTTCACAACTGAAGGCTTCAAAAACTAAAATATCATCCTTTCGAGATTTGCAATGTTGTTTCAAGTGATTCTCCACCCTGTCCTTGCTAAACATTTACACATTTAGTTTAATACACAAGGAGTAAATAATAAATAATTACCAAAAGCACCTAAAACTACAAGCAGTCATGTTTGCAACCTTAAGAAAACCCCCTTTCTTCACTCCCCAGCACGCAGTCCTTGCTGGATTGAAACCAGTCAGCTGGGAAAAGGAGCCTGGCACAGCAGTGCCCAGGCAGGATGGGCCAAGGACCCTCTGTGCAATGGGCAGATGGTGCCACAGGGACAGCCACCAGACAGAGGGACTGTGCAGCATCCTACCTTCTCATTACTTCCTCACCTGCATATTCACACCCACAGCGAATAAGTAACAAACCCAGCCGCGCCACTACCCCAGCTAATATACAGCACCATTTATTGTGGGCTAACACACTCATCCACATCCACATGGGTATTTTTACCCAGAAGGGCAGGGTCTTCCTCTTTACTGCTTTCTTTTTACCTTAAACAGTGTTATTAAGCATATTTATAAAAGACTGTTTTGTGTTCTCCAGGTGCTTGAAGGCATACAGCAGTTTAATGTAGAATATAAAGCAGAAAAATTAACTATACTGCCAACTTCCCAGCAGCAATACACATGTATACATTCAGATTTAAAAGCTGATAAATTAGCTAAGGAGACAAGCCAGCCTATCTCATCTACCCTCATTAAGTTTGACTTCCAAATACTAAAGATGGGAGCAAATTACTCCCTGATGCTGTGGGCAGAGCTGAATTAATTTTAGATGGTGCTTCTCCTTCCTCAGGCAAGGTTCACTTACAGATGCTGAAGGCCACTCATATGCCCACGGTCATACCAATTGTCCCAGTCAGATTCAGCACACCAGGCTCCAAGAGTGCCAAGCACAACTAAGGAGTTGGTAAAACACACTGCTTTTAATAAAACTTGTGCTTCTTAGGTCAGTGTTGTTTAAATCAACATTTTGCCAAGATACCAAAACTCCAATTCGTTCCCTTTCTGCCAGTTTAGCCGCTCACACCACGTAAGAATGAGCAAAGGGGGCTGCTGGGCAGATTTCCCCCTTATGGTGTACAAACATAGAAGGCACCACGTGCCACCACCGCCCACCCCGCCAGCCACGCTGCCCTTGCAAGCAGGCAGGGAGCAAATTATTGACTTTCTCCCTCACCTCAAAAATTTCAGGAGCCAGCGGTTGAGTCTCCTCGAGCTGGAGGAGTGGGCACAGCAGATAAAAACACTGCCAAAAAAAAAAATATCACCCTGGTCCTGAGTGGGAGGGGTATAAAGTTTGATGCCATCCCTTCAAAGATGCTCCCGGCTCACACCACAGCTCCCTGTCAAACCCTGCACGCCGAGACAGGCAACGGTAAAGCTGCCCAGGACAGGCATCTGCCCAACCCCCGGGATACAACACGAAGCCAAATGAATGCAAATCAAAGTCAGCAGCACCCAAAGGTGTTTGGCGGTACCGAGAAGCTCAGGCAGTCGCAAGCTCCCTGCGAGTCAGGGGCACTTTGAAAAGCAGACAGCACATCAGTAGCCAGGCAGTGATGGATACCAAATTAGCGGTCTTGAACAAAACACAATTCAAGAAATAATTAACTGTGCTGTAAAACACTGATAAATTTTAAGTATTAAAAATGTAATCTTGCATATTAAAATGAAATTACTACAATCAAATCAATAACTGTGTCCTCTGCATTTCCTCCAGACAACTAATTTAATTAATCTTTTTGTTTGCTTGGATATAGATTTAAGATTTGCATTTTACCATCAGAAAATAGCTTGTGCGATACTACAAGATTTTCACAAGGCAAATACATTTTTACATGGATCAGATTTTATTCCCCGAGCTGAAATTTTGATCACAATTTTGATCACTGAGCAGCAAGAACGCTGCCGTAGCACACAGGATGTCACTCAGGATGTGACAGCTTCCTCTGGTTTTAAACTCCTTTAAAAAAAAAAAAAAAAAGCCTTCTCAAATTAGAAACACAGTATTGCTTTTGATAACACCAGCAGAGACTGAGCACGCTGTACTCAATCCAGTTACTTAAGAGTTTTGCTTTTAACTTTGATGGGAATTAAAATCAGTGCAGCAGAAGCGGTTCCCCGAAACACAGTCAAGGTCTCCAGCATTTCTGCTGTTCTTCTCCGAACCCCTCTGTGCTGCCACAACACCCTGGCACCTGCCGGCACGTCGCCCCCGGCACTGCCCTCAGCTCAGCGCCAGACACACTGCCTGCACCAAGCTCTGGTCCCACCAGCCCAAGAGCCCCGGGACACCCCGGCACAGCAAGAGCAGCGATGGGCAGGAAGCACTCACGCCTGCTGGGCAGGTTTCTTCCCAGAGCCCGACAAGTGCGACCAAATGAGAAAACACCTTGTCCAGTGTCTTCCAGAGGATATATCTTCTTTAACGTGAGCACAAGAACATATCCCTCCTTCTCACTGAATTACGCTGACTTCACTGTTACTGGTTGCTCTTGTAGTACTCAACTAAACACATGAAAATGGAAGAATCCAGTGGGGCAGCGGTTCTGCCCCCAAACTGAATTTTGGGGAGGGTACTTGAAAACTTTCCCTTAGACTGTATTTTTCAGGGCCCATTCCAATGCCATTTTCAAGCCAACCTTAAATCAGACAAACCTTCTCAACCTGTGCAATCCTGATAAATGAACTTGAGAGGGTCACATTCCGTACTGCTTCAAAGCTCACTTACCCTTGACTCTCCTGTGTTTTCCTTGGTAGAACTTTGCTTGAATAACCCATTTGTTGGGCTAACATAACATTTTGTTTGGCTTGCAAGCTCTATCTGGGTAAATGCACATTTCCCCATTTCATTTTTTGATCATTTTCTTCTGCAGGCATCTAATTGGCCTCACAAAGATGTTTGCAGAAGTTTAAATGAGGCATAGTTAGAGCTTTCAAAAATACATATAATTACCCAAACCTACAATTTCTAAAGAAAAAAAATAAGGCTACATAAGAACTGATCCTAAAGGGCCCGGCAGGAGATTCGCAAAGTTTCAGTTAAACACCAGCAGCTGCCTATTTGGCGCTTACAGCAGATGAAGAGATATTCACAGAAGTGGGCAACGCAACATTCTCGTACTGGTATCATCCCATTGCCGACCGGATCCACCGCAGTGCTGCTGCGACTGAAGCTGTGCAGACTTTGGGCAGCCCCTCTCCAGTTACAAAGGTGGACTTTCATCCAGTGCTTCAAGAACTCGTAATGCATCCGTACTCCCCATCCCTCTCGGAAACTGGAACAGGAAGCTCGGGACTCGCGGTGTCACACTGCAGCCAGTCGAACTCCGGAAGTTTTTTAGAATACATGCCAGTGGAAAACTCTGATAGATGGGTACAGACCAAATTCCTAAAATTACGGCCACAGAAATTGGCTGTGCACCTAGACAGCGAGGGAAGAGACTTTGTCTGCCTAATGAGACACGGGGGGACACGGAAAAAAACAGGCTCACAGCAGCAAAATCGATCTCATGCGCGGAAAGGGGCGAAGGGACACGGAGGAAGGCACTGAGGGGTGAGCCAGGCTGACAAGCTTCTCCCAAAAGACGGGCAAGGCTTTTTTGGGAGCTAGACAACCAGGCAAGGGTCGAGGCAGGAGGCAGCCTGTATGTGAGCTGAGGCGTAAAGTATTGCAAGGGGGGAAAAAACAAAAAAGGAAAGGAAAGTAGGACTTGGCTGAACAAAATCTAATCCTACTACTATTAGGGATTACAGGACCTCTAGGTCAGCAGTAAGTTGGGATCAGCTCTACTGCAACTACCTGTACCGTGCTGAGAGCCAAAACCAGAGAGCATAAACCAAAGCAAACAGCAGGCGCCACTTCATCTCTCTCAGCCCCTTCCCCACTGAGCCCAGAGCAAGATGCACGGAAGCACCAAGGCACTCAGAAACCAACTGAGGGGACATCGGCCATCTCCAGGGGACCTTTGCCTACCCTCCACAAATATTTCACTGCTTAGAAGTCAGCGGAGCACATGCCTGTCAGCAATCTCCATAAACAGAAGAGACCTCGACAGGAACAGGGAGATCTTTTGTCTGTGTAAGAAGAGCCCAAAAGGAGGACACGGGCAGGGTGGCGAGGGAGCCCCGGCAGCCGCCAGCGGACATCGCAGCAGCCCTCCTGCAGCAGCAGCGCTGAGGGGCTGATCCAGGGAGGGGGAGGCAGACAGATGGGACCCGAGGGGGTTTGCTGCATTATTCAGACCTTGGGCTGGCACGCTCATGGGAGCGGCGGCTCGGGTACACGGAGCAATTTAGGTGGAGGCTGGCAGATATTGTTCATGGACTGAGGCTGCTGTGCGCCGATGAGACTGGAAAGAGTAGTACTTCTCCAGCTCTTCTCTTTGCAACATCATTCGAGCTCCAAGAGACACGCAGTTCAGGAGCGGGAGGCTGCTGCAGTCCCCTCACCTATCCTCGTGTCTGCTCCCAGCTGCCGGAGGCTCCTCCAATCCCACCACCAACCTCCTCTGGCAGACGGCTGCCCCACAGACCTCAGAAAAAAATACATAAATTTAAGCAAGGCAGGGAAGGAGGAAAAAAAAAAAAAAAGAAGAGAAAAAAAAAAATCAGGATCATTTCAGAGCAGTACAAATAGGAGGCTCCGCTGGCTGCAGAAGTAACCAGCTGATGCAATTATCCTGGCTGCCGCCAGTAGACCATCTGCCCAGCTCCCGGGTTGCTGTTGTTGCAGTCTCAGCAGGGCTCGCTCCCACAAGAGCGGGGCCCCCGTGGCCAGGAGGGAGCCATCTGCCCAGCCCCAGGCTGTTCGTGCCACACGCCGCAGGGGCCAGCCCGGCAGCCAGCCCGCTGCCCAACGGCCTCCGGGGCACAGACACACGTGGCCAAGCACGGACAGAGTATTTGCTCGTTCTTCCTTGACTCTACGCAAACCAGTTGTGGGTTTGGAGCATCTTTGTGTCTATGTGTTAAGGATTGAAGCGTGCATGCAGAAAGACCAGGACATCCCTTGTCCTCAGAGGAGGTGCGGGGACACTGAGGAACATCCACCCCATCTCACAGTGCCATCCCAAGGCAGACTGGCGCTTCTGTACCCCATGAGCTATACTGCAGCGAGGGCAATAACTGTCTCTTCCATTTTGGTGTGTTTATCATTAACGCACAAGTAGGAAATGACACCCCAAGGGGAAGGGATGAGCGCTGATGAGGAAATCCAACAAGCATGCTGGTCTGATGACTTTCACTCCCATCGCGGGTAACTACCTAAGGCACTGTGGGTAAATTCGATCTCTCTAGAGTTTTCCCCATTACACCGAGGCTATGGAAGTGCTACCCTTCTGCAGAGTATGGGAGTGCCCTCCATCACCAAGGGGCTGGAGCCAGGTTTCAGTACAAGTCTGCTCTCACTGACAAGGTTTCTACAAACTTGACAGGCTCAGACTGAAAGAAGCAAGTGAAGCTTTGGAAGTTTTTCGTCCTTTTTAACTGTATCAAGAACGTAAATCTACTGCTGCCTCAGTCTCTGGGCATTCATCTGGAATGAATTCATCTGAACCAAGTGAACTGGTTTTCATTCTGAATTTAAGTGTCCAGTCTACAGTCTATAAATTCTATGCTTTTCCATCCCAAATTAATTCCTATTCAGGAATGAGTGAATCAGGGAGAGATGCGAGACTGTGCAAACCTGTGCCATTACCTCTCCAATAGCAAGAAGTCCCTGCAAACTTACCCATGACCAATTTCCTGGGTGGTAATTTTGGGGTAGGCAGCTGCAGGAGGCGTGCAACCTGAGGGACAAAGCGCTTCCCATCTCTTGCTCCTCCCAACGTACACCAGCCCAATCCCTGTCCTATACCTCCCTACAACCCAGTGCTTTCCTCCCTGAAAATAACGCACCCAGCTTAAACTGACAAGGCTGATGAACTCTTTACAAAACAACAACGTAATACAAGGGTTTAGGTTATCTGATAACACTTGCACTTCAGCTTTGATTTAGACAACACCTAGTAATGTTGTCAGTCACACAGCTGAAATGAATAAAGAGAAGGGAGCTCTGAACTCGACCAGGACTGTCCTACCCTATCAACACATCCCCACTCTGATATGCTGCAGCCTCTCCTGCAGCCACACTAGTACCACAAGCTTCACATTTACCAAAGTCCTTGCAGATGTTTGGAGGGGTTCCCCCTCAGAATCATAGAACGTCCCGAGTTGGAAGGGACCCACATGGATCATCAAGTCCAACTGCTGTCCCTGTGTAGCATAACCCCAACAGTCACACTGTCTGAGGGTGTTGTCTAAATGCTTCTTGAATAATGTCAGGCTTGGAACCGTGACTGCTTCCCTGGGGAGCCCGTTCCAGTGCTCCACCACCCTCTGAGTGAAGAGCTTTTTCCTAGTATCCAACCTAAACCTCCCCTGGCACATCTCCCTGCCATTCCCTCAGGTCCTTCTTTTACCCTGCTGTTGTTTGTAGAGGTCTGAGACAACAGCTGCCAGCGACTGCCAACCCCGGCCACGGCTGGGTGACGCCAGCTCAGGCTGAACCACCACCAAAGGGCACATGCAGATAAGGATGGCTGCAGAGAAACCTGTTCCTGTTGGAAACCAGGCTGAAATGTTGCATGTGACCTCATTATTTAGTGGCCACATGCGGTGATGTAACCAAGGTCTGAATCCAGTGACAAATCTAAGTCAGATTATGCTCTGTAACAAACATCAACTTCGGGCTCTCCCATCCTGCACCTTTTCCCTAAGGCCACTTTCCCTCTCCCCCATACCTTCTCCCAAAATGCAGCTGAGAGCAGGACAAGCAGGGAACCCTGGAAATGGAGCTGCTGCATTGCGGGGAGCCCAGTGCGGGTCCAGGCAGGGACTGGAGCACTGGAGAGCAGCGTAGAGGTGTGAAACATTCCTCACTCCACTCAAAGGTGGCTCATGGTTATCTGCTTTCTTAGTTCACAACAATGCAAGGCTAGAAACACCTGGGTAAAAATAACTCCCAATTTCAATGGCCACGATTACAGTATAATGCAGAGGCACAGGGAATTGCTCTCATATTTCATTATATAAATGGTTAATATTGCCCACTGAAAGTCCTTCTCATGATAAGGATTCAAGCGATAAAGGGGATTAAAATAACTTAAACTGAAATCTTGTTCTCCTGCCGTGGAAATGGCTGCTGATACAGGGGTGTAAAGGAGGAAAGGGATTGCCAATTTGTTACTTACAAGGAAAAACAATAGTTCTGATACTGCAGAAAAACTTGCAGTGCTTCCTCTCTGTAGGAAGGAAATTCTTCTAAGACTTTGTTGGCGCCCTCCTTGTCCTCCCATCACCCTATGTTCATCCTTGGGCAGCATCCACAGCAGCAGACAGGCCAGGCAGGAGGAGCCCAGCACAGAGCATCACCATCAGCTCCTACTTACCCATCCCTCGGTGCCCGGGCTCGCGAGGTGCCCTCCAGCACCCGCACACACTGCAGGGGCCAACACCAGGACAGTGATTCATTTTATTGCACAGATTGGAATAAAAAGCTATTTTAAGTTTATATATAAGCCTTCAACTAATGCTCTCATCGGTGTAGTTACCGAGCATAAACTAAATAGGAGCTCTGTAATCTCTAAAACACAATACAGGGTTTTTTTTTTTTCCAGAAGGCTGGAAGTGGGGAGGGAAGAATGTAAGAACCAAAACAAACGGGTATATTTCTTGTGGGATCTGCACTACAGATGAAATGCAAAGCAAGTCTCACTCTCCCTAGAGGGTCTTTTTTCAAGAGGGAGAATAATAATAATGTAATAATAATAAGCACTTATACAGCGCTTTACATTTTCAAAGCACTGTGCAAACATCAACTAATAGGACACGGTAGAATAAGTAGTGTCTAAAATGAGTTTATGTACTGCATTATATTTTTCTACAAAGTGGCTGGGACTGTTTTTAAAATTAAATTCCCCCACACTGATACTTGTGCAAATGGATTTCCTTTAAAGAAGTGCAACAAAACCATTTTTTTCATTAGTTATACTCCCCAACCTGCACATTACCAAGTTCTGGATCAAAGCTAATTGTTTACACAGTTTGATAGACACAAAATGCATTTTGTTTCCTAAGAAGAATAGATGTGCTAACTAACTCTTAGGATGATAGATCAAGACACTTAGAGAAACAAGACAGTGTTTTCTAAGAGAAAATCATACACAAGATAAAAAGTATTTAATCAAAGGAAGCTTTTAAAAGAGAAAGTCACTCTACTGTAGCTATACAACAGTCATCACTTCGTAGCTTTTCCTGCTAATTTGGGTCTATAAAACTGATCTTCTAGAATAGGGAAGATGAAACGAACACAAAGGAAACCCAAATATTATGACCAGAACATTAGTGTTTTGGTTCACGCTTACCTATCCAGCACCTCACAGCATTTAATAAACTCACTCTCCTCTCCAAGGCACAAAGGTTATACCGCCTTGCATACAACCAAGATGGAAAAAATTGAGAAGAAGAGTGAAAAATTACACAACACACGTGCATTCATCAAGGAGCTGTGGCAGAGGCAGAAGACATGACAGGAGAAATCTGACTCCAAGTCTCTAACAGCCCGAAGCTCCTTACTATTTTGAAAACTTCCCATTCTTTATTATTAATAGTTTGCTTTGTAGCAAGCCTAGGTTGCTTCTCCATGAGCCACAGCCCAGCGTGCTACAGCCGTGTAAGCACAGAACAAAAAGGCTGCACAAGACTGAAGGGACTGAGGATTTCTTTTTTCTGATATTCTCAAGCTAGGCATCAAATTCAAGTCAAAAACCGCACGCTGAATATATCTACCTTTAGGCATGCGCTTAACTGTAAGTATATGAGTAATCCCAACGGTT
Organism: Cuculus canorus; assembly: GCF_017976375.1. Taxonomy (NCBI): domain Eukaryota; kingdom Metazoa; phylum Chordata; class Aves; order Cuculiformes; family Cuculidae; genus Cuculus; species Cuculus canorus. Next base: position 11,753,118 of record NC_071413.1, read on the forward strand.
TCAGTTTTGGGGATTTTAATAGTTGTATGGTTTTCATAACTACAGGAAAAGCCTTTTCCAACAAACTGCCAGTGTGACTCCCTGTTGTACTACACCACAATTACTGGAACATATTTGGTATTTCTCAAGAGGTTCAGATAATGAAGAATCCTCCAAATTTTCTATTAGCCCAAACTCAGGAATTCTGCATCAGGGAGTTAACTGCAGAACAGACAATGTATGTGAGGGATTGCAAAAGAGAGAGATAGAGAAATATTTATAAAATTTAAAGCTTTTTTTTTTAAAAAAGTAAGTTTTTTCAAAAACCCAGAGTGCAGCCCAGCCTATACTACTGCACAAGTATGCCGAGTTATTTAAAGATCTTACTCTTTTATTCCTTTATGTGAGACATTTCTTCATTTTTTCACACCGCAGTGTTTTCCCAAATCTGAACAAGATTAATAATAAATAAGAAAACACACAAGAAACCACCCTATTTTATTCTTTGATGTGCTATTGGTTTAACATTGAATCAGAAGCTTCTACTAAAAAACCCACATCAGTAGTTACACTTACAAGGAATTTTGTTTAAAAAGCAAGGAAATGTACAATGTTGTGGTTGCTTAGGGGTTTTTGCTTGTTGTTCTTTTTTCTTCTTGGCAAACAGGCAATTTGTTTTACTTCCTATGACTAAAAATAAGCAAACAAGGGGATGGAGGAGAAAAAAAGAAAAAATAGCCCTTTCCCAGCAGGGAAAGCCATCGAAATTTGCCACATCAGAAATAATCTAAGTAAGAACACAAACAAGCACAAGCCAGTGCTGGACGCTGAAGCCAAGCCGGCCACTGCCTGGGTGAGCCCAAGGACATGGGTTGTCTGGGGCAGCAGAGACTGTCCTTAGCAAAGCCATCACCACGTTACAGCTCCAGAAACACAAGGCAGCCTGTACGTGAGGTCGTTGGACAGAATGGTATTTGAGTCAAGCATAGTCAAAATTCACCCATAAGAAAAAAAACTCTATATAAAGTAGTAAAAAGAGCTGGGATTTACCATTGTACCTCCTGGAGGTACAATGCACTGGAGGCAGAGCAGTGTCTGCCAAAGGAGGGGCTGGCATTTAAGTGCCAGGGTTACAAGGAGCACCCACTTGGTGCAGTGCACCCCGCAGCGACAGCCTATGGCGCAAGCTAAAGGCAGAACAACAGATCTCCCTTTTCTTGAGAAACAATCTTAGAGAAAATAACACCACTAAGCCAGAATAGAGAAGAAAATTGTTCTTCAGCAATGCTGCCTCATGCAAGGCTGCTGCCAGCAACTTCCACCAGCACAGGAGCAGTGAGAGACCTCAGCCAAACTCTGATCTCCGGGTGCCTTCCCTCTTCCCCACAACACAAGCACTCTCACTCTCTCTCTCTTTGGTTTGCATTGCTTTTTTGAAGCACGTTGCTTTTGATCCCTGCTGGCTCAGCTGGGATCCCCATCCAGGATGGGAATAGCAGCAGCACCCACCACTGCAGCGGGACACCACAGAGCACCCCACAGCTCACATCTCCACTGGGATACGTGATTCTCACAGGAACATGAGAGAGCAGCAAGCCGTTGTGCAACTTGAATCTGTTCTTCATCACTTTCAGTGAACTTCAAGCTCTGCTCATGTGGTTTTTCATCATTTGTTTCACCGCAGACTTAGGCATTTGCTTCAGCCACAGCCAGTTCTTAGACACATCTGCAGGGGTTTTGTGACCTGCCCATCAGCCCCACTGTGGACACAGATGCACACCCACATCCAAAGCCACGGTCCAGCGTCCTCAGCACAGGCTCTTGGCCAAACTGATAGCACTCAAATGCTGCCCAAGGAGGATTTCCCCTGCTCCAACAGACACCAAAAACCCATGCCTGGCCAGGGGTGAGCTACAAGGTTATTTGTCTGATGGGCTGGTGGGTAAAACCAGTTCCTGAGAGCCATTTGCTAGGGAATCAGCCGGACAAGGAGCCAGAAACTGAGGGAGAGCAAAACCCATGAGATCTGCCTTCATTTTGTGCAGCATTGGGCACAGCCACAGGACCACACCAGAAGCTGAAAACCAGTTTCACCTAATGAGTTTAAGGTAACAGCAGCCCCGAACTGACTCGCGCTCCTTTCTGGAGCAGCGGGGTTTAACATATGCTAATTTGCAGACTGCATTTAAGCCAGGGCCTGGTGTCCATTTTTTCAACATGGCAATATTGAAGTAAAAAAAATTTTCCAGAAGAACATAAACCTGTTGGGACGCACCAAAAAAAGAAAATCCAGTCAAGCCAGCAGCAGACAGTAAGATGCTGGAGCGGATAAACTTCCTCTAGGAAGAGCACCAACAGTCTTCAGCTTCCCAAAGCGGTGAGATTATTCCACCATGTCTCCTCCCTGCCGTTGCCTCCGTGGGTCCCACCACAAGCCAGGTCAGGCACACCACCCCACAGACGGGTCACGTCCTGCCCATTCTTCCCCTGCCTGCTTCCCTTCCAAAGGCAGTTTGAGGTTTGCTAGGAGAAAATCTGCTTTTGTTGGCTGGCATACCTCCATACTTGTTTGGACATATCCATGTGGTGGAAGAGGCCACAGGATATACAGGCAGACAAGATGCTATTCGCCAAAATAAAATCTGTAGAACCAATATTGCATTTTTTAAAGATTAATTTAAAGGGAGTTTTCCACCAGCTCTCTGAGTGATAGCACAAAGAAACAATTCCGCTTCCTTTTTCCTCAACGTTGCCAGACAGAAAGCTTTGAGCAGACCCCACTCTGGAGGCAGCCAGGACCTCCCAAGCCACTAGAGACAACAGTTTTTCTACCTGCCTTTTTGTTTGCTCAGGTTTTGGGCTGCACAGGCTTTGCTCGCACCAATCAGACAGCGGCAGGTTTTAAGCCATGGCTCTGATGTCTTCAGCTGTGCCACTGACAGCTACGACACACAGAACGTTTCTTGGATGGCCATGTGTGGGGATACAAAAAACCTCATTTACAACTTGGCATCTCAAGGAGGACAGGGTGGTTCAGCAGCAGGTGACAAATTAAAAGCTCGTTTTTCTATGCATTTTCTTTGGAGCCACATTTTGAATACAGACCCACTGGGCAAAGAGGAAAAATCATAACAGAGTTACCTCCTTTTTACACAAACATGCAGCTGGTGTTGGATGAATTCCTGGTTAGAGCACCCCACAAACCCCACTTTCAGAAGACCTGCCTGCCGCTAACAGCTCCACCACTAAAGGAGCATCTTTCTGCCATTCGCAGGGGGTTTGTCCCCCGCCTCTGGAGCAGCAGCTCCCACTGCAGCCCTGGCTGCCCAGCTAGAGAGCCCGGCAACTCCTGCTCCACAGCACCCCTGGGAGCCCGTCACACCACGGCTCTGCCTGGCATCTCTCAGGGGTGGCTTTTTCAGAGCCTCACCTTTAAGTTGAAGTTTATTACTAAATTCACTCATATTGAGAGGAATACAAAGAGAAGCTCTCTCTTGAGTGTTTATTTAAGACCAAAAGTAGTAATCAAAATAAACCAAATGGGAGCTTTAAAACAAATCTCATTTATCTGTTATCAAGCCGGAAAGAAATTAGGAAAGAAAACACCCTTGGAATGAAGGGAATTAAATCAGTGGACTCATAGACGAACATTAGGCAAGACTAAGTGCAAGTTCTTAAGACAAGCACTCACAGTTTCATTTTAAAATGGCTCATAATGTATTGTACCACAGTCCTAAAGGATGCTTAAAATTAGACAGAAAGCATTTTTTGATCTTAAAAAAAAAAATAATAATCCCAAGGTAACAACTTTCTCACCCAGAGTTGCCTACAACGTTCCCCCCAAAGTATCCCTGCCAGAAACACTCTGTTTTTGCCGTGTAAGTCCAGCACAAACATAAATAAGGTGCAATTCACACACAGCCTTCCTTCTCTACTTCTCCATTCCAGTATTTCCAATACTCTGCCACATCCCACATGCCCTCTGGGGGAACAGTCTGGTCAGTAAAAGCAAAGAAATTATGAAGGGCAAGGCATGCCATTTTCCTAGAAATAAAGGAGGCCACGAGCAAATTACCTGACTGAAATGCATCCACAGAATTCAACAATAAATAATACAAAAGCTTGGCATTACTATGTAATCCAGTATATCTTTACTCATGTGAGTAATCTAATGAAGCAAGAGAAATTTGAGTAAGAGCTTGAATAAATAAATTAAAGCAAAGCTGCATTTACCTAACAAGCAAAATAGCCAGAAGGCTGCTGCTTTTTTCAGGGAACTGCATCAGAAAAACTTCCTTGGATTCTACATCTATATCTGCTGGTCTAACAAAAGATACTACCAATTCCTCTAGACTTTCTCTTCCATGTACATGCAATCACACATAATATATTATATATATTTGTGTGCATTCACACAAGAATTTTTGAAAGCCTATTTTTTCCAGTTACCTCTCTGACCTCCTCTTCCCTCCAAACCCCTGAACAATTAGGAGACCTCACAGGCCAACTTCGGATGCTGCAGTGATCACAAGACAGTTGAAACTTCTCAAATTAATGACTGCAATCACAGTTGTCCTCAAATTTCTCTATATTGACCAGAAGACAACTGTAAACCACAACAAATACACTCCTCCAGACAGGAAAACACCATCACTGCCTATTAAGAGCAGGAAAGCTACTTTGTTTAGGTAGTTTACATTTCCAGTGTTTTCTTTTCTGCTTATGTCTAATCATACCCTTTTCCATGGATCAATTCTCAGACCTGTTCCTTCCATCAGTCCTTAAACTTATTATAAAAAAAATAAAGACATAGCTCCAGGTAAGCAAACCTCTGTGCCAAAACACTCCATCTAATCATCAGGCACCCTCCATACCCAAATGCCAGCAACAGATTTCCTAGCTTCCCTATTTTATTTCCATATTCCTCTGTTCAGCATTTCTGTTTCCCCCAGGTATTAAGTTCATCCTTCTACCACGCACTTCCTCTACCTCCTTTTGATTTTCCAATTTTTGGGACAGGATATTGAAAAGAGTCATAATTACAGTCAATTTTGCTTACATAAATCTGTACCTGCTTACGTTAACGAACGTTAAACACAACCTGGGTCTCTTAGGTTTCTTGCAGTGCCACCAGGAAGCCACCCCAGTACTGCTCCCTCCGGCACCTCGAACCCTCCCAGTGCTCCCCTAGAAATTCCCCCAGCAGCGCTCTCACAGAGCCAGCAGAAGAAGCAGGAGATGTTCTCTGCGGCACTGGATAACAAGCGATACTTTCTATCAAAACTCTTTGCTTCTCTTGCTCTTTCTGCTGCAACGTGAGAAATAAGATCCCATCCCCACTAAGAAACACTACCATCAAAACAAGAAAGGGGCTTCACCCCATAGCTGATGTGAGCCCAGAGCTACTCATAGCCCTACACCACCAACAAGAACCTTGATTAGCACCATTAGTTCTGGAGCAGATTCAGGGAGTTTGGATTTACACTGTTGACATATATTTAAACATCCAATCCAGCTCTAATTAGCATCAAGGAGGAAAACTGCACTCACCCGAAAAACCTCTAAAGTGGGTCCAAGATATTCACCCCATGAAGAAGTTCATCTCCACATTGCATCAAACAAATGCTTCTTTTCAAACAGCATTAATAAAGACAGACTTGCTACACCATCTATCTTCTTCACCACTCAGCTCATCCCTACGTGAATCAAGTTCCAGCAGCCACGCTGCTTAAATGGCAATGCTCGGCCAGGTGAGAATCATCAAGAAATGAGCAGAGCTGCTAATTGACGTACCAGTCCTGTTGGAGGTCCCCTGGAGCCTTACCTCCACCTGTAAGTTATCTGCAGGCAAATGCTACCTAAAACCAGTAACAGCTTTTGGGAGCCCAACCGATCGAGTAGTTAAACTTCTACAGTCAGCAGACAACCAAGGGAGGCATTTTAATGGTAGATGTGGAAACAAAGGAATTTTGATGAGCCTTGGGACTGGAGGGGGTAAAAATACTGGTCTAGGATTTTCCCAGGATATGCATATTAAGAACTTGTCTTTTTGCCCTCTGTGTAATTTTTTTAATATTTGGAAAGCAGAATTAGGCCACATTTGACCAAACCTCCAGAGCCCAGCAGAAGCCAGCAGAGACTGGAGCGCAGCGACTTGTTAACTTTTGTACTTTTACTCGTAACAGGATTTCACTAGTGAGCAGCACGTTTTCTGTAGCACGATCAGAGGTTTAAAAACCCCCATTTCTCTACAAGCGGGGACCTTTCTCTCCGCTTCACTTTAAAACCCAAACGCATTGTTTACTTTCTCTCATATGAACTGGAAATAACTTCTGCATAAAGAAACTCCAACTGCTAGACTCCTGAAGCAGCCTTCAGAAGAGCAGATTCAAGGAGACCTCGACTGCAGATGATGATACAAAGAAAGCTGAAATCAACCCCGTTAGAAACTGCCCAGAAGAACACGCAGGTAAGGTGGGCTTAAATGAGACCACGACTGAGATTTATTTCACCCTCAGCGTACGCAAGCAAGCCCTTCAGGTCTTCTGAGTGGCCTTTATTCAGCAAAGGAAGCACTCCTCTCCCACAAAGGCTGCCTTACATTTGTACTCGCCACTCCGCTGAGGTAGCAGTAAGTCCTCTACTGTTTGTTCAGCTCTTGAAAGTCCTGTAAAGCATTCACCATTCACCTGTCACGCTGCACAAACTGAGCTCTTTGAAATGAAAATCTAAAAGTAAATGCGTTAGTCAATGGCTGCTGCTGCAACAAGCTTGCCCAATACCAGCTCGAGCCTTCAGGCAGGTAATTCACTTCAACACGAGAGCGGCGAACAACAGTATGTTTTATTTAATTAGGATGAACAGAAGAGATAAACCTCACAGCAGGGCGGGTAATGACAACATTTCAAAAGTAATTCATGCCCAGGTAACAAAAGGGCAAATTTCAATTACATAAAAAGCTAAAAAGTTGACTTAATACATCCAAGGGGGGAAAGGAAAAAAAATAATAATTGTACTGCATATGATTAACAAGTGGCATTTACAAGCTCGGCAAATTGGTGTTTCTGTTGCCTAATCTGTGGCTAGAAAGGGAAAGGTTTTCTTCCAAAGCAAATGCAAACAATATAATGAAGCTACTTATCGCCATATTCAGATAAGTATTGCAGTGCTATCCAAAATAAGTCATGTAGTGGAGAGTTAATGCCATACACCGATTCACTGTACCACAACGAGATTTGTGAGCCTGTTCCGAATCGCATCACCCAATTTCCAACCCCATCAGGTCCCTTTGTTTGCATTTTAGAAAACAAACCATTCCAAGAGGTCAAAGTTTGAGCCTTCTGTAGCTGGAAACGTCACAAGAGAACATTCAGTCCCTGCGCATCCTTCTCCTTAGACTAAAGCAACTCCAATAAACCACCATAATTCACTGCTCTACACATACCTACACCTAGGTGTTGTCAAGATGTAGTAGTTAAAAACTTATTCCTCTAAGAGAACAAGGAACCAGTTTCTCGACGTTTTCCAATGGCCAGCAGGAAAAATGCACAAGAATCTACAGCGGGGCTCTAAAAGTATGTTGAATAAATGCACACACTACAGAGAGCTCCGAGCTGGTCCTCACTTGGCCCCAGCTCCCACCTGTGCCCTCTGAGTCCGCGTCCACCAACGCACACACTGGAACCAGACCCTCCTCTCCACCACCATTTGTCAGTTAAGATTTAGCAGGAGTCTCTAATAGGTTTTGTATTATTAGTATTTCGTTACTCCAGCACATTTACTAGGATACAAGGGAACATAATAGCCATCCTTTTTCAGAGGCAGTTAAGGAGAATACTGATGGAGTGATGAGGGGTTGATGGAGGCATTTTTGTAAGAGAGTTCAATTATTGTGGGTAATTAATAATCTTTTGTTTAAGCAAATATTATAAAACATTAAGAAATTTATCATCGTTTAGAGATTGCAAACTAACACAAGACCAGCAGATTATTCCATTTTTTTTTCTTAAATATAATTTGAATTTTTCAAGTGTCATAATGAACTAAAACCGATTTACAAATTGGAAACTGGGTGGAGAGCTATAAATTAACCAGTTCAATAAAAATAACTGAGTAAACACTTAAGAGCAATTTATCCAAACAGCAGTAAATATTAATTCTACAGTATGAGAAAGTATTGTCATTCACAGAGCCAGCAGGTGAGGGAGGTTTTTTAAAACATTTACTATAATAACTGACCATCGGGTGCCTCCCCAAGTATTTGGCTTAGTTAATTTAACCAGGCTGAAAGCACTTACCCAGATTTAACCTAAAAGTTAATTTGGCAACAAACAATAGATAAAACCAAGCCAAAGCCCCGTCTATGATAAGACAATTACAATTTACAGAAGCTTAATGCATCTACAAAACATCATTTTTATATGCAATTCAGAGGATGGCATGAACATCTGCTTTCACTTCAAGACATTAATTTTCAATTATTGAAGAAAAACAAAATAAATCCTGACAAATTACTGGTAACTGTGGAATCTTTTGTTACTCTATTAGTTTATAATAGTAATTTAGAAATCATACAATTAACGTCCTAACAAGAGCTCTCCGATTTTTTTTTTGCACGTGTCATCTGAAGCAATCCGTCAGTGAATGATATTCTTTAACTTGCACTGATTGTAAACAAATATTCTTGGAAGAAAAAAAATAGGAGGCATTCTCCAAGAGCCACTAACGTTGCATGGCAGTTGTTTTTTTACCAATGGCTTTGAACACAGCATCAGTAAAAATATGAGATTTCTGTTTTCTCCCCATTCATATTTAAACCTCCCGTGTTACCTCTCCCACTCTTTTCAATTTTTGGCTACGTTTATTCGTTATATTCGCTGAGACCGGTGGGAACAGGCCACAATTAAAAGCTGTTTGCACACAGGCAGGAGTTTCAATCAGTAAAACCAGTTAAATACCACCCAGATCCCACCCAGGAAAGCATATTGGAGGGAGAGAAAGCAAGAAAATGGGACTTGTGGAGTTCAGGGGAGACCGCTGCTAGGCTTGTAGCAAAATACACAGGCAAAAATTAAAAACTGCAGGCTAATCCCTGAAGGCAGTGCTCTGTATACCACACGGATTCAACCGCTCTCAGGGCACCAGCCCCACAATGAAACACCAACATCTCCAATTATTCCTAATCCCCCAAAAGCTACACTTGATAAAGAACAATCAAGAGCGTAATCTTATTTGATATGAGTTTTATCAATTTTAGCTGCTGCTTTCACTGTATCAATAAAATTCCACTGAAACTTGAATGAACTGTAAAATTAAAGGATAATCGCACAAGTCTCTTGTATTTGGCAATTATGATTATACTTGTCAAAATTTAATTTAGAATGTACTGTTCCAGTACCTTCAGGTTCTTCTCTATCAACTGGGAAAAAAGGAAAATTATATCTTTAAGACAAGTATGAAAGACACTGTTACTTCCACAGTCAACTCTGTAACTGAGCTCCGACATTGTATAATTGACTTTGCAAGCAGAACAACAGCAATATAACAAAGAAAATGTCAGTGTTTTCACAGCGCTAATCTATAGCACTAGGAGGGCCTCCTGCTGTCAGCCAGAGCTGACAATACAATAGCTTTCAAAGGGATATTACCATCACGCTTTTATTCTTGACATCAATCAAGACAAAGAGAATCCTTTTCACAAGACATTCAAAATCAAACCTTTGTATGAGCAGATAGGTAAAACAGCATTCCTTTAAAGAAGATCATTCATAGCAATCAACTAATTGGAACTCAGCAAATGGTTGAAATATTTTTATTTACTTTGCAGATAACGACATAGCAAGCAACCCCCCTTTTCTCTTCTTGACTGACACAAATGAGGCAGGTAGGGCGTGAATCAAAAGTTTCTATCAGCATTTTTTGCCAACTGAAAGCAAAAAAATATGACAGCAATTCTGCAACTTCAAGTAGGATAACAAATCTAGACTTAATTAGCGCATTCTTTTGCAAACCAGTTTGATTACTGACTAGCGTGTTTATGCACAAAATACCCTTGCAAGCTGACAGTAATTTGCAGAATTGTCAAATTCAGCAACCAAAGTGCATCTGATGCTTAAAACCTTGTGCCAACGTGAGCCCAGTCCCCACAAATCGCAGTCACCTAATTCTGCAATTACAAGGTGCTGGAAACCTGGAGTTACAGTTACCAGCATCTCAGGGCTTCACCAGTTTGGAAGGCCCCAGGTTGCAGCATGAGAAGCTACAGTTTAATCAACAAGAATGATGAACGCCTGCCCTCCTCAGACCCCACGGTGTGGACCGGGTGCCAGCTGCTACCTGGAGCTGGCAGCACACAACAAACTTTTAAGGACATTGGTGTTGACATCACTCCCCATCACCTGTAACAGGGGACAGACAGCAAGTTTTCATGTTCACAACTGTATTCTGGCTCTGGGGTTCAAGACCACGTGGTTTTAATGGCACCGAGTAAGGTACAACTCTTCCTGATGGACAAGGGATAAAGCCCTCAGCAGATGAGGTTACAGGCAGCAGGGCAAAAGAAGGCTCTGTGCAGAGGAAAATTACTTTCATAGGCTTTGTCTGTGATGTGAGGTAAAGCTCTGGAACAGGCCAGTGTCTTGCTCCACCACTGCTACCACCGCACTGTCATCGAAGCGTTTATTTTGTAAGCCAACAAAGACTCAACCCCTCCTACTTTTGCTCCATCCTCATTGATCTGAAACAACCTTCCTTTAAGCCAAGTAGAACTTTGTCCCCAGCCACGACATTAATATCTTCAAGTTTGCTCAAACTAATGGTCAAAACAAATCAGCATATTGTATTGCAAATCATAAATCCCACATCAGAAGGAAGTCCACAGCATCACTGCAAGTTTCTGCCAGGCTGAACCCGAGACCTGATAATAAAGCACACGGGCCACATGACCTGCAGTTTTGCTGGCATCCACGTTCGGTTTGCAATCACTTCATTTTAAATAGCATGCATCTAAGTGTTGTCAATATTTGATACTCCTGTCAAAGTCGTTCACCTCTTTAATGTCAGACAGCATCGCTCCCGTTAACGTGCAGGCAACTTGCCTTTTGCATGCAGAATAATCCCTTTCATCACAGGCACATAGTGATTCTATTTTAGTGTGTAATCTTTCTGAATGAAAAAGGATGCACAAATCTCAGTAGTGGTTAATAAATAGCAAAGCTGCTACACAAAGTGAAATAAACATACGCCAAAGAGAAAAACGGCAAATTATTTTAAGTCCTAAACGCTACACATACATTCACATAATTTATGCTTGTTTTCTTCTCAGTTGAAGTGGGAAACCTGTGACCTTAGAGTGCCTTTATTTATTACATCTCAATTATTTCCATGGAAACCTGTACTGTGGCAATCTACTGGGCTGCCAGCTCCCTAGACCACAAAACGTATATGATGGACTTTTAAAAAGCAGATTATACGGAGAAAGGAAGAAATTCTTTACCCTACATACACGTATGAGCTGCCTCCTATTACCCAGAATTTCACCCAGATTCAGCTCATTCCTTAGACTCCCTGTTACTCAGCTCATGCCAAGACCTGTAATTTACAGCCAGTTTATGCTGAAGCTGAAAACACATTTTTCTTGTGCCTAGAGACTACAGAAATATTCAGAATCTTTTAAAAACTGAGCTTCACCCAGCTCACTGTTGCAAAGACCTTCTAGATATTTCTACATCACAGGGATAATGTTTCTTAGCTATGACTTGCCAGCAAGTTACCTGCTTTGATTCATAAAAACACTCTTCTAAGTAGTAATCAGTTCTGTATTAGAATTACGGTCAAAATTTCATTACAGAGTGAGAGATATCGCTGCCTAAAAAGTAATGAGGTAGAAAACAAATGACTAATAAAAGGTAAACACCTAATGTTATTATGGCACGAGATGTCAAGGTTTACTGACTGAGCTTCTAGAGCAAATAAGGTTTCCACTGACATAGAACTATTTCCTGAACCTTAAATGTGACACTTCAGCACAGATAAACATTTTAAACTCCAGAGGCCCGGGCCACTAAACATCACCCACTCATCCGAAGCACCACTGTTCTCAAACTGGGATCCTTTTAGTTTCAAACAATGTATTTCGGACCATCCCCTAGAAAAAAAAAAAGCTCCAGCTCTGCCCTTTCTTCTGCCCACGGGCTGTAACATTCATCTCCCAATTACTGAAGTAGCTCCTTTGGCAGAGATTGCCTGGGATTGCAGAGGGTCACAAGGTCACAAACCTGCCCCACAACACAACAAAAACGTACTGTTAGTCAGGGGGGAAAATGATGAAGGCTTTGGTATAAAGATGAAGGGCTGACTTTATGAAAACTTCATAAACATTTAAAGCACATACGACTTCTATTGCGATCATCTGCTAAACGGGGGCTATTTCACAAATAATACAAACCGGCCCTGGATGGGGTTTCGATTCCCTCTTTAGCTGGTCGATTAACCGCCTGCTAATTTTGTCCACCCGCAAGTTATTTAATTAAGAACGCTTTAGCCTTTTTTGTTTCATCGGGGGCATCGAAAGTTAGGATTCTTTTGTGCTCCTACAACAAAGCCCCCAGACCCCTGAGTTTGCGACTTCTGCTTTGTGCAGAGGACAATAAAACCTTCCCCAACACCAGCCAAGCTCCTCGTGGCTGGGAGCGCAAAGGCTCCGGCAATCACGCCTTTCCCTCCCGCCCCAATTTACTTAAAAGTGAAAAAACTGGCAAGGCGATGCAATCCGGGCTGGCCCCGGCCCTCCCTTCACGTTTCACCAGCAGCTGTTTTCTTACGGAGGCAAACAGGAGGTTTCGAGCACCCTTTCACCGTGGATGGGGGAAGAACACGCGAAGTTGAACGTTTCATCTTTATTAACGCGGCTCTTCCCAAATTTGGCTATTGTTTCTTCAAGCCCGAGCAAGTTTTCAACCCTTATCTATCAAATCGGCGTTTAATTCTCCCCTTCTTTCACCACCCTGACGCGTATTGGACAGCGGGAGGAAACAGACGGCGCTGTTATTTCCCAATCATAAAGAAAACACTCATTTCAAAGCAGAAACGCGAGCCGCGCTCCGTTCCTCCCTTCCCCAGCGCACCGATGCGCCGCCGCACCCCGGCACCACCGCCAAACTTTCCTCCCTCCCCTCTTCCAACGATGCTACCGGCTTCTTTCATCAATTATCGCGACACGGGTGGCCAGCGAGGCTCTGATGGCCCCGCGGTACCCACACACGCATCCCCCCCGCAACGGGCGGCGAGCGGGCGAGCTCTCCACGCGGGGCATTCAGCCGCTCGCCGCCCGTTGCGGGGGGGGCTCAGCCATCCCCATCCCGATTCGGGGGGGGATTTGCAATCCCCGCCAAGCCGGGACCCAGCCCTGATTGGCCGCGTCGCGGCGGCGGAGGCGGCGGCTGCCCGGGATGGATGCTCACCTTTCACCGAGCGGGGCTTGGCTTGCTTCCTCCTGGACATGTCCGGGCGCCGGGGCTCGTCCTCCTCCTCCTCGTCTTCCTCCCGTCCCTGCCTTCCCTTCCTCTCCCTTGCTTGCTTTCTTTCTTTCTCTCTCTCGCCCCCCGACCCCAACCTCCAAACTTTGCGAGGCGAAGCGGCAGCAGCAGCAGCGGGATCGATTATTTGATTTTTTTTTTTTGCCTCACTTCTGTTGCCTGTTGCAATGCGGCAAGTTCAACTCCTCTTTCCACCCCCTCGGGCACCTTCCCCCGGGGAAAAAAAAAAATAAAAATTAAAAAAAAATAATAAAATCACAGGAGCAACAGTTGCGATTTTTTTTCTTTCCTTTGTGTTTTTTTTTTTTGTTGTTGTTGTTTTCCTTTACCCCCCCCCCCCCCACCTTGGATGTGCAAATTCAACGCAAAGCGAGCCCCCACCCGCCTTTTTGTTCTCTTCAAAGTTTGCAGGCGCCCTGCGGCTCTCAGTCCGGCTCGCACTCTCAGAATAATAATTAAAAAAAAAAAGAAAAAAAAAGGAAAAAAAAAAAAAAAGGAAAGTAAGAAAAGGGGGGAGAAAAAAGGAGCAGAGCCCTGCGCGGGGTCCCTGGGTTCGGGGTGGGGAAGGACGCAGGGGGGAGGATTAAATGTCCAGCCCCACGCCGAGCCTCGGCGATGCGGGGCGCTCCGGGGGTGCTCGCTCGCTGCGATCGCTCCCGAACGCTCGCCCGGCCGCGCTCACGCCCTCCCTCCGTCCGTCCGGCCGCCGCCGCTCTGCCCGCGGCCGCCTGTCCCCCCCTCGCCGCCCGGGCAGGGCGATGGGTCCCGGTTTAGGCTGTCGGGGCGGCCGGGCGGGCGGGCGGCCGCGCTCCTTCGCCGCCGCCTGCCCCTGCGCGCACGCACTCGGCCCAACAAGGTAAGCGCTCCTTCGCATCGATGCCGCTAGCTGCCTCCATGGGTTATTCGCTGGAAGGTGGCACCGCTCCTGCCTTCATCGCTGCTGCCGCTGCTGCTGCTGCTGCTGCCGCCCTGGGTTTTTATTTTCTTTAGCTCTCGCCAGCCTCCCTCTCTTTTCTTTGTCCTGGCTCCTTTTCCTCCTCCTGATCTTGCTGCTGGGGCTGCAGTGCAGACACACATAATAAAGCCAGGCTTGGCTGGAAATGTAGCTGAGTCCCAGCAGGAGGATGTGAGGAGTGGAGTCCCGGCGGGGGAGCGCTCTGATCCCGTAGGGAGCCCCGCGCAGCCTGCGCCGATCAGACGGAGAGAGAGCCAACAGCACCGAGCCATGGACGGCCCGGGAAATACAGCGGCCGCCCGCAAAACGCGGACGAAGCCGCGGACCGGACTCGCGGAGCGGCGCGGAGCCGCGCGGAGCTGACACCCCCCCCACCCCCTACCCCCCTCCCCGCGCTGTTCGATCCGCATCGGGGGGCGCCGCAGCCTCCCCCGAACGCCAGCGGCTCGGCGGCCGCGGGAGGGGGGGATGTAAAACACACACCCCCGCGCCGCTCGGCTGCTTCTGGAGAGCTGGAAGGGAAGATTTGTTTACTTTGCCTTTCCCAACGTGTTAAATTTAGCAGGAGCTGGAGTCACCCGCGCCTTCCCTGCTGGGAAGGTTTCTTCTAGAAAAATCCTAAGTGTTTAAACTTGTTATCCCACGGAGCGCTCGGTGCCAAGTTATGAATGAGACTGCTCAAGATAAACCTTGGATGAGTTTCTTCTCCCACTTAGATGGGGCTCATTTGCTCACAGAGTCTTTATCGCTCTGTAGGAACAAGGCGCTCCCAACACTTCACTTACTGGACCCTGACCAGCACCGAGGAGCCCCTCCACGCGTCCTCTCTGAGCCCCTTCTCCGAGCATCCTCTGCACGGGTTTATTTGCTCACAGAGTTTTTATCACTTTGTAGGAACAAGGGGTTTCCAACGTTTCACTTACTGGACCCCAGCCTGCGCGCAAGGAGCCCCTCCGAGCATCTTCTCCGAGCATCTTCTCCGAGCATCCTCTCTGAGCATCCTCTGCACGTGACGGGCCCGCGCCACGAGAGCCCAGGCAGTTGTACATCCAAACATGAAAGGAGAATGTGTTTCTAATGGAAGCAATCTGGAACTTTATTTGCAGGTACGGTGGAAACAGCCCTGGGAAGTATCCCGAGCTGGCCACCCGGACCAGGGCAGCACCGTGCGTGGGCTTGCTCAGACCGAGGGATGCTGGGCGGCTGTGTGAAGGCACTGCTTTCCTGCTAGTGATCCCCACCTAGAAAACATCTTCCTCTTTGCTTTTCTCTTTTTTTTTTCCCTCCACCACCAAAAGAAACACAAACCACGCAGCAGTGAGTTTGTCATTTGATCAAGTGAATTTGATCAGTGTAGAACTGTGAAGATTTCTCTTAACGCAGCATTGCATTTGAGTGGATGTTTAGTGGTGATTTTCTGATTTCTTAAGGTCTGACAGAAACTATAGGGTTTATTAATGTCATAATAAAGGTTTACAATTCCCTCCTACTGTATGACTCTGGATTACCAACACAGACTGGACCTATGGTAAAAAATGTTTCCTATAACACTGCTATAATCAAGATATACTTTGTCTACATGACTGCGCTAAGTGTCCAATTGGGGGTTCGGGAATACTAACCCAGGACAAAGGTGGATTGTTAAAGAACTTGTGGCCCTGATTCTGATCCAAATAAAAAATGAGGATAACTCTAGTCAACGGAGATTTGCTGTTACAAAAGCCGATGTGATACCAGTTTCTATAAAGACACAAGCAAGGCTGACAAGGAAAGAAGATTGTTGTGATATTGATATACCAAAAAACACAACTGGGATCATTGGCAAATTTGGTCAGCGTGACTGTAGATTCATATCCGTTCAGCATCAGAGTCAGATCAGGAACTGAATTACTTCTGTTTCCTCATCTTATTGGAGAGGCTTAATCCCCAGGCTATCAAATTGTTTCTGTTCTCTCACTGGCCCAATGAATATTTAATTATTCTTACAAAGCAGAACAGCTTCAGCAGGACAGATTCTCATCCCAGAATGTGCTGGCGGTTGGGCATTCTCAGAGGAGTTCAGAGACCCAAATTCAAATCCCTGTGCAATTGGGCAAAGAGGGGATTTCAACCTTAGTTTTACACATTCCACTTGGCAAATAATTCCCAAGCCCCGTTGCCATCCTGAACCCCTTTGCCGTCCAGCCCTCTGCCTCCACATTTTCTGTACTTTTTAAAAAACAATTTTAAATGCCACAATTAAATTTTTCCCTCGTTTTTGCAATTTAGAAAGGAATCTATACAATTTCATTTAATTTTTTTTTAACCTTTTCTCTTGCCAGAGGACTGGTGAGAGGGTTTACTTGCAAGTCCCTACCTGGTTCGGAGCAGTTGTGGAGCCCTGGTCTGAGCGTCCTGAACCCCTCCCATGAAAACGGCTCAAGTTCACTCTCAGGACTGTTGTCAGAGCAGCAGCACCCTTGAAACCACTGCTTCCCATGCTGTCATCTGTTGAAAAATAGCTGGAGATAAAGCAAGCAGGAAGGCACATTTGACAAAAAAAAATTAAACGCATACATAAATATGTCTTTAAATGTAGAGCACTCATAGATAATTATTAATTCATCCCTCTCTTATTATCTTCAAACCCAGCAATACACAGATTTCCTCCAGGCCCTGCTCTGTAAGTACATCTCTGTTCCACAGAGTTTTTCAACATGTGCCTAAATGCTTTGCTGCTCTATTGCCACAACACATCGTTTGTGTATCTCCTCCAGATATGTGTACAGGGAGTTTATGTGGTTCCCCTGGCCTCTGGTCCCACAGCCACACTTGAGCAAAGAAAAAGCCAGTAACCCTGCCCCAGTTCCCCAGAGAAATGCAGAGTTCGCCCATCCAGGCTCTCTTCCCATTGCCAGAACTTAAACTCACATTGTCATTTAAATAGATACATTCCAAGAGCGCTAATAACAAGGGAAGACTTTCGAAGGCTTTATTAAAATATTTAAGGCAAATGACACCAGCCTGTGTGCTAATTTAATAAAAATACATTAAATAATTTAATTTAATTATGGTAATTTAAGAAAGCAATAAAAATACATTTTGAATCTATTATCAATCTTGTTTCCTCACAGACGCCTTTCCTTTTTATTCTGGGGAATTTTGTTAGAAGAGCAAAGCTGAGAGTGCTGAAGTGCAGAGCTGTTCTCTCTCTGAGAGGGAACCAAGAGCCTTCCTGCAGCTTGGGATGACATCCATGTCTCATCAGGTCGTTGGGGCAATTTGGGTGCCAGATCCTCTGCTTGGAACCCCTTTTGGGGATGTCACTGTCCTATATTATACATCACGCAGCTCCTGTACTGTTGTACTCCTAAATACAATGCAGCTGCTGCTGAGAGGAACCAACTTCACAGCACCCACCACCTTCTCCATCGTATTTCTCCTCTGAGCCCCATGAGGCAGACGTGGAGGCACCAAGGCCTGATCTGGGGGGACATAGTGGCCCCCACCTCTCCATCCACTGCCACACTCCTCATAGACACTAGTGCCTGTACGAATACGCTCCCTTTTCATGTAGGGAAAAAACAATACATGCACTCACTTTTCATGCCAACGAACTTGAGATGATTTCATTTTGCACCGATCTCTTCTGCCACGTGCATGCACAGTGAAAATAGTTTTTAAAGTTTGATAATGTTTTTTGCACTACCCACAGCAATACCAACAATGAGCTCTTTTCTCTTTGGAAAGCGAATACACCATCCTGCTGTCTCAAGACATTATTACATCCACATTGGACGGAGAGCATCCGGAATATTAGCACTTTGGCTTGAGTTTTCCCCAAACGATTATGTTTAAGGCAGAGAGCTGGCACAGACTGTTATCTCAGGTAGTTCCACCCTGATAGCTTTATAGGAAACTGATGGTTCGGCCTTGCTATGGGGAATGCAGGCAGGACTACCACCTTCTTTATAAAGTATAGAATTATCAGCATTCAATACTGAGAGCAAAACCTCTATATTTACATATAGAGACATAATTGTTTTGAAAGTTTTTCAGAATCAGTTTGAAATTACATAAAAATAGCACGGTTCTGTAAAGGCAAAAATAAAAACTTCATGAGACCTGGAATGTTCAACAAGGACTGAGGGAGTTAGGTGCCCAACGGACCAAGCCTGCTCTGAGAAATCCAGCCTCGGTAAGGATTTAAACTTTCTAAAGTCAAAAAGAGGAATATGTTCAACACAAAAAAGGGCTGATCTGGTGGACACCATATAACTAGGCAGCACAGGGAAGATCACCTTGCTTGTGCAGCCAGTAACAGAATCGACCTTAAAGAATATAGCACATGCATTGTTCTAGTTAAGGAATGTAGTGTAATATCAAAGAGAAATGTGACAAAATGCTAATCATAGAATCATAGAATCACCAGGTTGGAAAGGACCCACTGGATCATAGAGTCCAACCTAATGTCACAGGGAAAGCCATATAGAAGATTTATGTGCAGCTAAAAAGACCACAGGAACCAGGAATCAGCCCATCCCAAGAACTTGTGCCCACACCACCCTCGTCAGCCCTCGACACAGCAGGAACTGGTCTGGCTGAGGTTTGTCAGAAGTGACCAAACACCTGAGCTCTCTGGATTTGCAAAGGAATACAGGCACGTACAGGAAGCTATTAAAGGACTGGATTATTTCTTAAAAAGAGATAATGTTTCCAAAGCACACGACACAATGCATTTATTCAGCAGAGAGTCAAATGTCACAGTGGATACAGCTGCAAGACAGTGTTGCTCTTTTATTTATAGTAAAATATGTCAAATAGGGAACACAAAGGCATCGTCGGGATAAACATGGGACTGGAGCACACAAAGGCAGGCGGCATCCACAGCGCATCAGACAACCTGAATAAAAGCCCCGACTACAATACCAGCCCAGTTTCTATGGTTAATGCCTCCGAACACTTTGTATAAATAAGTAACTGGCATCCCACATTCCAGTCATAAGAGAGAACTGGCAGCCTGAAATTCGAGGCTACAGAGCAGCAGAAACGGAGAGTCACTACGGAGGGAGGATGGACACAGAAGGGCAAGGCTTCATGTGAAGAGCTGTTGGTGTGTCCAAGGGCAGGATCCAGCCAGAGCGCCTGAGTTTACACATTGGGAAATTACAGTGAAAAGGGACTGAGATGTTATCCAAGAGCGCTGAAAAACAAAGAGAAAGTTTGACTGTGAAAAACGTTTTCTTATGCGCGGGACTACAAGCCTGTTCCATGTGCATGCATGCCATGTGCACCAGCATTAGCATTCATACATTTCTAACAAGCGTGGTGATTTTAAATTCCTTTTCACTTGTGTATGGCACTTACTTCTGTCAATCATTTTTCCTTGTGCTAAAGAAGACATACGATAGTCTGGAATCAAGGCAGAGTAAGTAGTGCAGTTAGTGACACTTTCTGAAAAATACTATCATATACTGAAGCTGAATTTAGCTCAAATATCACAAAATACCCGTGTGTAGAGGAATCACACACACACATCCCTGCACAGTTTCAGGAAAACAATCATTACAGATAACAGTGCTAAAGACACAGACCGTGCAATACCCTACAAATACAGGCAGGTATTTTTCCCTTTCCATAGTTCACTGAGCAAAGTATTCATTTTGGCCTCTGTTCCAATTAGATGCCGCAGGGAATGATGTGGGAGTCAGGCAGAGGATCTGCACTTCATGACAAAATCACCTTTAGCATGAAGAATTTTCCAAGCTCTGCATCTGCAGTTTGAATACTCCGTAAATTTAAGTTATAGCATTATCATATTATTTCATAACTTACAGTGGCAAGTATAGGAAAGTACCACGCTTCCATATTTTTAACACAGCTCAGAGAAAGTATCTCTGCGATCAACTTATTCTGGAAATGTGTCTGTACTGCTCCTCGAAGGACATAAGGAATGAAAAATATATTCTCGATTTTCAGACTGGATATCAGGAAAAAAAATTTCACAGAAAGGGTCATGGGGCACTGTCAGAGGCTGCCCAGGGAGGGGGGAGTCACCATGCCTGGAGGGGTTGAAAAGATGGGTAGAAGAGGTGCTCGGGGACATGGTTTAGTGGCGGGGAGGAATGGTTGGACTCGATGATCCAAGAGGTCTTTTCCAACCTGGTGAATCTATGATTCTAGGATTCTATAATTTGAGTGAGTTAAAAGAGGATGAAGCCTTGGCGTAGGCAAGGTGCCCGGTGGCTCTGGGGTGAGCTGGCAGGTGGAGGTATGTCAGGGTCCTCAGCCGCTGGCTCTCACCTGATCCTCCACATCAGGCATTTCTGCAATGAGGATGGGTCTCTGCATCTCTTTCCCCGTGTGAACAGTTCCCTGTGCCCACCAAGACCCCTTCTTGCTAGGGTTGTGATCAAAGAGCTCATTCACTTTCTGGGCTGCGTTACTTGGGTGGAAGCTCCCCTTGTACTCAGCAGGCACCTTCACTGCTGTCTGACCAGCGGCTCTGGCAAGAAACACCCTAAAGGATTTATCATTTTATCTACATCTCGGCCAGGAAAACGTTGAGATACAGAGACAGAAAGTCGGCTGACGTGGCAAGGGCAGTGGTGGAAGTGTGGAGAGGCCAGAGGAGAGGCTCGTCCGGGGGCTCCAGGGCAAACCATGGCAGCAGCCCTCAGGGCTGTTCCTTCTCCACCAGCACAAAGGCGTTTAAGCGCACTCTTTAAGCTGAATGCTGTGTACTTCTACATAACTGAAGGAGAACAAATACCCCGTTAGCAGATAATTAGCACTTGGACTCCGAGTACTTATTTAAGGTATGATGGATGGACCTCCATCCAGCATTAGGAGTGATTCATGTCCCCCACATCTTCAGGCATCCTTGTTTCCTTTTATCATTATAAATATCTGTGTAATGTTAGGAGATGTTTAGAACTACACTCCGGAGACAGAATATTTCTCTTTATCGAGAGAAAAGGTTAATAATTGTGGGCCCATCGCCCTTCTTCACCCCTTGCAGTCAAGAAGTTCCATTCACCCTAGACCGGGTTCATCTCTAGAAGGGTAAGGTGGATGTCCAAAGCCATTAAACCTGGTCCCAGCAGGGCGTTAGGAAATGCTGGGAGGCCTCGGGGCCAACTCACCCTGGGGACTGGACCTGGCAGCACCCACCCCATGGAAACCCTCTCAAAATGCTCTATCAAATACTGCCAAACATGAACCAGGCAGCAGCCATCTGGACTGGTCTCCTCACAGCAGCCAATGAGCAACCTGTCACCGGGGTCCAGGTTCTTTAATACAGGGAAGTATAGCTTGTCTAAAATCCCTGTGTTTCTGAAGGCTTCCACTCCACTGTTAAATTCCCGGTAAAATAACGGGGAGAAGCAATAGGAATGAGAGGACTTGTGGTCCATTCCTCCTCTGCTGTGTGTAAGAAGCAGTCTCGGGCAATCCACTTCACCTCTCCCCACCTCTGTTTCCTCATAAAACAAGCAAAAGTAGTAAATCCTTGACTATATTTCTACTCCTGCCAGCATTAGCCTGCCATCTACTACTACTGGCTGCTTCTTAAGAAATTCTTGTGTGACTAAGTAGAGATGCCTACCCTTTGCACCGAAACCTTCTCACCCTCAAGATCATCTCTACCATGATGACCATCACAAACAGATCTTGGAGGCCTCTTGCATTTAATCTCAGCGCTATGAGACTGGTGATCACAACTGCATTGTAATGTGTCCCAGCTCAGCCCTGCCCCAATATCCCCATCCCAAGGGAGCAGCACTGTCGGCCGCTCTGTTTCTGCGCTCCCACACCTCTTTGTTCACAGGTCCAGGAAAGCAAAGCCCAAACAGCAGCTTCACGTTAAACCAAGCAGCCCGAGGATGGGCAACCAAACTGCTGCCGTCACCTCCTCTTCCAGCTCTGTCTCACCGCACCAAATAAAAGAAAACTGAAACACAAATCAAGTCCTATTCTGCAAAAAATTAATAGTTTCCACTTGCTTCTTTTCTGTGTCTGCTTTCACTCTGTAATTACGCAAAAAGACACTGCATACTGCGTGGTGCTATTGATTAACCAACCCCACAGCTGCAGACTCCCAGGCGGTTCTGAAACCAGCATTTTAAAGAAAGTTTGTTCTTTAATACTGAGGTATTTATGGTCTCCCCTCTGCATCGGTTTGATAATATGAACTTGTGGCGTGGAGCAGGTGGCAGAGCAAGAACACGCAGTTTTTATTCTCGTGAAAAACTTCTCCAGAAATTAATAGAAATTAACCTCCTTGCTATTGAGTAATGTGGGAAGATGCCAAAACCCAGGGAAAAGATCCCATTCTCTATTAAATTTGGTAAGATTTGTCAAGCAGTTTCTATAGAATCTGCCCAGGTTTTTATAGATCTCTCCTGGTTTTATCCCTCCACAGGTTTTGGAAGGGTCACAGAGTATTTCCCTATTATCAGCCCCACTGATGTCCTGTTTAAATCCTATGATTGGCAGTGTTTATCCTTCTCTTTAATAGGACTCCTTTCTTAGATAGAAAGAAATGAGCCTTATCAGTGATAAGTGATAAGGCTTACAGTCAGCTGAGTAAAATAGGAGAGGCCAGAGGATATTAACAGAGCTGTGTTTGTTTACATTTATTTTTTGTTTTGTTTAGTTGGCTTTTTTTTTTTTTAATCCTAAAGCATATTTTTAAATGCCACAGTACAAATTCTCAAAATACATATAACACCACTTAAAAAATTGCCCTGCTGTTTGTTTATTTTCTTTGGTTATTTTGCTACACTACTCAATATTATTGTTGCATCGTGCATCCAAACACTGACGTGTGGCATTTCCCAGAGTCAGGCACAAACACTCAAGAGAGCTACAACAACCTCCCACACCTGAAGCCTGCACACTTCTCTGGGTGACCACCACTGCTGTCCTGCGGTGAGCCTGGGACCTGCCGGGGGCCTGCTGGTGGCTCTGGGCTTTTTCGGGTGGGCAAGGTCATGGGGGTCTTTGCTGTGTCCCGGTGTGGCACAATATGGCACAGTATGGCACGGTACAGCACAGTATGGCATAGCACAGCATGGCATGGCACAGTATGACATGGCATGGCACAGCACAGCAAGGTATGGCAAAGCACAGCATGGCATGGCACAGCATGGCATGGAAGAGCATGGCATGGAAGAGCATGGCATGGAAGAGCATTGCACAGAACAGCATGGCATGGCACGGCATGGCATAGCATGGCACAGAACAGCATGGCATGGCATGGCATGGCGTAGCACAGCATGGCATGGCATGGCATAGCATGGCATGGCACAGAACGGCATGGCATAGCACAGCACGGCATGGCACAGAACAGCATGGCATGGCACAGATGACACGGCATGGCACGGCATGGCACAGCATAGCACACCATAGCATGGCACAGAACAGCATGGCACAGCATGGCACAGCACAGTGTGGCATGGCACAGAACAGCATGGCACAGCACAGCACGGCATGGCACAGAACGGCATGGCACAGCACTGCACACCATAGCATGGCACAGAACAGCATGGCACAGCACAGTGCGGCATGGCACAGAACAGCATGGCATGGCACAGCATGGCACAGAACAGCATGGCACTGTATGGCACAGCATGGCATGGCACAGAACAGCACGGCACAGCAATGCTGTGGGGGAAAACTGAGCTGAAGGCAGCCGCTGGCTTGCGAGTCGCCTCCACTGCAGGCACAGCACGATGTCACCTCCCGGTGTGCCTTCTCGAGATGGGAAAAAACGCACCCCCGCGAAGACAAGTCGCAGGGAAGGATCCTGGTGCTGCCAAGCCCAGCTCGGGGGGCACAGCCGGGGCTGCCAAGTCCTGCAGGCAGCTGGCCCGGCGGAGCCCTGGCAACGGGAGCAGCGGGAGCTGTGGGAAAGTGAGCAACGCGGTGAGGGGGGCGAACGGCTTAGTGCAGAGCGGTGCCCGCAGTGGGCACCACTCTGCACTAAGCCGTTCGCCCCCGTCACCCGCCAGTTTGGTTTCTGCCAGCCTAAGCTCGGTCCCCTCGGAACACCCCGCAGCCTCTGCCGAGCACAAAAGAGATGTGGGTTGCAGCAGCGCACGTGCCTGCTGCGCTTAGGAAACCCGAGCGTTGCCAATGCGTCCCCGAGGAAAGCAGCCCATGGTGGTGCTGGCAGCCCCACGGGCGCGTTGCCCTTGCTTTGTGGCTGCAGGGGCCCCACGCTCAGACCCAGTCCCTCCAGTGGGGATGGATGCTGCCTCGGAACGAGGAAACGTGGTCACAGATTGCTCACACACGCTGGCCGCTGCCAGCCCCGCAGTGGGAGTCGGGGGCTGCGTGCTGCTCTCCCCGAAGAATCCCACCACCCCTGGCCTGAGGCGCAGATTAACTCCCCCTCATTTTTGGGCTGCCAGTCTTTCCCAAGCCCGCTTTCTTGGCCAAGGATTTGTAACGGCATCAATCCCATGTGCAGAGGGCGAGAGCTGCAGCACGGCTCCCCATGCACCCGGATCTCTTTTGGAGCCCTGTGACACCGGGGTAGCTCCTCTGTCTGAACATCCACTGCCATTTTGCACAGGGCTCAGCTCCCAAGAGGAACTGGCTCTGGCTGGGGGCAGGCATTGCTCTGCTGCTGCATTTCATGTCAGAAAAGACCTTTTGCTGCACCTGAGTGTTGTTCCTTAGCATGAAGAAAATGTTAAACAAACTGCAGAGGAGACACAATAGATGTACAGATAAATTAAATATCTAGTTACTATGTAATAAATAATAAAGTTCACCTATTTGACCATACTCTGCTCAAGTCATACCATTACAACCGATCAATAGCTATAAGACAGGATACTTGTACGAGGGTTTCATTTCTTCAAGTGCTGTGTGACCATTAACAGCCAACAGCTGAGGATTCCCAAGACCACAGGCTTGTGAAAACTTTGGGAAGTTTTGATTACATCAACAAATCTGCATTTAGTTTGTGAAATGCTCGTGAAGTGCTGTGGCATATCTAGCAGGCACACAGGCTGGGGCTTCCCTATGAAGTTAGGGAAGGGAAGCTGATTGCCGAGCTCCCGTTGATTTGCAGTCAAAACAAATTCCCAGTGAATTCAGGCCTTTTCAAAACATCAACTGTCATATTTTGAAACCCACACATCCATAATCCCAGGTTTTTAACACTTTCATAATTGTAGTCATGAACATTGTCCTCCCCTATATAAGAAAGAAAAAAGACAAAAGAACCTGATTTAGGAACTGGGAGTATACAGTTTACAAAACTTCTATAAAGTTTACAAAATCATCACTACTATTTCTGTTTCAGCCTCAGCAGACATCTGCACCTGAAAGAGCTCTCCGCTGGAGGCTGCCATAGGGCTCAGCCATTTCAGATGGTAGCAACAGCCGTCCTGTTTTCCTCAGGGGTTAAAATAGTCCCCAACAACCCACAGCAGTTTGTTTCTCCTCCAGCAATTTGGAGAGGGGCATCTGCCTGCTGCAAGGTGAGACAAGGCGTGTGGGGCAGCGCTCCTCCCAGGCCACTTGTCTCGCTTCTCTGGGTGGGCACACTCACAGGGGGACAGGAGCACCATGCCTTAGAGGACCTGAAGCCAAGACACTGAGTTTTCCTGCAGACCACATCCTTCCAGCTGCTCCAGGCTCTCCACAGCCACAGCTGACCCTAGGCTTTCAGTAGGGTCAGCTGTGTCTGCTGGTTGCTGCCTCAGGTGCTGGCATGCAGGAGGAAAAAGATGGATTATCCCTCTGCATCCCCGCCGGGATGGGCACACAGGTCTGCCTGCAAGTTGCACCGCCCTGCTCTCTTTTCGGGGAGCCATGCACCCCATCCAGAACCATCACCCTGCCATGGTGCTCCTGGCCCAGTCAGGGTGCTGTCAGGGCAGGGAGTTGTTCCCAGGCGCTCTTTGGAGCTCCTCCAGCTCCTGGGAGCTACTAACATCTGGGTGAACAAGAGAGCTCGCCTTTTCAGGGTGTTTTTAGCAGTCACCTGCCCAATGACCACAGGAAAAAGGCAGCCTAGCTGGATGGGAACAGGTCACTGAGACTCGGTGACACTCCACAGCTTGCCAAAGCAGCTGGCAGCAGAGCTAGCTCTGGCATTGACCGCTTCTAAACTCCAGGCCATTGCCCTGCTACGAGCCCACCCTTCTGCTCTGACTGCATGTGTGCAGGCCTGCAGCGTAACCGTACTCACACTCAGGTGCACGTCCCACTGCAGCCCCTCCCGGCTGCGGCTCTGTGCTTGCACAGATGGCCATTCCCATCGTCAAGCGCCAGGGCCACGCTGGGGCAGCTGAACTAAAGAGCTGCAGGAGGAAGAACACAAGAGCTTTGTAGAAATATGTATTTTTACATCAGAGTTCTTTGTATATACAAAAAATCCCACCCTGCTGTGCTAAGAGAAAAAAAAATCTGTGGGCACTTCAGACCAACCTATCCTATTAATGCAAACTGCCAGATTCAACATGTGAGCCAGCCCGAAAAACAAGAGGGTGGGAAGGAGGAACGTATCCATGGTAAGTACTCGGCAGGCCCGTGAGTCACATCGCCCCTAGCTGGGGATCAGAAATAGAAGGGGGTAAGTGACAGAGATGCAAAACAAAGATGTCTGTAGTTTGGAGTGGGTTTTATGAGCAGTTCAAACAGCAGGATGGGTCAAAGTGAAAAAGAAAGCAAAATCTCAAGGTATCAGCAGTCAGTAAAGGGAATTAGTTGTCCAACAATAGGAAAAAAAAGTTAGGATAAAAGGCTGAGATAAATACAACCAACTCATTCTGACAGCTCACTCTGGAGGCGGTCTCCCAGCCAGAGCGCTGGGTGCTCTCCTCAGGGATACGCAGCAGGACATCCACTCCCCACCTGAAGAAGCTGGATGTCTCTCTAACACGGTCAGAATTCGGCACAGACATTTCTGCATAGGAGAAGGCTGCAGAGTCCTGTTTCGCTATGAAACCGTGCTGCAAAATCCTCTCATTATTTTTATTTAGTAGAAACTATGCCCGTGCAGGCCAGAGGACCAGAGCAATACCGGCAGAGATGGGCGCGGGAGCAGAGGTACCAGTCAGGCTCTGGAGTCGAGAGAAGCGTGACCGGGTTTTTGGTGCATATTGTACGGCCCCAGGGCAGTGCTGTGGCACTTGGGCTCCATGTCCACATGATGTACAATTATATCTAAAAACTGTGCATTCGAGCATACCGTTCAGCAGGAGTAAAACAGGGCTCTTGAATCACTCTGACTCAGTTTCACCACTAAGCAAATGGAGCCGATAACTGCTGCGTTTCTCTGGGGAATGCTCCATGACTCAGGCTGTATTTGGGTCATAAGAGACTTCAAAGGTCCTTGGAGCAAAAGCACTGAAGTGCTGCAAAATACGACAGGCACTGGCAGACAGCGACCCAACAGTAAGGCATGCCAGAACTATTAAATTCTTCTAATCTTTCCTCCCCAGCCAATTCTGTCAGCCCTGCAATCACTTTTGCAGCTCTTCCTTGAACTCTTCCCTACTTTCAGTATTTTTTCTGTACACAATAGGATGCCCAGAGTCATCATGCTGTGATTCTGATGAGATCCCAACACCCCCAGGTGGTCTCAGAGGGGTGTGAGCCCCAGCCCCACCGGCACCCTCTGCTCCCAGCACCTGTGGCTGCGCTGATGAGCCGTGTGGCCTTTAGGAGCACAAAACCTCACATCAGAAGAAAAAAAAATCTGAAAATGATGGAAGAGGCACTATTAGAAACCAAGCCATGGAAGGAGCTGGAAAAGAGTTACTTACTACATTTTTTAAGATCAAAGAAACCTGACGTTTCAGAGGACTCTGGTCCATTATTTCTCTTCAAATTACACATGCATCCTCTGAAATATACCCTCACAGCCACAAACGCAAACCATAAGAGGGACAGAGAAAGAAAAATCTTGCTGAACAAGGGAGTTACATACTGTAGGAATGCAGGAGCCTGTGATCTGCGTTATTCCTTTGCTTAAGGCCACCTAGCAACAGCGCATAGGTTAATCCTCCACAGACTGAACAGACAGCATCAGCCAACAGGAAAACAAAACATCTCTGCTAGAAAAAAAATCAGAACAAGAATTACCCATTTGCAAGAGGGTTGTAGGAACAGGCAGCAACAAATAAGAAAGAGGTATACATGATACTTCTGCTAAAGGAATATTTCCCTGTAAATACAGTTATTGTCCACCTCGTTATTAAAAATACAAAAAGAGCTTCACAATGTTTACAGAAAGCCTTTGTGGGAGCTGCAGGAGCCCTGCTCCGCAGGGAGCTGGGGGGATGAGCTGGACTGTGGTCAAGGCTGGTTGCCATCTTAGAGAGCTCCTTTAAATGATAAATAGAGCATCCTCTAAAATGATACATAAACCTCTGGTGCTGTAACCCTTCTTAAAGGGGTTAGCAACACCTGCAAGGACAGGTTCAAACCTCTACGAGCATCTCTTGGACAGTAAGACATACCGTCACTTTCTTAAAGTCATTTTTTGCAGTGGCTCAGCCCCCTCCTTTGCAGCTCTGCTCCTCTGCACCAGGGAATTCTGCTAAAAGGGCCGGGAAATACAGAATTAACTTACTGGGAGATTCTCACTGTGCTGGGGCTGTGCTGCATGCCAGCCCCAACACCCACTGTGTTTGCAGGACCCAGGCTTCGGCAGCACATGGGGTGGCCCTGGCAAAGCTGCCGCCCGGGAGCTGTGCTGTCCCTCCAGCTGTCCCTCCAGCTGTCCCTCCAGCATTGCCCCTGCCTGCGCCACCCCTCCCGCTACCCCAAGGGGTAGCCATCAGGGATGGGATTTTGGAGGAAAAGGTGGTGGGACACCACCACTCCTTGCTGTAGCGCACCGCCTGCCTTCCCTGCAGCCCCAAGCTCAGCGTCACCTGCTGCTCACTGGTGCTGTCTCCGGGGAAGCTTCTGACCCAGCTTTTCCAAGGGGTCTTTGCAGCACTGCACTCCTTGCCGTGCTCGCTGAGGGATGGCAGCCAACGTAGCGACACACATACCTGCACGTCTGGGATGCGATTTATATTAAGGGGTTTATTGTTGCTCCTTTTCTGCTATTTGCCAACAGATGGTAGCAGCACTACTGCTGTCGCACCAGGCCAGGAGCTGCTCGCGGGAGGAGATGACTTCTCCTCTGAAAGATTTCCTACCTGATGAAGTCATGCTTGCCTGGCCCCTTGCGCCTCACTAGCTGTGCTTGCAGAGCCAGCTCGGAGACCAAAGCAAGTGTCTCCCAGCACAGATATTCTCAGTTCAAGGCTGTATGAAGGGATGTGGGCAGCGGATGGGGTGGTGCCTCTGTTCACCAAGGCTGGTAAATCAAAAAGCGTTCAAGCACGCTGGTGACTCCAGGGCTGCGCGGCTTTGACCACAGCAAGCCGCTCCCAAATGGAGAGCAACACTCTGCTTGAAGACAGGCACCAGCAAGGCCCAAATTAATTACTTCATTTATTATTTACAAATTTAATTATTGAGCAAAATCCAAGCATTTTCTGCCACTGGCTGCACTGGCCGCTCGCACCGGATGGGGCCCCGAGCCGCTTGCTGCCTTTGCTGGGCGAGCACCCAAGCCAGCTGGAGCTTTGCCTGAGCGAGGTCTGGCTAAGACGGAGCTAAAGTACAGACCTCAGGATCTGGTCTGCGGAGAAGCTGCTCTGCGGAGGAAAAACAAACAAACAACAACTCTGCTCTAGAGGCTTCCCCTAATTCTGTAAACTGCTTTGAGGCTTGCAAGCAGCTCTGTATAATCAATAACACCATTAACAAAAAGGTGGCTGAATGGCAGCTACCTCTGATTAAAATAGAGCCCTTGGTGTATTGCAGCAAACAGCCATGTAGCCATTTTGCTGATCAGACACAGGTCTTTCCTAGTGTCATATAATTCATGTTAAAATCGCAGCAACAGGGCAGACTTCCTTGCTGTTCAGAAGTCTTTGGAGGCTGCCATTATACTTCACCTTTCTAATGCTTTATGTATTACAGCTTTATTTTCACCTAAGGCTGTGATCCTAAGCTTCCCTCACAGCGTTATCTACAACTCATATTTCAAAGCCTAATTTTCCTGCCCCCAAACGTAGAATAAAACAGCTTGCAAAAAGGGCTGCAAGGAAGCTGCAAGTTCTGCGGTTTTACAGCCCTTCTCCATCGAATCTATATAGGTACTATTCCTCATGGAGCCAAAAACTTCCTGGAGAAGTACTGTAGCTAGAAGATATTTTATGACCTGGCGTAACACTCTGTCCACTCCGGCTGGTGGAGAGATTATGAAATTTTAATTGGTCTGAGAGCAAGATATCACTATAATTGGAGCCCAAGTGCCTGTACGAGCCCGAGAGCTAGGACTTGCTGGAAATCCTCAACAGCTGCCAGCGGCCCCAGTGCCTGAACATGCCTGTGCCCCTGCATGGAAGGAATACACATCCTCCTCTCCGCTTGTGCTGCAGCCACTGGCTCCTTTCCAGAAATAAAACATTTTGCAAAGGAAGGATGCTCAGGCCCATCCACGTTTCCACCTCCACTGCACTGCCGTGAGCAGCAGCACGAGGGACAAGGAGAATATCCCAGCTCATCCCAGCGTGAGCTGCTGTCTGCCCTTGGGAACACACACTCCTCATCACAAAATGACTCTGCTGCAGCGCTGGCAGCAGTCTCCCACTCCGCTGAGCTGCAGTCCCCTTCTCTAGAACCTGTCCAGGCAGACAAGCCTCCTGCCACAGCTGTGTGTGTGCTGCAGCCCCGTGGTGCGCACAG
The DNA here is from genome assembly GCF_017976375.1 of Cuculus canorus. Classification (NCBI taxonomy): domain Eukaryota; kingdom Metazoa; phylum Chordata; class Aves; order Cuculiformes; family Cuculidae; genus Cuculus; species Cuculus canorus. The sequence goes on from NC_071413.1 coordinate 11,784,339, forward strand.
CTCGCCCTGCAGCGCGGCATTTCGAGTCTGTGCACCGGCTGGGGTTGTACCACTGTCTGGTAGGAAATAAACCAAGCCCCAACTTCTACTACATCCAAAAGGCAGGCAGGGGCCGTTGGTTGGAAAAGATGGGCATGCTGGGGGTATGCAAATGGTAGGATTATTTATTATTCACATAGATGCTGAGCCCATAGCGTGTCGCCTGCCTCCATGTAATTGTACAAATCACTCAGCTGAGTCAGTGATCTGACTATAGACCCCACAGCTCAGGGACTCAAATGATCCCAGAAGGACCGTGTTCAAACATTCATGCCCAGATGACACTTGCTCCCATGCATACTTTTTAAATCTTTGCCAGACGTGATGAGAGATCATCTGCGTATGTCACATATAAAATAAGATCTCGGTTTTACCAGGAAGCTCATGTTGAAGAATCTTCAGGAAAATAAGGTACCACTACAAAATAACAGCCTGAATGCTTAGCAGAGATTCTCTTCACCTATGGGTCAAAGCAAAGCTCCCTTGCATAACAGACTTTTTTCCCTAGATAAGTACAAATCCAAGCCAAGTGCTCCCCCTTCCTAATAGCCATTGGCTAACAGAGTGGCATGCAGCTCTCCCTGCTCCAGCCAACCCCACTGTGAAGGGCTTATCGCATCACTGCTGCTCTGGGAAATCTTGATTCCTCACGTTGGTGTTACGAAGGCAGCTGTGGATGAAGTGCTGCCACTTTACAGTGCAGCTTCATTTCTACCTGTAACACTGTAAAACCTCAATGGGTGAATGGCCTCATGTCCAGGCAAGTAACCAACTTCGCCAAGCGATTTCATTTGCAATAGCTTTCATTTACACCCGTCTAAGGGAGAGGAGAGCAGGAAACCCCCAACCCTCTGCGGTTGCTGCACCAAGGACCTGCCTGCATTGCTGTCCGAGCTATTCCTGGGACAGGCGCTGCCATGGGAAGGCTCTGACACTACTGATGGGCTGCACGAATCATTCATTGCCCTAAGAAAAAGAGAGCTTTTAAAAATATGACAATTAACCGAGGAAGCACAAGGACAATTTAAAGCAGTTGTGTTGGGCAGAGGTGTCTTAGGGGATACGTGAGCATGTTTCCTCCTGCAAGCTGCTGTTTTGAAACCTCTGGGCAAGTTTCTGAACCCGACTAAAGGGAATGGCACAACTGGAATTTGCTTCAGCCAGGTTTCCAGCACCAGCATCACAGCACGCTTGGAGACTAAGGATGAATTTTCATTTGACTTGTGGGCCTGATTTCCTTCAGCATCAGAATTGCTGAACAGAAAAAAATAATTTAGAAAAACAGATATTTGAAGAACTATTTGAGATACAGCATTTATTGAGGCAGAGCTGGGAACAGTGTGTGACTCAAAGGACACTCTGTCCTGTTTAGCTCCCCTCCACGCTCTCTCACCTCCTCTTGGTCCAGATCTCCCATCACATCCCAGAAGAGCTTAAACCCGCACCCTCCCCCCCAGACAGGGCCAGGATGCACTCTGCCCAATGCTCCCAGACAGCCTTTAGCCCACCTGTGCGGCAACCACAGAGGGAAAGCAAACAAAATAACCAGTAAGAAAAAGCTTCATATTTTTTGTTGCAGTTTTCATCTGAACAAAGCATTTTACAAGCCATGCTGAATTCAATTAACAAAGCCTTCATTTCTTAATTCATTAAGAAACAGAGTCTGCTTTATGATCTCATAATTGAAATCAAGTTGTAAGATATTGACTATAATCATTTTTTTCTCTTTTGTGAGAAAAATTAATAAAAAGGAATATTAAAAGTCTCAGTCTTTATTGACTGAGAAGGGAAGGAAATCCACTTCTTTGTTATAATAAGCCATCTATATTTCAGCTTAAGCATTTTCCAGTTGTGCCATCCAGCAAGTGTATTTCTGATGCCAGAATGAGGTCCCTGCCCCAGGAGTGCAGTACATCATTTTGGGAAGAAAGAGGCCTGGAAGCTCTGACTGCAGCCAGGGCTCATCCCGCAGCGATGAGGTGGCCCAGGAATGGATCTGCCCAAGCAACCAGGGACTGAATTCAAACAGTACCAAGCCCCCAGTTAGCATAAATAATTGGTTTTCCAACATAAAGGCCCCCACGGTGACTTTCCCATCGAGGAACCATGTTCTACTAAGAAAATTAAAGGTTGAAGGTTCATTACTGGGACAAGTAGAGCACGAACTTTTGCAAAATGCCTCATCGATTAGCATCATCTCTTGACCTAAAAGAGAAACTCTAAGGAGAGCTGATAGAAACTTGATTCCTGCTGGGGTTTATTGCTATTAAGTGTTATTATTATTCATTTTGGCTCATTATTTTCCTTTATTTATGAAAAAAAAAAAAGAGGAGAAAAGAAAAAGAAGTTCAATGGGCTTTCCATCAGCCTGGCTCCAGGAAAGGTTATTCACATTGCAAGGCAAAATAGAGTTGCACACGCAGATGCTATTAATACTTCCTTTCTAATTAAATTCCACAAGAAATTGTGCAGGATATTTCTGTCCCCATACTCATTCTAGTCCCATCATCTTTTGATTAACTATCCTCATGCACTAGCAATTCAGGTGTGACCTCTAACTTTTTTTGAGAGAGATGTGCTGTTTTTAATATTAACAGCTCCACCTTTTCATTGTTCCTTGAACAGGGTTGGGAGGAGAAATATAATTACACACAATGGGGGTATAATTCATACATTAAAAGTGACATTAAAATGATAGGTAGCAAAATATAACAATATAACAGCTTGTCTGTCACACTTTTATGGATTGCTGGCACCCTCCAACCCCATTACAAACACGTCCCATGAGGGAGCACAGCAGGAAGACGTGAGCGAGATTAACGCCAGCAGAGACCTCATGGCGCTTGGTGCCGCAGGGCTCCCTCGGCAGGGATATCCGATTTAGACTCCTGTCGGATCTCTCTTCCCGCAGGCACCCGGTCCACGAGCTGGCTGCCGCAGCCCATGCCACTGATCCCCGTGGGTCCTGTTCTCCCGGTGAGGAACTGCCCTAACATTGCAGATTCCTGAAGCACAGTCCCAGCACTCCCATTAGGAGATAATGTTATGCGGTTTGATGTATCTGGGGCATGGGAGGCCCTCCTACGTAGCACAGAGGAGAGCAGCTCTGCTGCCCGCAAGTCGCCTCCTTCCCAGAAAGATGGGCTGGCCCTGGCAGCGAGGAAGCCAAGCACCCATCCGAGGTGAGGCACGCCAAAAGGGCTGTTTGCGTAGAGCCAGGCTGTGGGTACCGGCTGCCCACGGGGCAGGGGATGCCACTGGCAACACACCTGGCCTGGCAAGTCATTGCCTTCCTGTGGAAGCTGCAGCCCAGTTTCATTTACACTGCCTGTACATGGCTGCAGAGAAACTGGTGCAAACCCCCGTGCATGCAATTTGGGGACTTTTTCCTTCTTAGCTGCAGGGTGCTTAGCTGTCAGCATAACCTAAGCGCACAATTCTGTTTGGAAACTGAGTTAGGGCATCATCTGCTGAATGCACCTACATCCTTCTCCATGTGGCTGCCTGGCAGCCCCAACCAGCCAGACCACTGACCTGCCCAACGCAACCCATTTGGGCTGAAGTGAATTAGAAAGCATCCACACTGGCAAGAGCTGTAACCCCCCCCCGGCAGGGAGGTGCAGCCTCCCCACAAGCACGGTGGGCAGGCAAATTCCAGCTCAAACGGTTTCAATATACACTTTCCTCAGACTGCACAGAGCTTTCAGCTGAGCACAGGCTCTTTGGTCAACGATCACCGTGCTTATCTAGTATGAAAATCAAATTAACATAAGGATATGCTTATATCTTCGCAAAGTCCTTGTCTTCACATTCCTCCAACACAAACAGTAAACATCACTTCTCAGAGCAATTAGCTAATATTTGATTAAAATATTTGTCAGGTCCAGTTTTAAGACGCAAATGGATTAAATACAAGTGTAAAAACATCAGTGCAAAATGCATCTAGCGCCTTTACTGGGGAAGTCTGAAAAGATGTGGCTCCATGTGGGAAGAAAGGGGAAAATCCAGAAAGATACAGACTGAAACGTAAACACAAAAGCCAGTGAATGCCCAGTAGCAAGAGCTTCATTGGACTCACAATATTCTAGTTAAAATAGGCATATCACTCATTTTTGCCTGGATAGTTAGATGGGTATTTTAAGACAGGTCTGTTTTGGAGAGCACCAGCCCTTCCTCCTCCCCGCTTCTTACACCCACAAATCTTGTTTAGACATCAGTTAATGAACAGGAAGGTGAGACCATCAGGGGTCCTGCTGCAGCGAGCAGAATTTCCTCGCCCTGAGTCACCGTGCAAGTTTTACTGCAGGATTTTTGCCATCATTGTATTTGTTTTCAGGAAAAGGACGACGGGAAGCCTCCATGCCCGGGGTGCACAGCTTGCTCTCCGCAAGCCCTTCCCAGCCACTGCCCTGCACCTCAGGCCCACCAATCCAGCCTGTTTCTCAATACACAAGAGCTGGTTTCACCCCACCTCGGGTTTTCTTTCCGTTTTTTCCCCTTTTTCTTTCTTTTTCCTTTTTTTTTTTTTTGTCTTCTTTTTAAACATAGAATATTTTAGCCCATCCTTTATCACTCCTCACTGTATAAACATAAGGAATTAACTGACACCAGAAGCAAGGTTTTGCTACGTTAATTACAGCAGCCCCAGTTCTTTTTGGAGCTTCGTGGAGCAGCACACATCGCGGCAGCCCCTGTGGAAAACAGATCACCGACACCGCACTGCGCTTTCTCAGGCTTCGGCACCAAAAGCAACCCAAAGGAATTAGGTTTTCTTGATGCCTAAAATTAACTTGAAAAAAAACCAGCACTTGCCATGGTGGCTAACCCAGGTAAAAGCATTGGATGCTTTTTGTGGCAGGAATTTAAACTAGTTTGATCTCCAATATCCATATCAAGAAAAGCCATTATTGCCGTGACGCAACAGCCCACCCAAAGGGCAGGATAGAGGGGAGCGCTCCAGCACCCATCCCATGGGAGGTCCTGCTTTCACGCTTGGCTCAGCCTGCGGACCAGGGCCAAGCACCCACCTCAAAATGGGGAACAAATGTCAGTCCTCAAGCGTACTTAGTATTAAATAAAATTGCTTTAGATGTCACCATAACTTTCGGGTCAGCTAGGAAATTGTGGATTAGAGCAGGCACAGATGAGCCGTTTCAGGCAGCACAAACATAGAAACTGAAGAGAATTTTTACTGCCCCACATTGTGATAAATGGACATCATGTTAATTTCTGGGAACCTTCAGAATGGTAAGTGCAAGCCTGAAAAATAAAGCGCTCTTGGAAAATGTAGGACAGCTGGGATGTGAGGTTAAATTTTGTGATTTATAACCAGCTGTAGTTTTATGCAATCTTTGAGATATTATTCATTCTATTTTCTGTGGGCTGGTGGTTACTGCGGCCTGCTTCCTTGTTGGCCAAAAAGGTAAAAGGATGGTAACTCTCATTCTGAACCTTTCTGGAAGTAAGCCGGTTTTTAAACAACAAAAATTTTAAATATTGGGGTATGCATTTATCCCAAAACATTTGTTCTTCTTTTTCCTCACGCAGTCATAGAATCATAGAATCACCACATTGGAAGGGACCCACTGGATCATCGAGTCCAACCATTCCTAACAATCCTTTAAACCATGTCCCCAAGCACTTCATCCACCCGTTCCTTAAACACCTCCAGGGAAGGCGACTCCCCCACCTCCCTGGGCAGCTGTTCCAGTGCCCGATGACTCTTTCCATGAAGAATTTTTTTCTGATATCCAGCTTGACCCTCCCCTGGTGGAGCTTCAGGCCATTCCCCCTTGTCCTGTCCCCTGTCACTTGGGAGAAGAGCCCAGCTCCCTCTTCTCCACAACCTCCTTTCAGGTAGTTTTAGAGAGCGATAAGGTCTCCCCTCAGCCTCCTCTTCTCCAGTCACACCTACAACTACCATTTCAGTTTCAAAGTGCTCCTGTGGTTGGTTATCTGGTCCTAAAGTTTCACCGATATTTCATATGAAAGTTTGTCAACACAACTGAGTTTTAAGTCGGTAACCCACTAAGTCTTGTCAAGGCAAGTAACACATTTAAGATATTCAAAGCTTCTTGTTTGGGTGTTTTTAAAACTGGTAGGTTTGTGCGTTTTCTGGACGAGGGAGGTGGCAGAGACAGGGAGCCCTGTGATATGAGGGCATCGCCAGCAATGAGCTCTGGAGCTCACCTCACAAAATTCACATTTCCCCCTAAAGCTCGGGTGCAGTCCCATGTTGCCGGAGCACCCCACTGCCTGCCAGGAGCCAAGGCTTCACGAGAGGAAGGGGTCCCAAGGTACAGCTGGGAGGTCGCACATGCTCACAGGTGACAGGCAAATGTGACAGATCTCGAAAAGAGTTGATGCATCCTCCTCTGTGTAGACAGCAGAGTTTTCTGTTTTGCCTTTGCAAGCTCTGGTACACCACCTCTCACACAGAGCATAAATGAGTTTGCATTTTGGGGAGGATCACTGCAAATGAGCTGAGCGTCTGGATCTCCCAGGAGCCAATGGCAATCACAGGCACTTGGCTCCTCTGGAAACTGATAGTGGTTTATTTTTCCTCTCCTAAGGGCAAGAAGTTAACAGGGAAAATGAAAGTATAGTCCTCACACCATCCGAAGTGCATATTGAACCTGCTGGACAGGGAGTGGGCACAGAGGACTCCCAGCCCCTACGTCTCTCCAGCCGCCAGGAACCCGCAGAGGAGAAGCTGCAGCCATCACTGCCAGCAGTCCCACCAGAGGACAGGAAGGCATACTGCCCACCCACCCCAGCATCCCTTGGGAACATTGCTGCTGTTAGCAACCCAGCCCAGCCACAGACCCATTGGGCACACCCTGCAGCTTTTCTACCTGTGATAGATCTGCTCTAAAAACACATTTCCTCTTTACAGAACTGTTTAGTGGTTAGGCGTAATTATTCCCTGTGATACTGTTTTCCATAGTTTTAAGAGCCAGTAATTTCACTGCTGTCCATCTATTAGATTTTCATTTCCTTAGAACTCAAGCACTGAGAAAGAAGAGGGTACAGACTCTCTGTGACTGTATATGAAGCATTGGCAATAAAAAATTGCAGCAAGTTTTCATTTTCTGCTTTCCTGAGCTAAGTTTCTGGAGAACTGACATCCATTCATCAAAAGGCATTATTATGAAGTGATACCTATAAGCGTCAATATTGACTTACTGTCTCTCTGAAATTTCTTCTCCTCTATTTCCAACAGAGCTGAACACAAAGCTGGCACCATCTCCGGGGAGCAATTGAAATAAACTTTTAAGCTAGCACCAATGCGCAACGCACGTCCTTCCAGGACTAGCAGGACTTCAAGAAACTCACAGAGAAGTGCTGTGCAAGTGCCACTGTGGAGAGCTGCAAGGCACAGCCCCCTCCAATCCAAAAAGGATGCTGCTGTAGGGGTCATCGGATGACGTGTGGACAGTGGTCACCCAGGGGGTGAGCTATTGCTTTCCCCTACACGTAGATCTCCCAGGAAACAGTAAAACACCCTCTGTAGCACAAAAGCACCCTCTAAATTAAGAAACTGAGGTGAAAAGGGACATAGCATTTCTAGGACCTCCAGCCAAAGGAGGCAACCACACCCCAGAGAGCAAGGCTGGCTCACACACACAGGGATGTGGTTCTCCCCCTTTTTCTATTCAGCAGAGCAACCCCATGCTTCAGCAGAGGAACATAAAGTTGGGAGAGCGGCACACCTAAGCTTGCCACCTGCTTCAGGCCGGCCAGGCTAATTCAGGTGTGTAATACCCTGTGCCTCCTGCCACATCTTTTGCTCGGGCAGCGCAGGCGGGCTGCCATCCCCAGTGGGTAGTGGGCAGGAGCCAGCGCACCCAGGCACTGAGAGCCGGTATTATGGGAATGGCAGTCTGTGAGCGTTGGCAGTCTCCTGCCACAGGAGCAGGAAAAGTTTTGGCCGTCTTTTTCCCTTGTCATTTCTGCCTACCGTTATCCCTCCTTGTGCTGGAATAAGGAGGTCGGCCAGACCCACCCAATTAGAGGAAATTGTAGAAGGTTGACCTTGTACCCTGCCAGATCCTTTCAAGCATGGGCAGTCTTTATCAGTAGCAGCATAGAAAACACAGAAGAGATGTGCTTATAGGTGGGAGAATGAGATTGTTAAGACATTTTTTCCCCTCACTCTCCACAAACTAAGATAGTACCTCTGCCACTTGGGTGAACTTAGGTTATTACCACTCATATCTGGCGGCCCGTGGTTTCTTCCTTCATCTTGACTTCTGCTATTTTCATTCTGTGATGTCTGTACTTTTGCACTATTGGGAGTGGATTGTGTGTGGATCACTAACTTTTGGACAGGTCAGCTATCTCAGCCTGAGCACCACTAGATGGATACTAATAAGAGGAAACGAATACATCAAAGAAAATTCTCTCTTTTTCTCTTCATATCCCTCTCCCAGGCACGCTGCTTTCTTCTTCTCTTGTTGTTGCTGCCCTTTCTCCCTCTGCATTTATGCTCTGATTTCTGCAGATTGTGTTGTATCAAGACAAGGCGAAGATCGACTTTTTAGGTCTGCTGGAACTACTCAAATGAGCCTGCGTGGAGCCACTCTTTCAAAAGGGATGATGTAAAAGAGAAAACGGACGCTACAAATCGTGTGCACAACTTAACAAAACAATTAAGAGCGATGGCTGTTAGGAGATGAGTGATGGCGCTGTGGGGAATGCATCGGTGGTATGTGGAAGCACTTGTTTGAAGAAGATATCTAAACTCTGGAGCGCATGGGAGCCGCCAGTCCAATTAAGTCATTTTATAGCTGGACATGGTTGTAACTAATATTTGGCCTGGCTAAACCTAGATAAGCATACCACAAGTGCTTGTCGCTTCCTTGGCAAAAGATGAGTTGCAGGAGCCCTGTAAGAGCTGAGCAAACACCCCTTTATTTTGCACAGCTTTAGTAGACCTGAGAGTAGAAAGCTGGGGAGTCACTGTAGTTGCTAGGGTAGTTTTTCTAAGGACATTTTCCAAACACAAAAATCAATTCCTCTTTATTTGTAAGTGATGGGAGCTGGTACAGGACATGTCTGACCATTAGATCTGTAACAACTGCATAGTTGCCCTACCTGCCAATAGACCGTATGTAACAACCCAGTGACACTAGTGAGTTGGTCATCAGAAGTGCGGGGGACCAGAGTCTCTCTGGCTGCACTGATCACAGCTGGAGATGTGCATGTGTCTCAGCTGCATTGGCAAAGCTGTCCCTGAGGGCCTAATTTGGCTGGCAAAATCTTTGCTACCAATTGCAATCCCTGAAAAGAAATCGCTCCAGCCTGACTGCCAGGTTGGCTCACAACAGCTGCAGTTCGGAAAAAAAACCCATCCCTTTACCAGTAAAAGGAGCAAATACAATTTGGAGTCAGCAGGATACAATAATCCTGGATTCCCAAAACACTGTTCCTACAGCACCAAGACTTCGAGGACTTTCAGGACAAAAAGCAAGTATCTCACGTGGCAAGAGGACCATGCTGGATGAAAGGTTCTGTTTCTGCTGCACTGGCAGATTACAGGAGACCAGGCACTAAAGTGGAGAAATTTGGTGTTTTGGACCTGTTAATTCAAAGTGGTTGAACCTTGGGAGTTTTGTGGAAGCCTACAGGTATCAGGACTCAGAATGCTTTGCCAAAGCAGTTTGGGTTACCTTCTTTGGAACGAAATATTCCCCACATGGCAAAGGTCTTTTCTTCCTCCTCAGTTAAAGCATCAGCCTTAGCAACAGCAGTGTGGTACAAGGAACAAGGATACATAAACTCCACCCAGTTCAACCCAACGTGCTCACCCTTTCTCAGCCACATTATTAACAGGCCTGGGCACAGCAAGCAGTTGCTGGAGGTGCCATAATCTGCAACGGAGCCCCGAGACACAGCCTGCACCAGTGAGACGTTCCCAAGCTTGTGATTAGACACAGTGGAGAGAAACAAACCAGAAGTGCATGACAAATTAACGGCTTTGCAATTTGTCACTACAGCAATGGTACAAGGTGGGCTATGCGGACCAGGCTGCCTGACACCAGCCTCAAGGCACTCTGGGCAGATAATGTGTGCAACATGTGCTCAAAAGACAAGACTTTCACAAACAGCTTTCAAATCTGTTTTCAAAAACTGTAAGCCCTTACTAAACTAATTATTTAAATTTGTTAAGCATCATTTGTACTATCCTAGCGAACAAGTGAGTGCAGAAACACTGAGGTTTGGTGGCCAGTTGCTTCCTAGACTCCTTTATCCATAGGGTATAGTTTAAAGCTATTTAATCACCATACCAGCCTGTGCTAAGTAAAATGGACTGATCTTTCCATTAGTGCAGCTTGGAGATGGCATCTCACTTGTGGTTTCTGTTTTTCAGATGTGTTAATAACTACAGCCCATATTAAATCCCAGCATTCAGAGCTTCCTCCAGGTTTGGTTATTAACAAGTCAGTGGGAATCTCTGCCATCTCCTGTGAAGACAGCCTGACCCCTGTGCACGGAGGCAGCGGGAGATGCACCCCGGGCTGGTGTGTGCAGCCCTGTGCCCCTGGGGTACTGCAGGTGATGAGAACGGGCTGCCTGGTGGGGCGAGCTTGGGAGCTGCACATCACATTTCAGACACAGCCTTCAACAGGCAGCATGTATATAATTCTATACGCGTGGGTCAAACATACGCATGACCTGCAGCAGCACAGGCCAGTGGAGGCACAGCCGCAGATGGAGGGCACCAGCTGCACTCCCAGGGGCAGCGCTGCCAGCGTGTCCTGTGGCTGTACACCAGTACGTCCCAAAACCTCGTGCCCATGCCGAGGCTGGCCAAGCAGCCACTCTTCAGCTTGTGTGCCCCTTTCAGCAGAATGGCCTGGCAGCCCCAGCCTTTGCTCCATGCTCTTGGCTCACATTTGTGTTTCTAAACACAGGTTTCATGAAGTATTTCAAAGACTAAACACCGGTTACATCTGACACTGCTTGTTTTTAAAACCTCATTCAATACTTGTATGTGGAGCTGTTTTTTCCCTGGTGGTTGTACTGAGAAATTATGTTAGATTTAAAATTTTTCCAATACAAATATTTTCCTGAATGTTTTCTGCTAGCTGTGAAGTACTACATGGGGAAAAAAAGCAACAACAGAAAAATCAAAATCCTCAGGACACCGGGTCAGGAAACATCTTCCCGCATGGCAGGGCGCTCCCATACTTCTGTCAAAGAACTCCCAACCACCTACAACAGATGTCTCAGCCCAGTCATCTTCCTTCAGTCACGATCAAATGTGAAATCATGCTACCATGGGTTGCTGAAGAAGCTTATGCCCAACTTCATCAATGGCACCAGTGGAAATGTTTCTATCTCCAAAATTCTTCTGTGCACATCGACCCCTCCTGCCAACGCAGGGAGGTCAATGCCATTTTCCAAACATCTCTGGTGAGAGAGAGGGAAGGTAGAGATGTGCAACCTGAAATTATTTTTGTGCAGGTGCCAGAGAGACTGGACTTTGGATGAAGAAGCACCGCCGATCTCAGCAGTACCTGCAGGGAGAACAACCAGCCTTGGCTGTCACCATGCTGCCAGGTCAGGCTGCCGGCCACCACAGTCCCTCATTGCCCAGGCAGAGGTGAGCCAAAACTGAGGAAAACTAACCCAGACCACTTTGCCCCAAAGCAGCATAGGAACACCTATACATTCCCACATGCTGCTGGGGCCCCTCTGGGGGAGGGAAGGGACATTAGAAAGTTGGAACATAGTCCCCGCTGCAAGGAGATGTCACTTGGGATTTGCTCACATTCTACGGAGCCTCAGCTCACCATTTCCCCAGCAGTCATTTTTGGAGGAATTGGCTGTCTCAGGCCTGCCCATAACAAGCCCCCCACATCCTGTTGAGACCCCACAGCAGCACAGCCCTCCCGCTAGCCTGTGCTTGGCCACCCCCGCATCTCTGAGCTCACCCCGTTTACTAACATCTCCATTAGCTGGTAATGACTAACATTTAGAAAACATATTTCCTCCCACATGGTTCCAGAGGGGTTTGCAAACTGAGCGACAAGAGCTCGGCAGAGGGACTACTCTGCTCTCTGGGGCGAAGCGCCATGGTAGCTCCAGGGTGCACAGCAGCCCAGGAGAAGCTCCACGCACCAGCACTGCTGTGGGATGGCAGCAATGCCAGCTGGGGCTCAGCACTGGGGACAGGCACAGGGCCAGGACTGCATGCAGAGTTGCCCCCTCTGGCAGGCAAGGTAGCCCCCAAACCAGCCCACCATCTCCTGGGTATCAACAGTCGCTGGTGTCCCCAGGCAGCATCGCATCCTCACGTGGTCGGTGCCTGGTGGGCAAAGGCTGCCCAAGGACCACCAGTGCCGTAGGGAGCTTTGCACCACCAGCACCCACTGCCCCACAACTCCCTTGGGGGCCAGTAAAGCCAGGAGACAACTGTGGAAAACTTCTGCTACTTTCCTAATCTTCTAAATGTCCAGCCATTAAGCATTTATTTCAAATTCCTTGCCATGGAGTCATTACGCATTCAGGTGGAGAGGAAAGTGAGCTCGGCAGGAGGCTGACAGTAATTCTGCATTAGTTAAGCATTAGCTGACAGATGTACAAAGCAAAGCCATTACTCCCTTCAGCCGCTCTGCCCCGACTCCTGTCCCTATTGTGGGGGCTCCTCCAACCAACAGCTCCAGAGCTCGAGGTGGACAAAGGCCTGGTAAGAAGTGGGGAGGGGGGGTAACTAAAGGTGAATGAAAGGGAGGAGAAGGATTTTGTCTGGAACGCAGTCTGGCAAAGTGTTATTGTTACACAGTACTTCAGTGCTTTTCTGCTGAAGCGACGTCAGGGATACCAATCTTTCCAAACACACACCAACCATTTAGAGTGAGCATGCCAGAAGTAATGCTGGCATAGACTTCAGGTTTCTACACATTAACCAAATTTGAATTTATTTGAAATCCAGTCCATTAGTAATGATACTGTGAAACCGCAAGAACTCCCTAGAAAATTTGGCTTCCAAATAGCATTTCCTAAATCACTTACTACATACTAATCACTAAGTACTATAAATAGGAAAAGAAATACATGAAGAGATCACTGGGTAGCCCGCACTGAAACAGCCAGGATCTAGAACTGTATAAGAGATCTTTTCTGCAGAGTAAACTTTAAAAAATATTAAATATATAGAAAATCACTGCAAATTACATTTCCCTACTATTACTGTTGTTGAGTACAAAATTAAAGATAAATGGAGCAAATAAATTATCAGCGGTGTTTCTGTATACCTCCATCATCAGCCTGAGTGACAGAGGCAGAGACCCTCACAGTTAAGAAACATGCTCAGGGCTATTTTGAAGAAATTTCCAGTGTAGTAGGAAAAAAATTAATCAAACTGGTATCTTAGATAAGTCCTTGTCTGACAGGCAGACCAGGTCCTTACTATCACATATTACTTAACATAAATCTATGTCAAGGTACCCAAATAGCATGTTATAAAACACTTAAAGATATCTTAAGACAAAAAAACCCCACAGACCCTCTATTCTTGCTCTTTACCAGATGATGTGTATGCTAAAGGCTTTTGCACAAGCAAGTGCAAAGATGTGGTGCGAATTGGTCCTGCACTCGCTGTAAGTCAGTCTGTGTGTGGTTCCCAGCAAGTACAAAAAATAAGGTTCAGGAAGAATTAAAATTTACCACTTCTTATGATCCTGCACTTGGGGCACAACAACCCTATGCAGTGCTACAGACTAGGAGAAGTCTGGTTAGAAAGCTGCCTGGAGAAGAAGGACCTGGGGGTGTTGGTTGACAGTGACTGAACATGAGCCAGCAGTGTGCCCAGGTGGCCAAGAAGGCATCTTGGCTTGGATCAGAAACGGTGTGACCAGCAGGTCCAAGGAGGTTATTCTCCCTCTGTACTGGGCACTGGTGAGACCGCACCTCGAATACTGTGTTCAGTTCTGGGCCCCTCACCACAAGAAGGATGTTGAGGCTCTGGAGTGTGTCCAGAGAAGAGCAACGAAGCTGGTGAGGGGGCTGGAGAACAAGTCTTATGAGGAGCGGCTGAGAGAGCTGGGGTTGTTTAGCCTGGAGAAGAGGAGGCTGAGGGGAGACCTTATTGGTCTCTGCAACTACCTGAAAGAAGGTTGTGGAGAGGAGGGAGCTGGGCTCTTCTCCCAAGTGACAGGGGACAGGACAAAGGGGAATGGCTTGAAGCTCTGCCAGGGGAGGTTCAGGCTGGACATCAGGAAAAAATTTTTCATGGAAAGGGTCATTTGGCACTGGAACAGGCTGTCCAGGGAGATGGTTGAGCCACCTTCCCTGGAGGTGTTTAAAGGATGGGTGGATGAGGTGCAGAGGGGCACGGTTTAGGGATTGTTAGGAATGGTTGGACTCGATCATCCAGTGGGTCTTTTCCAACCTAGTGATTCTATGATTTTATGATCCTGATGAGACTCAGTTGAATACTCATTTTCAAACATCTGAAAAAGATCTGCTGAAATTTCAGCGCAATGAATTCCACCTGGTACCAGTTCTTGCTATTTCTGCCTCCAATACTGTTGCTGCTGTGCAGCTTCAGTCCTTTCCCTCTCTGTGGATGGTGTCTACAGCGAAGATGCTTCCCTTTCATGCACCTCAGAACTGCTTTTGTCTGCATTTAGTTTCTTCCACAAACGGGCCATACAACAAGAAGGAAGCGAGGATGGCCAGCACAGCACTGCGAACAACTGGCACCCTGACAGCCACATGTGCCTGAGCCCCCGACAGTGCCAGGGCTGCTTTGGGTTGTTTTGCTCAAAGTCCATCAGCTCAAGCCAAACAACACACTTTCTGTGAACTATGCTAACAGCAGAAGAAAAAAGAATGATTAATTTTGAGAACTTAAAGTGTCCTTTTGTATCTCTTCAGTTTTAAGTTCAAAATTTAATTCACTGATGAAAGACTCTGTAAGCCCATTGTTCCCTTTAGGATCTGCACGGAACGCCGCAGAACAACAGATCTCACACCCAGTGGACTTTCTAATGGTCCTGCAGTGTTTCTTGCCCAGCACATACAGCCTGCCTCTCACCTTCTCTCTCCTGTCTTTAACTGTTTGGACATCACCCACCTTGTAATGACTGGATTCAATATTTTATTGCCCTGTACTGTTTTCTGTTAAACCATCCTTTATCGTTTCCCTCCTGCCTGTTAGATACTCTCCCTTAATAAATTATTAAAGCAAGTATTTAGATCACAGAAGCAAAGAAATTAGATTACATTGATCCACGGCAATTTGCTCCCACACCGTTTCTTCATGAAACAACACCCCTGGCATCCTTCATTCATGTCAGACCTCAACAGCGCACTGTCTCCTCCAACATTCTCATCAGTTCAGTGTGTGGCGAAGCCAGGGCAGGCACAGGGCAGGGGATACCCTGCATGGCAGGGATGCCCAGGGGCCAGCACGGGCCACATCCCCACTAGGCACGTCCTTTGCAGGATGAAAGGAGGCCCCCACAGGGAGGGGTTATCAAACTCAAAAAGGGGAATTTCCTCTTTCTTGCATTCCTTTTCTCTTTGGCAGCATTTTTCTTAAAGAAGAGAACAAAGACATTTTTAATCATTTTCAAGACACTTCTGAAATACCCACATGTCCATACAGCCCCGCGTGCTGGCATGGGCGGCTACGGTACCCTTCCAGTGTACCCTTCCAAAACCAGCCAGTGCCTCCAGGGGGCTTGCAGTTCTGCCATCAGGAGGGGCTGAGGTACCACATCCCATAGACAAAGGCTGTGACTGGTGTCCACGGGGGCCCTTCAGCTCCTTCTGCGCAGGACAAGCGCCTGCATGGGCGCAAAGGAGCACGGCTGAGTCCACTGCCATGCTGGCTAATTGCAGATGACACACTACATGGGCAAACCTGCTTAGTTTAAACAACTCGCCTCTGTAAGGAAATTTCGTCTAGATCCAGCTTGGTGTATTCAAAGCAGAATAACTACTTCTGACCAATCAAATCCATTACCATCTTTATTTCAAAGTCTAAGATTAATTCAGCCTGAAAGTACAGACACTAACAGTAACGAGGTAACTCATTTAACGCCTAAGTACAGGTGGTGACTTTGCACACCAGTGGGATGGGGGATTGTTTTCCACAGTGAAAAACTATTTCTCCTCTGAGGGGATGCATTTCCCAGGTCAGACAGACCAGGATGTCGACATGAGGCGCTCTGCCCAGGCCTGCGCATGGTACATGGTATTCATAGGAAGGACCTGCTTTTGCAGGACTGTGGTAACAGGTCTCAGTGCTTTGCAAGGGGAATGCTGGATGCACCAACCTCCCTGTCAGTCCAGGTGCAACCTTCGGCCAGGTCACCTCATAGCCACACCCTGTGGAGAAAGGAGCAGGTATTTTTCTCCCAAGACTTCTCAGTTCCACAGTGAGACATTAAAAAGAATAAGTTGCATTATCAAAACCAGCAAGAATAATCGCATAGCTGTACAAAGTAGCAGCAGCCCATGCACCTCACTCACGCAGAGACCAGCACTATGTGGCTGGCTGTCCTGCACAGCACTCATGCTGCAGAGCCTGCTAATGCTACTTCTGTTAACTTCCCACATCTAAAAATGAAATTAAACCCTTTCCTTCAGAGCCTCATTTGAGGCTTGCAAGCAAAGAGTTTTCAAGCCTGCTTTTTTCACTCCTGGAAGTCAGGAAAGAGACCAATGTGCAAACGGGGTTTTTCCAACTCAGGGAAGTTTGCAAAAAAAAACCTAAAACGGTGCTGCTGCATTTATCAGATCTTTCTGTAGTATATTTGAGGGATTCTCCAAAGGCAAGCCAGCTTGTGTTTCTTATGTGTTATGACCTCACCAATGGTGAGTACAGGGGCACAGTCATTTCCCTGGTTCCACCAGGGAGATGGAGCACAGATGCAGAGAGGAAAACATCTTTGATTTTCCCCTAGAAAAACAACTATAAATCAAAACTCTAGATTTAATCAAGAAAGCGAGGGCTGCTGTTCTTCCTAGCCCTGTGGTATTGTTGAGCCTTCCTGTGCCTCTTGCTGCCAAAGTCCCGTGCAGGCTGTCCAGGGGTGCAGTTCTCACTCTGTGCCCTGCCTGGGGGCTGCGTCTCCATCGTCTGTCCTGGCTCTCACCCCTCGGACCCCCCCCACAGCCCAGCTTGCTGCTTTCAAACATAGAGGATGGGGATTGTGCGACATACCCCTCAGCCTGGGGAAGGCAGTCCTCTGCCACGCAGCACTACTTTTCCTTTCTGTTCTTTCCTCAATCCTCCTCTCCTACCTGGAGGAGGCTCCGAAGAGGCCTTATAGCGACTTCCCAGTACCTGAAAGGGGCAACAGGAAAGCTGGAGAGGGACTGTTCACAAAGGCTTGTGGGGATAGGATGAGGGGCAATGGGGATAAACTGGAGAGAGGCAGATTTAGCCGAGACATAATTTCTGCACGATGAGGGTGGTGAGGCCCTGGCACAGGGGGAAAGCTGTGGCTGCCCCATCCCTGGAGGAGTTCCAGGCCAGGTTGGATGGGGCTTGGAGCCCCTGATCCAGTGGGAGGTGTCCCTGCCCGTGGCAGGGGGTGGAACTGGATGGGCTTTAAGGTTCCTGCCAACTCAAACTATTCCATGATTCTCTTCCAGAACAGCCTTCACAATCCATGGACAAAACCACTGCAGAATACAGCACTCAGACAGTTCACCATCACTGAAATAATCACGAACAACCAGCATATTTTTCTGACAACCATCGTGTCCTCGCCGAGAAAGATTCAGACGCATTATCTAATGTCTCTTCCTGCTCTTCCACCCCTCTTTTCCTCTTCCCGAAGCAAACTCCGACCTACAACGCCACGGCCTTTGTCCCCTTCCCGCCCCGGACACGCTCCCAGCATTCCTGCCGGGCAGGACCGGTCCCAGCCCCGGGACGCGCCCCCGCCGCGCGCTGCCCGGTGCACTGCTGCCCCCTGGCGGCCGCGGGGGGGACCGGCTCTGCCGCCCGCGAAGGAGCCCCAGGCGGGTGCTCCGCTCTGCGATTAAATCGTTCGCCACACTGGAAGGACGGGGTGTCATCCAGAGGGGTCTGGACAGGCTGGAGAAGGGGAGCCGTGCGAACTGCGTTAGGTTCAACAAGGGCAAGGTCCTGCACCTGGGTCGGGGCAATCCCGGTTTCAGTACACGGTGGTGGATGATGTGATGGAGAGCAGCCCTGCAGAGAAGGACTTGGGGTGCTGGGGGGGAGAAGCTCGACATGAGCTGGCAATGTGTGCTCACAGCCCAGAAACCAACCTTGTCCTGGGCCGCATCAAAAGAAGCGTAGCCAGCAGGGCGAAGGAGGGGATTCTGCCCCTCTATTCCTCTCCTGTGAGACCTCATCTGGAGTATCGTTTCCAGTTCTGGAATCCTCAACATAAGAAGGATATGGAGCTGTTGGAAAGGGTTTAGAGGAGGCTACAAAGATGATCCGAGGGCTGGAGTAGCTCCCATACAGGGACAGGCTGAGAGTTGGGGTTGTTCAGCCTGGAGAAGAGAAGGCTCTGACCAGACCTTATAGTGACCTTCCAGTACCTGAAGGGGCTCCAGGAAAGCTGGAGAGGGGCTGTTCATAAAGGTTTGTAGTGATAGGACGAGGGGCAATGGGCATAAACTGGAGAGAGGCAGATTTAGACTGGACATATGGAGGAATTTCTTCACCATGAGGGTGCTGAGGCACTGGCACAGGTTGCCCAGGGAAACTGTGGCTGTCCCAACCCTGGAGGAGTTCAAGGCCAGGTTGGATGGGGCTTGGAGCCCCTGATCCAGTGGGAGGTGTCCCTGCCCATGGCGGGGGGTGGAACTGGATGGGCTTTAAGGTTCCTTCCAACCCAAACTATTCTGTGATTTTATGATTCTAAATCATAGAATGCCCGAAGTTGAAAGGGACCCACAGGCATCATGGAGTCCAACTCCCGTCCCTGCATTGGACAACCCCAACATTCACACCATGGGGCTGACAGAGTTGTCCAAATGCTTCAGGTATTGTGAGGCTTGGTGCCATGACTGCTTCCCTGGGGAGCTGTTCCAATGTTCCACTACCCTCTGGGTGTCAAGCCTTTTCCTAATATCCTTCCCTAAACCTCCCCTGCCACATCTTCCTGCCATTCCCTTGGGTCCAGAGAGGAGATCACTGCCTGCTCCTTCTCCTCTCCTTGTAAGGAAGCTGTAGACCATGATGATATCTTCCCTGAGTCTCCTGTTCTCCAGGCTGAATAGACCAAGTGACTTCAGCCACTCCTCATATGGCTTCTCCTCTAAACCCTTCACCAACCTCATAGCCCTCCTCTGGCCACTCTCCAGTAGCTTTATATCCTTTTTTCTGATAGCACCCAAACTGAACACAGAGGACTTTCCCCTGCCCCCAGGGCTGCATCCATGGGCTCTGGAGAGCCAGCACACCCACACACGTCTCTGGGGCATGCATGGTCTCTGGATTTCATACAGGTTATCTGTCTCCACCAGCAACAGCTGAGGCAACCCAGCATCTCTGGGCTTTCTCAAAGCCCTGAAGTAGAGCCAAGCCCACATGGGTGCTGCTCCAGCCTGGTAGCACCTATAAGAACTTTTAAAATAACCCTCAAGCTTCCCATTTGTCCTAACAAGCCACTCACTTTGAAGTCACAGCTTTCCTAGCCCTCACAGCTTCTTCCCACACAGCTGAAAAACTGGTACTGGAACCCCTGTGAGCAGCTCAGTCAGGAAAGCAGAGTTCAGAGACATATGTTTGTAGGTGAACAACTTTAAAAGTCAAGGAGCAGAGTTTGGTGTAGAAAGGGCTATTTTTCCCTTCCCTCACCTCTGACATCACTGTTTTAGGACTTCAGGTGTGTGGCCTCACTTTGAAGGAAAGGCTCAGGGCTGGAGAGAACAAAGGCCCTGGAGGAACAGTTAAGCAAGGTTGTGAGAAGCAACCCTGACAGGAAAGGCAAGAGCTACAGGTGAAGGCACTAGCTGTGATTGCTAACAATTGGCAGGATTAATTGATACACCACCTTGGCTATTGCCAGGGATGGAAGCCCAGAATCGTTAGATTATCTACTCTGCCCATTCATCCAGATGACTTCTCTAAAGCAATTAACTCCTTGGAGCTCTAAACTGTAGGAAAAGCATCAGAGAAACCAATTTATCAATAATGTTTCAGCGAATCCCTGCGAGTATGGAAGAGAGGGAGGAAAAGAAAGGCTGTCGATTCAGTGGGTAAACCCTTGAAACTTGGGGCATACTACATTCTTGTCACCAAGGGTAAAAAGCTTCCCAGTTACTAGTTTTCTTTCCTCTGCCAATGTACCTGGACACTCACATGACTTCCAAAAATCAGTCTCTCAAAACTTAAGAGCATGAGGCTTGTTTTCACAGCTCTTTTCTGTGGTCTCCAAGAGGCTCTCAATGCATCTCCAAATCCTCCCTAAAATGTGGGCTCAAAACAGGCAATACTAGTATTTTTTTTTCTCTGAAAACAGCACTAGTAACAGTGCTCTCCCTTCCGCTAGTGGAACTGAAAGAAAAATAAGCCATGCAAGGTTCATATTTATTTCTTTCATTGTAGCACAGCACTAAGTCTTCCAGCTGCAGCTCCAAACCTCCATCTCCCATCTGCAACACAACTTGCTTTCTTTGTACCCAGATGTGCAGCAAGAGCCAGCTCTTGCCTTTGGCTGTGCTTGCTGATTGAGTCCACTTAGCCAACTGAGTCAGACAGAAAAAGTCTTTGTTATTTACTGCCTTGCTGCTTCGCTGTTTGAAAGTTTTGCCAGAAAACATGTTGCTATCACTTAGAAGTGCTCAATCTTTAGCACATAGGCAGCGCTTGGCTTGACAAACCAACTCATTCTGCCCACAGCCTGTCTTCTGCATCTCACCTTTCCACGCAGTTAGCAGCAGGAATTTCAGTAAGATTTAACCAAAGAGCCTAAAAGCTTACAGGGATGGATGAAAAGGATTGAAATCTCTCAGCTTCCACAAGAAACAAGTTATCTGCTGTTGCAATTTCAGTGTAGCTTCACAAGAGGCAGCAGATACATTTCCAAGAAGATTCTTCTTCCATTCATCCCATTTGCCTTGTTCGGCACATCTAATTACTTTACAGAAATTACACAATCTAGCACTCTGTCCTCCAAAAGTCATAGAGTAAATGTTACTGAACTGTTCCACAGCTGCTTTGCACTGCACTGTATAGGAAATTACTACTAAGTAAAGCAATGCTGCTGTTAAATAAAGGAAAGCAATACGATTATGCTTCAGTTTGCTCTTCATACTCTAGGAAGCCTCACAAAGTTTTGTGTATGCAGAACAGTGTTCAGGTGTTAGGACATGTCTGAGTTGGAGGTGTACGGTCTACCACAAGATCTATTCAACACTCATGTTTTCTATAGCACCTTCTCCAGTTACAAGATTACATATTTACGTAAAGACACACAGCTACCCTAATTAAGTGTAATAAGAAGCAACACATTATTTTGTTTACAGTCAGGGATTTTTTTTGCTATAGGGACTATAACTAAGGGAGTGCCTTTGGTTGCCACCCAGCATTTAGCACACACTGCATACAGACTCTTGTTTCCCCTGACTTTTCTGATGTTTGTTCCCTTGTACTGAAATCAAAAGAGTCAGAGGATTTGGGGTATCCATTGCCAGCATACCCAATTGGGTACTCAAAATAAAGAAAACAGCACTCAGGTATAGACACTTTCACATGGTTTGCCTAAAGTTACATGGAAAAGCTTTGACAGGCAAGAAACTCCAGCAAAAACATAGTACATTGTGATGTCTCAGATCTCAGGCTTAACACAGCCTTAGAGGATCAGGCTCTGGTGGTGACTTTTATCTATGAGGATCCTTCTAACTTCTGCAACACCCTCTGCCTCTATTAAATAAGGTGGCTTTGAATTTAAACCACTACAGATATAAAGACAAACATCCTGTGCAAATAAGCGAACAATAATCAAAGACAAAAGAAGACAACCATAACAAAGGAATACAGCATAATCATCATACACATTAGGGATGGGATTGAACAGGAGACTCAGATCAGTATCTTCTAAAGGGTTGTTGTAGTGTAGTTTTAGCATTGTCAATGCAGCCTTGATACAAGAACTCAGCACTGCACACAAGTTACATACCTTGAATCAGAACTCAACAGTTCTCAGTTACTGACCCTTGAGTCTAAGACTTATCCAGGAAATAAGGAATTATGATTACAGAGAATGCCAGAATTTGGCAGCAAGCATTTCTGAATGATTAGTTCTCTCTGAAGGAGTATTAAGAAGCTGCTAAGACATCAAAATAGTTTAAGCACTCTCCAGTCAACAGCATACATAATTTCATTTATAACATACCTGAGAATGGAAATTTCCTTCCCTCTACACATTCTACTTACATTCCCCAACGGTGTTACACCCCATTAAACACTATAAAAGGATGATGACGATGAAGCACCAAAGAGGAAAATACCAAATAAAATATGTACTTTTACAAACATCATCAGAAATTTTACAGCACACAAATGAGCACAAAAGAAAGGATAAGGGCTTTAGGCTCACACCATTTATTCAGCCCACAGACCAAGGAAAACCAAGCACCGCATAAATAACATTACCACAAAAGCAAACATCATCTTGCCTGGTAGCCATGCAGCACTCATCTTTAGCAACACTCATTGAAATGCAAAAAGCAAACCAAAACCATCTCAGAGCAGTTGTGTATGCCCAGCCTTAAGTATCCGAGGTAACCGCAGTTTGCAAAAGAATACAGAACAATGAAATGCCTAAAAGCACTGTATCTAAAAACATTAAAGTAGTTAACTATCAAGCTTTCATCATCACCTAGTCAGACACTAAAGCGACAGCACTCCTCACTCAGCGATTAACAAGCCAAACAATATTTGTATTTTTCAGGACATCTGTCACAAACACCTAAGTTTACTGCCACTGTACTATGGTCAGGCACATAACCCCCAGCCTCCCTACTTACACCCTGCATTTGGAGAGATCTAGAAATCACCCTCATAAACCAATCTTTTCTTTCTCAATCTCTCATGTGAGTACCTGAAGGGGAGACAGGCTTCCCTACAGCCCACCCAGGAGTCATTCCATGCCTGGGCACTGCAAGGGATGGGAACAGCTAAGCCCACTGCACCCAGCTTTTACACACAGCCTTTTATCAACGTGCACAAGCAAAATTGCATTAATTGAAGTCTGCTTTTTGCATAAAGAAGCTCTTACCTGCAGCGGGACCCTCCAACTGGGGCACTGCCAGGTGGAGCAGGTGAGCTGCCCACCCCTGGCACAAGGCTCACCTGCCCTTTACAAGCTGTCAGCTGGTGAAGCAACAGGATAAAAGAGAACACAGGCAGAGGGACCAGCGTGCTTTCCTCCCCGGTCTGCAGTGGGTAGAGAACACACCAGGCTCATTTTGCCCATGGAAACAAAAGACAAAGCAAGGGTACTGTTTCCTCCCCTCCGTTGGGCTGCAGCATCTACCAGGCTATTGCTGCCCCTGCAGCACTTTGATGCTCTTGGGCAGGAGGAGAGCAGCTTCAGATGCCCCTTTGCCCTTCATGATTGGTATTCAGCTCTTGGTGAAGGGATGGTAGGGCCATTTCCCCTCAGCAGCCCTGCCCAGTAAGGCACAGTGCAGCTGGGCAGCCCCCCACTCCCCTCAGCACCCCTCCTCTTCTCGCCTCCGCTGCCTCAGGTGCGTGGAACAAGGGAGAGTATCTGAAACACAGCCACCACATTAGTGCACTGCAAAAAAAGTTATACCACCCCCAAATGCACATTTTGAATGAGAAAGTGGCTTTCTCTTGCGTGGTTACTTAAGCTTTGCCAGACCTCTGCAGAATAACTACTGCACAACAATGTTTTTGCTTACTTCAGATACATTTAAGTTCAAAACCAGGTCAGGGCAGCACCGGTGTTTGCCTGAAAAATACTTTAAGCCCAAGTTTTCTGTCAGAAAAATAAATCCAACTAAAGATGTCGGAGCCAAAGATATAAAATACAGTGCCTTTAAAACATATCTCTGCGAGCCCTGAGGATATCTAAATGGACCGCAGTACCGGCAATATGAAAAGCATTCAATAATTCAAGCACTCTGGGCCATATGTCAGCCTTAACTACAGATGAAAGTTATCTTTTTCTGCTTGATCACCAGAGCAGGATTCTGGTCAAAAATCTCATCTGATACATAGTCTTCTTTGTAAAACACAACACAGGCCTCGAGTGACTACTGCTCAATAGAGCAGTTGGGAAAATAACCAGCAGCCTGATCAAAGGCTGTGTTGAGGGTGACTTGGGCCACGCTTCTTTTTTATTCCCATCCTTAGGCGTAATGTGGAGACCAGGAGAGAGACAGCTGGTGAACTACCCCTGGAGCAGAGACCACCAGAAACTCACTGCAAAGCAGACAAGTAGGAACGTTCTGTCTCTCCCCCTTCAGTTTTCACCACCATCAGTCTAACTCTGCACCGGAGTGTTCGCGCTCCCACACCTGAGCAGACACCTTTCCCCCTGGCTGCCCAGCAGCACTGCGCTCACCAAGGGACCCTTACACCACCTGTGCTGGGACACTGCTGCAGTAACAGACAGACCGGCCGCCTCCTCTATGCCGTGCTTCACCTACCAGGCCACTTCTTCTGCATAGGAAGTAGTATCCGCTGTTTTAAAATGCTGTAGGATTTAAATATTTACCTGGTCAATGTTCAGTTTGCCTTTTTTTTTTCCCCCTTTACCTACCTGTATGGTGCTGGACATCATAACTCTATTCTTGCACACTCCCCAGTACTGTGAACATTCATAACCAATTTAAAATAGGGCATAACCCACCCAAACACCTCACTGAAGGTGAGCAAGCATTTTTATTTGTCTGTAATATGTTTTAAAACCACTCCTGGGAGTCTGCAAATAGCAGGTCAATGAAAGAAGTTTCTAAATTACTTTAGGCTGCTCAGAAGTTTCCTCAGGAATATAAATTCAAAATTCACAATTCATTTCGTTGACAATGTTCTACAAGGCTTGGGCTTCCGTGTTTCAGGGGGTGAGGTGTGTTTCAGTTGGTTGGGTTGGGGTTTTTTTTTCTGTATTTAAATAAGTAGAGTGAGTGATTATTTCCTTTGTGCACAGGCATGCTGAGTTTAGAACTTTGGGGTTTTATTTTTCTCCAATTTCACATCAGTGAGGCTATTAACTTAAGCCTAATTCTCCTGAGAAACAGACCCACAGAAATGCCCAGCTCATACTTGCAGGTGTAAATTGGTTTTGCTTTGTTTATCTCCCTTAATTTTCTTTTCACTTGTGAAGTCAGAGGCTCCACCTGACTCCTAAAATGGCAATGTAACACCCCCTTTTTGCTTTCTTCGGCACACCTAATTTCTTCAGAGTACAGGTACGTGCCTCTGTCATTCTTTATTCCCCTAGTATATTTAGTTTTAGCACCTTCCCCACAACGTGGAGGGATTAGATTTATGTGCAGGAGGTGCCACTCCATCTGCAGCTGGAGCTCACTGTGGGCCAGCAGGACCTGAGCAATCCCCGTGCATGCCAGAGCAGCACCCCAACTTCCCATTCCCTGCTTTGGAAAAGATAGATTTTACACTATGACAGATAACTCTTCAGCAAAGTTCACCTCAAAACCTCAACCTCAAGTGTTAAAAAAGAAAAACCCTTAAATGATACCAGTTATTACATTTAATCCCTTTGGGGGAAGTGGGGAATGATTTTGTGATTAAGGACCTACTGTGGGGCTCAAGGGAATTAGTTCAATTCCAGGCTCTGAAACAAGCTTCCATGTTCCACCGGGGAAAGCCTATACAATCTCCTACCTCACACGGACATCAGCAGGATAATTTGTAAGTGCGTGCAGCCCTCAGACATCGTAGCATAAACAGCCAAATGAATGCACAGGTAGAGGTTAGGTGGGCTGCAATAATTTCCAGGGCTAGTTAGCTATCCAAACAGGGCAC
The DNA here is from genome assembly GCF_017976375.1 of Cuculus canorus. Lineage (NCBI taxonomy): Eukaryota > Metazoa > Chordata > Aves > Cuculiformes > Cuculidae > Cuculus > Cuculus canorus. The sequence goes on from NC_071413.1 coordinate 11,810,344, forward strand.
TACCATTAGCCTATCATTTACCATAGAACTCATACTTGCATTTTTGAAAATAGATATTAGAAGGAGTCTTGAAAAATAATGTTATTTTATTACTTACTCTTGGACTGACAGCTGGTTCCTAATGGTTTTAGCTAATGCATTAAGTGAATGAAAAAAGCTGCAAGATAAAAATAAGTTGGCAGGCCTTGCAGAAAGGCACCACTTAGCTCTGAAGCATAGGACTATTTTCCATGGTTTGCACTGCAGGGAAATTTTGCTCAATTAAGATCTACAGTTGGTATTGTTTCTTGGCAAAATTAAATTTATCAATTGATTTAATTCATAAAATGAACAAATTCAATAATGAAAATTCATTGAACAACAGGAGTTACAAGAAAGCAAATCAAGGAAGCACTGTCAGAAAAAAATAGCACTGCAGTCACTGTGTAACCTTCTAGATGGCAAAATGCTTCACAATACAATCTACAGTGAAAGCATTAGACAACCTGCCTTGCAAAAAGGAAGAACAAAAAGATTTAATTACTCTGGTATACCGATACGTACATGTAGCAGCCAGTTCTTTGCTATTCACTATCAGCAGAAATTTCCCCTACAATTACAAAAAGCAGCTGTCATACACCAATACCAGAAATACATAAAGTAAAAACTACTTCCAGCTTTTAAAGACATTGTAATCATTTAAAAGTTTCACTCTTTTCTGAAAAAGTACTGTGCCTATTATGATTGCAAGTAATACCCACAGTGTATTTAATGTATTACAGAAGTTCCTTTCAGTAGCTTAATGTGTGCTTCATATACTTCTAAACTATTTTTTCTATGAAAGTAATTGCCTCTTTCAGAAGGCATAAAAATATACAAAGTTTCAAGATCAGTGTATCTGGCATTGTCTCTTTATGTTCAGTCTATAAGCAATAATTTAACCTTGACAGTAAGTGTTTTTGCAGAGTGGCTACCATTCATTTTGCATGTATTAAATCCAGGAGAATGGCTGTTAAAACTATTTTCTAAATCCGTTATTTGATCGGCTTGTATGTAACTACAGATTAAGGCGTTTCCTCATATGAATTTGACTGCTTTTCTAACTACAATGCTTTCAATATTTTCCTTAAATTCTTCCACTCTTATAATTTCAAGTTGTAATGGAAGTGAAAAGAGTTGAAAATACAAAAAAACCCAATCCAAATCAAAATCAATATAAACCTGCTTCAAAGTTGTCAGTTATTAGGTAAGCAGGCAACACCAATAATTCCAGTTGAGGCTAAAGTCCGTCTTTTCACCTTCATTGATAAAGTAAAACACAAAACCAACTGACTGACGTCCGATGACTTCAGAGAAGTTCCATCCATCCCATTCAACTTGCACTGAAATCCAAGTCTGACCGGCCTGGCCCATTCAAACTTGCATAGTCAGATTAAGTTCAACCACAGTGAAACTGGTGACAAGGGTCTAAAATAAATAACCTTACTTAGTGACTGTTTAGCAACTTCTAGTTTAAAGTTATGAAGGCACAACACTGACATTCGTGAACATTTGTTTTAATAGAAAAGCCTCCTTAAATTTTTCAGAAGTTGTCACAGGCTGGAGCGTGACAGAAGGTGTGATGCACGTGTGGTTACAGGACTTCCACTACAGCATATGTTGTCAGCAACATCTTCTTAGGCCATTGGTGCTGTACTGGTTTGACATGAATGGCTGTGACAAAATAAAATAAATACTGTAAGACAGTTGTAGTTTCTGTATGTGTCACCCTCTCCACACCTACTTATATGTAAAAAACGCCTCCCCTCTTCTACCAGTGGAAGGCTAATTGCCATCCCAACTTTTCATTTGACAGTGTTATTGAACCTAATGATTTACTATGAAGTTTTAATTGCTCCATATACTGTGACAGGTAATCTAACACCTAACTTCTCACTCCAACACAAAACATAGTCCAATATATCCTATTCCCTTTAGGTATCCTGCACACACAAATCAGGTTTTAGTTGAAATCCCACTACAAAGCTAACAATCCTCCAGCTGAGAGCACCGTTAAAATGTTCCTGTCCTAATCCCTGATGCAGAACCACAATATCCATATTACCACTGATGGGTGTGCGCCTCACCAATTCTTGATCCTGTCCAAAGAATGTTTCATTATGAATTGGCCGCACACTTCTTCCTCACATCTAACCTAAATCATCTTTATTACAAATGAAGTCAACTACTTTTTAGTCTATTTACAATGAACATAGGGAGAAGTTCTCCTTATACCTCCATAGCACTGCATGCCTGATAAGCAGCAAACCCCATCCACATCCATTCCACAACCAGAGAAACACCAGTATAGCAGTATCTAATTATCCCAATATACAAGGTCTGACAAAAAAAAAAAAACCCAAACAAAACAACTGTGCCTATAACTTTTTATTTAACAAACTAAGAAAATAAACTATGATCACCTTCAAAATAGTTCCCTTCTGAGCTGACACACAGCTGCATACAATGCTGCCAGCATTCAAAGCAATTCCACAGATCATTTCCTGAAAGTCTGTTGAGGTTCTCCATTTTTGCTTTCACATCTCCAGCTGACAAAAAAAAACCAGGTTCCTTTGAGCACCAACTTGATCTTCGGGAATCTCTTCACCACAAGCCTCAGTAAATAACTGAAAAGTTTGTCATGGACTTCTTCAGTTTCACAAGAAACTTGATATTAACTTGCTGTTCAGCCTTGCACACCAACACTTTCCAACAGAAGGTAAGAAAACATCTCTATTTGAACATGCATCCACTTGTACTGAGTAAAGTGATTGAGTTAAGTCTTGTTCTCACAGTGACAGGTTGGAACATGTTCTATAACCACACCTCTTTGTCTCTCCCCCTCCTCTTGGTTCCTGAGCTAGAGGCTTAGTCTATTTTTTGTGTCAGACATCATAGAAGAAGTATCCTCCAGGACAAGGCTGGCTGGAATTATTGCCATCATTGTATGGTTGTCATCACTGGGAAGGTTTTAACTTGAAGCGATCCATTAAACCAAACAGCTACAGAGCTTTGTCTCCCTCACCTGGTGCTGGGAAAAGGCCAGGTGTCCCTCCAAGCAGTGGCCATTTTGCAGGCTGATGTCAAGAATGTCCTAGAAGTCCAAATCTTTTAGCAGGTGCTAAATGAAGAGGTGGAAGATTATCCTTTGTATCTGACAGTTCTGTTTGGAAATGTCTGGGTTTGTTTTTTTGTTTTGTTTTGGTTTTTTGTTAGTTTTGGTTTTTATTTGTTAACTGTTTTAAAACAAACACTAAATCCTCCTTTTGTTTGCACAGGACACTCTTAGCTGTGAGGGTCTAAAACCATCAGGCTTAAGAAATGCCAGTCACCTATGTGAAAATAGGTATAGAAACGAGCACTGTAGACAAAGCAGTGACACCACACACCAACTGCAACAAATGTCTTAGCCTTTATCATTCATAGTGCCCTACTTTAAAAGAGGTACAACCACTGAGCTACAAGTACAACCTTGCCGTATGTTTTTAATATAGCATGCGGTACTAATCTTAGCACACGTACACTATAAAGTAAAACTCTCCCTGATATTAATGTTAGCCTGCACACCCAAGTTACAACTCAAACAGACAATTAGTAAAGTTAAAGGCAGATTTTATTTCTGAGTGATTTTGTCATGATAAATGTGTTAGAAGTCATCTGAGGCTGGTTCTAAGCAAGGATTTAATTCATGACTATTATGTAGGTCACTAGTGTTGATACAGCTTGCGCTTAGTACTCAGTTCAAGGAATCAGGTTCAACACTAAGATCAATAGCTGTTGAGTGTGTACATTTGGTTTCTTTTTACACCATCATTTAATAGAAGAAAATAAAGTAATTAAGCAGATGTCACAATATTTTTTGCCAACTTCCACATTTATTTCAATCATTAAAGCAGTATTTAATTTACAAAGCACCATACTCTAACCCTGCACATCCAAAAATATTCATGTTTAAAACCTGAACCGCCCTCGCTGTTTCTGCTGCCCTTCTGGATTTCAATAAGCTTCAGTAACTGAAAAGAATTGCAACCACCTTGGTAACTAAAAAAGAAAGCTTTGTAGAATGGGGAAAGTTCACAACAGGGGAGGAAAAAAAGCCTTTCTACAATAGCCAGGTGTTCACCTCAACCCATACCAACTTCAAACACATGCAAGGACAGAAGTTGAATCTGATTTTAGAATAAGGACATGAAAGATGAGCTTTATATTCTTATGCTTTTATAACGTTAGAATGAATTCACTTTTAGAGAAAGAATAGTATACTCCCCACTCTCCTGTTCTTTCACAAAAAGTTTGCTCTGAAAATAGCATGGCTGAATTCTAGTCTTCCAACTATAGTTTGATCACTGCCAAATATTTGCAAGTTCAGATTTTTCCATATCCCACCCATCTACTTGATTGCATTTCATGTAGTACCCACTACATTTTGTTCTACTTTTACAAGTAAATGTACAGCAGCAAGTCAAGTCAGCCATGAAAACAGAATTAACTACTTTGAAACACAAAACAAATAGTACTGGAAGAGTCCCTGACAGTCTACCATCCAAGTGAGGTTTAACCTGAGGAAGGGGTGATTGGCCCAAGACAACAATTCTGTGTATTTGAGTGGTTAAGACTTCCATATTCAAATTGATCCAGTTCATCTCCAGAAGATGAACAGTGACGTAATGAAAACTAAATCTTTTCCAGGACATAATTGTAATAGAAGTTTGTCTTCTGTTTAAGAGAATGTTACTCTAAGAACTTATTTTTCCAAAGTATTCTGGTTTTGCTTCAAATATTTAGAGGTAAAGACCAGGCAAAAGGTTTTGTGCACTTGCAAGTCCTTTTTATGTAGCCAAATTTCATCTTTTCTTCTGCTGGCAACTGCGAAAGGCATCTTTAAAATTAGAAAGGTACCTGACATGCATTAAAAACTACAAAGATTACTCAGGCAAAAACAGTACCCAAAAGTACTTTTAACATGTCTAGATTAACAGTCCACAAAAACCAACCAAGAGCTGCAGGGTGGCCTTTAAAACAAAATAAAAACACATAAGAGAAATTATGACTGGATTAAGGTCAGGCTTAATTCTCAAGGTTATTTTTTTTCTTAATAACATAGACAGGTCTCTCATGGCTGTCATAGTCCAAAACTTGAATGTGTAAGAAATTTTAGGACTAAGTGTTAAGGGGCCCCAGACACATTAAGCAGGCATGAGCTTCAAACATCATCTATATGTTTGTAGGGTCACATTTCTGAAATGGGTTACAGTAACACCTCTGTAGCAGAATTAGCTGACAAAATTTTGATAGAAACCTACTGTTAATCCTTGCTGATGGCAACAATGATAGTCAAGGCACTTCATTCTTTCTGCATCTGTTGGTGAAACTGCAGGTATAGCTTCTCTCTATGATCATTCCTGGTGCAGTCATCTGCAACCAAGTGAAAAATCACTTAAACCACAGCACAGACTGCAAAACTATACTAGAACACCACTAAGTCATCACTACTTTACCATTTAACAATACTGTCAAAAGTGATAAAAAAAATACTTCTTTGAAGCAAGGGGGTTTTTTTTAATCTTTTTATTCTTCCCTGAGGAAATTTGTTATGGACATGCAAGAAGGCATAAGAAACATGGTTAAACTTGTCTGCAGGCTTCTCAGAATTAATCTACTGAAAACAGCCCATTCACCTACTCCAACCCACAGAGGATTACTTTTGTCCCATTGTCTCCTGCACTTTCTCCATTTTGATACTGGGACACAAATCTCACTTTAAGGGAAAGCAATGAGAGACTGGGAATAGACTGCTTTTTTTTTTAGCTATAGCCAGCCAGTTGGAGTTAACTAGAACATTTTTCAGCTGTGTTACAGAACATCTTCTCTAAATACTTTGTCATCTTGAAAAAAATACCCTTAGTGGACACACACCAATGCAGGCAAGCAAGCTCCTTTCTGGTGACTCCTATCTCCAACATACAGGCACCTTAGAAGTTTTTTTTGATCTGCAAAATACACACACAGTTCTTCCTCACAGGATGCTTCGCATTCCCCAAGTAACTCAAGAGATTTTTGTGGGTAAGCATTCATTCTCTTCAGCTGTGCACAGTATGTTCACACCACTAATTTTAAAACACAAACCACTTCTAGCTCCTAGTTCCCAGTCATATATCACACTCCACAGCCCACACCAAACAAAACACACTCATGAGCTGGAGTCCCGGCAAGCCAGCCCTTCTGTCACAGCCTGCTCTACAGCTTCAGTGCCAGAGGAACCCCCTGACTGCCAGCAAAGACGACACTGTAAACAAATTTTTCAGAATTTTGCTTCAAAGCAAGGTGGTAGCGATGCAGATCATCTACTGTCTGTCATAATCTACACTCGAATTTGATAGGCTTCAAGGCATGTGATTCTTCTATCTATTCTTTTATCTATTTATACAAGCAGATGACTATTAACATTAATATATATTCCTGCTGTAGGATTACAAGTATTTTTCTGTTAAACACAGGATATCCAAAGCCTTAGAATAATTTCTATTTATGCTCCTGAAAGCTTCTTACCTACTCAGATCTCCAAAATCCTTTGAATAATCACCTTGGGAAGAAGGACTCTTCTGACATGATTTGCAAGGATTCATACTAAAAGAGGTAAGAATATGAGGTTAGGTATACATTGCCAGAAGTCTTTTAAATGCTAGAATAATCCGAAGTGTTAAACAATTATAAAATAAGCACATTGAATACATTTTCATTCTACATAATTTTTTTAAAAAACATCATTATATCAAAGTGATACATTATTTCTTTTCCCACTCTCTCATTAATGAACTCTAAGGAGACATGAAAAGGTCACATTTCCTTGTTTGGGTTTGCCTAACCTACAGAATGCTTTATGATACATCATACAGCACCTAAGTCAGTTCCTCCTGACAGTCTTTAATGAAAGCCTACAAAAGTACACTGGCATCGCAACAGTCATTGTAAAAATCTGCAAACACAGTGGAATATTTTAAGCCAAGATTTCTGTTTATACAAGATCCTCCCAAAGCTTTTCCTTCACTCATTTTCCCTTGAGTAAAGAGGTACTGAACAGTTTACAGTAGGAAGTGCCTTTGTTAAGCATCAGCAATCTGCAGGATCTAAAGTAGCTTACATTAACATTTCATTTTTTTTGCTTCCCATAAGATGTGGAACTTGAGTATCACTTACACATTCTAAGTCAAGCATGTTTTTCAACTACAGTAGCTAAGATAAACCCTACTGAAGAGCTATATCCTGAACTCACCATATGAACTTGCCATAACACAAACTTATATACTTGCTTACTTCAGCCTGTACCAGGAGAGGGCTTTCATCAGTACAGCTTTGTTAGGTCAGAAGTCAGTCTGTTTATTATGGCTCCCCCCTCCTCCTCTCCAAAACAGAGCTGAGATATGTTGCATTCTATTTGTACTAATTGCCAGACTTCCCAGAGATCCTATGTTCTAAGACAAGAGACATATTGAAGATGATGCAGAGAAAAAACTATCTACTGCATGTATTAATGCAAAGAAAACCTAAATGTGGCAAACTAAAAAAAGGAATAAAGTTATTTTGTGTATAAGAAGCCTGTCTACTGAAGTGCCATAAGGAATAAGAGGGTGAGTTTTACTACTCCTGTCCTAAGTACTTAAAAAGACATAAAACCCTCACTCAATTCAGTTGCAAAAAGAGAACATAAGACAAATTAGTTTTATAGACTTCTGAAATTCAAATAATTTTTAGCATCTCATAACATCATATTCAATGTATCAGAACAAATTTCAAACTATGATTCTAGGAACTGAAAATGAATCTTCTATTAAATCAGGACACACAAACTGTGTATTTTTGCACTATGCATACATTACACAGAGATGATCCTGTGGATTTTGCTCAGATGTCCAATGCAAGGCTTTCTCTTTTCTACTGAAAATGCTGCTATTTCAGAAAGCTCATCTTCCAGGATAAAGTTTGAAATGTTTGCTACAGGCTTGTTAGAAGAAACCATTAGTGAGGAGAGAAAAAAAGATTACTGATCAGAATTTTGTTGTCTAAACCAAGAAGTCCTGATACGGATCTTCCTGTAAAAAAAAACCCACAGTACTGCTGAAGATAAACCACATTTCTCAAGAGAAAATGAGATGGAATAAAAAAAGGAACAGTTTTTCAATAAGATTTTAAGCCTTCTAAATCTACTCAGAAAAGGAATATGAAGTATTAAACACTATCCTCATATACACTTCAAACCTGGAAGGTAGCTACTACAATAGACTGATTTGTAAAACCAGGATTAGTTCATTCAAAAAGACTGAATGTCTAACAGCCTTAAACATTAACGCAGTATCTCTGAAGTAACATGTTGCCTCAAGGGGAAGGAAATGTTTAGAGGAAAACAAGCACTAGAAGGGATTATGTAGAGACAAACATGCAGGCAAAGGCTGGAAATGCAATCAAACTAAGAAACAAGTGACCCATCCTAATTACCTCTGATAGCAGATGCTGCTAACAGATGCTCTCACATTATGCTCAAAGTACAGCTGTGCAAATCAGAAACAGATACTGAAGATGCTAAACTCAAAGACACATCCCTTGCACCTTGAGAAGTGATAACTTGAGATATCATTCTAGGCTGACAAAGCATGTTTCTTCCAACCACCCCTGCATTATGAAGCAATCCAAATGTACGCAAGGCCCTTGTGCTTAAGCTATTAATTTTAAGGCTTCACAGGTGCCAGCAGAAAGAGATAGTAAGGATTATTAACAGATGCACTAACCCTAAAAAATAGCTTATTAAAGTCATAGCTGTCATGTAATGAGCATTACATTGTCTTGTCTCATTTACCTCAGTTAGTCCCCAATCAACAGAATTGTACAGATGAGAGTAGAAGCTACTTTGAAAAAAAAATTAAGCTGCCCAAGAAGTTTTGCACTACAAACAATAAAGGAACGACAATTTACTGGAAGTATATCAAGAGTTACTCCTCTTGGAATCTTTTTCCTGATGCAGGTTCAGCTTTTAAGTGTCACAAATCATGAAAGCCTGAATAAAAATCAGCTTTAAGATATCAACATCTGTTCAGAAGCAAACTTAACAGCTACAGCAAGATAAAGGATCAGCAGGAGATCTGAACATCAACAAACTGACAGAAATATAAATAGCTCAGTGCAAATTACACCTTTCTGATACTTTCAGGTTGCTATAACTCTCAGCACAGCATTCCATTTTTCAGAGTAGCATCTAACTTCTTAGGGTCTGATTAATGTCAGGTTCTCTCAACTACAAGAGCACAGCTGTAGTAAGGAAGAAAACATCTTCCCAGACCCATCTTTTGATTCAGGGAAATAATCTAGTGCTAATACTTGCTATGTAACTACGATCCAAGGGCTGGAGCACCTCTGCTATGAGGACAGGCTGAGAGAGTTGGGGTTGTCCTGCCTGGAAAAGGGAAGGCTCCAAGGAGACCCTATAGCAACCTTCCAGTACCTGAAGGGGCTACAGGAAAGATGGAGAGGGGCTGTTTACAAACACTTCTAGTGATAGGACGAGGGGCAATGGGTATAAACTGGAGAGGGGCAGATTTATACTAGACATAAGGAGCAATTTCTTCACTGTGAGAACGGTGAGGCCCTGGCCCAGGTTGCCCAGGGAAGCTGTGGCTGTCCCATCCCTGGAGGTGTTCAAGGCCAGGCTAGATGAGGCCTTGGGCAGCCTGATCCAGTGGGAGGTGTCCCTGCCTATGGCAGGGGGTTGGAACCAGATGGGCTTTAAGGTCCCTTGCAACCCGAACTATTCCATGATTCTATAATCTTTATTAAGAGCCAGAAGGAAAACTCCTGAGGTGCTCAGACTTTCCACCTGGCTGAGAGTGTTCCAGCCACCACCAGCAGGACTGCTTCTGTTGGCAGAAACTAACTAGGCAAAAAAAATAATAAGCTGGACCTACAAATGCTGCAAAGAACATATCATCCTGTCATCTACACTCAGTCAACCACTACTAAAGCATGAGAAACATAAGCCCTTGTAGAAAACACCACATTTTGTGATTGCACTTAAAAGAATGAGAGCAAAACTACTACAAATCACTTTTTGACGACTTTTTTCAGTTTAAGAAAGCCTCGGTACAGCAGCACCTCCGTACCCGAGGCGATCTCGTCTCCCTACCGGAGCAGGGCAGCTCTCCGCCGCTCAGAGACCCACCAGCACAGCTCAGCAACGCGGGACCGCGGAGCCGAGGCCCTGCAGAGCTCCCTAACGTAGCGCTTCAACTCGAAAAGCCGTCACTGAGGGAACAAAACCAGTTCGATCACTGCAGTATCGCAGCTGGAAGAGCAGGATAAAGCAGTAAGGGCTATGTAATGCCAGTGGATTACGCCAAGTATATCCCATCACAGCCTGTAACCCCCAACCGGACTACTCTAGGACACTCACTAGTCCAGGTGCTACCGCCCTCACGCAACAGCCTCCGCTGGAGCACAGCCACATTGACAGGAGCCCTGCCCAGCAGCGGTCGATCCTGTCAGAAAGAGAACTACTAACACCAAACCACACCACCACACCCGGCCGGGAGCTCTGAGGCCTGCGTCGCCGCCCCGCCCTTATATAAGCGCGGCCGCACCCTGGCCCCGCCCCAGCGCCTCGCAGCCAATGGGCGCTGCGCTTGCTGCGGGGGGCGTGGCGCGCACGGCCAGTTGCGCGCGGCGTTGTTTCTGCGGGCGGGGCCGCGCGGGGCGGTCGAGGGGCCCGGCCGCCTGCCATGAACTCCCTGGACCAGGCGGAGGGTGAGTGCGGCGGGTACCGACCCGCTGAGCGCCCCGAGCCGGGGGTGAGGCGGGCCCGGGAGGCTCAGGCTCCCTCAGGTCTAGGCGGGGTGGGGGCTGTGGGGCCGTCTCTGTGCGAGGGCGGGAGCCGGGCCCGCGGGGAAGGCCCGTGTGGAGTGGTTAGCTAAGGGGCCGGGAGCTGCCCCGGGGGCTTTGCCTCCCGCGTCCCCTTCCTACCCTCTCCACTGATCCCTCTCCCTTCCCTTGCCCATCCTCCCTTTTCTCCCTTTGCCCTCCCTTTCCCTCCCCTTTCCCTCCCCTGCCCCCTTTCCCTTCCTTTTCCCTCCTTTGCCCCTCTTCCTTCTCTCCATTCCCGTCTCCTCCCTTCCCGCGCCCCTTTTTCTCAACTGTAGTTTATTAAAATCTGCTTTTGCTGCAGTAGCTGCTCCTCCGCTCCGTTTGTTTTCACGTGAAGTGCATTTCCCCCAGCTGCGAGCCCCACCACACGGGCATTGCACTGTGCAGGGCTCTGCTTGCACTTGAAGAACGTGACCTCAAATAGCCCTCTCCTGTCTCAGGCGGTTTGGATTACGAGTTATCTGAAATTACGGTTTACAGAATGTCAAAACCCCGAAAAGAGTTCTTAGTATCTAAAAATAAGATTGGTAGAGGTTTTTAAAACGCATCAGTGTTTCGGAGTTAGCAGGTGTTTTGTAACAGATACCAGAAGTGGACTTTTCGACAAAAAAATTGGTCACTCGGTGCTGAAGGAGCTTTGTTGCACTGTCTGTACAGGCTGTAGGGATCCCAGGCGTGTGCCTGGGCAGTTACAGCTGCCAGGTGCCAAAGGGATAAACTCGGAGAAGGTTCTTAGAAGGTAGATAGGCAAAAATGAGTTAAAACGTGAAGTTCCTGTTTCCTGAAAGGGTTTTGGTTTTTTTTTTCTCAGTTTTTTGTTTTAATGCTGTTTACGTTATGCAAGCCTTTCTTGAGAACTTTGTTATCAATAGCTTGATTTTTACGCCTACAGGATGCTATTTCTGAAATAGCAGGTTTTCATGTGATACCTCTTATTTCCCCTCACACTTCACTGACTGGTTGCAAGGGTTTTTGTGCCAGTCAGGGAACAGTTAATTAGCTTTAATTGCTGGCAGTGGTTTAGCTTTCCCAGAAGGGAGGTGGAGGACAGCCCTAACTACCGGGCTGTTGGCAGTAATTAAGACTAGTTAACTGTTCTGTGGCTGAAGTCAAGATATTGTAATCTTCCCTCATGAATTCACCTGGAAACCACTTAGGTGTAAATTTACGGTTTGGAAAAATGCATTAGTAATAATCATAATAGGTATATTTCTTCTGATCTTATTCTTTGGTTGCTTTATTATGGTAACTAATTTAGTGATAGCTGCAAGTTCAAGGAAAAAATTTCCAGTCATGGAAATGAAAACACTTCAGCTGAAACTTAAGTTTGTGCTAACAGAAACTTAACTCCAGGTAGAATTCTAGCTTTGACTGGACTGTTGTCAAATATTGACTTTGTTGAACAGAAGCTTAAGTCTAACAGATTATGGGTGAAACAGCTCCTTGTAGGCAAACATTAGGTGGCTAAGTTTTTTTTAAAAAATAAATTAGGAGTATGAACTTGAAACACTGCCCAGCATTTAACAGCAATGTCTGTGGAAAGCCTATGGGAGAATTATGCAATAAGAAGAAAGATCTATGTAAAGAAAAAAATAATTGAAATAAGATTGTTGGCTAGTGGTTATTGTGGGTTTTTACAAAGAGTGTGTGTGTGTGCATATATATCGTGGTGCTAAAAGTTTCTACAAAACAAAGTCATGCAAGCCATCGCTGCTACGAATAATCTCTTGAGCAGCTGGCAAATGGTCAACTTTGTTTTTAATTACTGTTATATAGATAATGGAACGTAATGGTTTCCTGATGCTGTTCATTAATACTGCAAAATGTAACGCTTATTTTCTGTGTGGAGGAGCTATTTAAGCTCTGCTAAATATAACTCAGTATCGTTAAAGATGTTTAAAATACTCTGATTTCTCAACTATACTGATTTTTCTTTTCTGTAAGTGGGAATAGTTCTTGCTTTTAGTATATAATGGTCGTTGTACTTTTCAGCTAACCTTGTGTGATGCTACTTTGACTGTGCTTTCATTACATCTAAATTATTGTTTTCTTATTTTTCTCTACCTGTTAAAGAAATGAGTGGGCATAGGGGAAAAGTGATTCCTTTTTATCTTTTACTTTAAAATTTGACTAAATAGATTAAGATCTAATTATGCTTGACATCCTCCCCAGATCTCAAAGCTTTTGAAAGAAGACTTACTGAATACATTGCATGTTTGCAGCCAGCTACAGGACGTTGGAGAAGTAAGTCTGATGTTCCAAGGGATAAATAGGACTCTCTCTTACAAGCTTTCTAGATTTACTAGTGTATGTCTTTGATACATTAGCCAAAAAAAAAAAAAAAGCTGTGCTTAGACTCCCTTTAAAACTTATGTGTCATATGTTCAAACACTCTGCAGAAATACAAGAGAAACTAATACGTTAGCCAGAGTTAGAAAAATGAGGTTAAGATTGAATTGGCTCAAGGCTGAATCATTTTGGAAATAGTTGGGACAGTAAGTTGTATTTGTTTCTGTTTGGTTTGGGGTTTGTTGTTGGAGGGTTTTTTTTGAAGGATCAGACTTTCCAGACAGTCACTATAACATTGAAAGTGAAAACGCTACAGCAGTGTGCCTTAAGGGCAGAATACCTCCTCATCCCTGTTCTAACAGGAAGGTTTGAAGGAAGAGGGGAAGGTTAAAAATACCACAGATAGGCTGCCAACTTTGGGGTCAGTTGTCCATGGTGGCAACAGACTGCTTTTTTGTACTGAGACTGAAGTTTCCATACTCAAAGAATACAGATATTTTTGGAACTTATAAAATAGCATCTTTTCCCCCGAGAGACCGAGGAACAGAAGGAATGACTACTTAGAAAGCAAAAACAACAAAAAAAACCACCCCACCCAAAGCACAACCACCCAAACACCACCCGAGACCCTCTTGTGTCAGAGCAGTTGGGAGGCAAGCAGATACTTGTAAATAGTTGTCCAGCTTGTGCACACCTACTGTAGGAATGCGTTTGGCTTCCAGAATTGCTATTTGCTGTCAAATATAATCAAAGAAAAAAAAAATACTGGAATCTTCTAAGTATATTTAATGTGGCTTGCATAGCTAGTACTGTGTTCACTAGGTAACTTTTTCTTTTCCGAATTGCTTGCTTTCCTACTTTTGTAATTCATGTGAGGGAGGCTTTTAAATGTAATGGGGTATTTAACTCAATGTTAACTTTTCCTCCTGTTATCCTGGAAAAAAAGCATTTGCGTAGAGAAGAAGCTCTATGTTTTTGATAGATCTTTTCCAACTTTCTTCTCAAAATGTAATTTGTTAGTGTTCCCTTTTAATTTTGTTTTTAATTTTGCAATATCAATAAGAAATACACAACTCAGTAGTGAATTAGAGCAGTCTTAAAACCTGAAAGTAGTATTTAATGAAATCTGGGGGTTGTTTTCAGGTTTTTTTTCCCTGTGATCCTAAAGGCTGGTAACTCTGGGTCTTCTCTTTTTTGTGGTGTTCTTTGTTTTTTTTTTTTTTTTTTTCGTCTCCTGATAAAAGACTTTATTTGCATCAGCTTCAGACTCTGCAGAAAACTCAGAACTTCCAAACATCCAGTGAAAGCTGCAAGACTTTATGAGTGTGCAGTAAAATATGAGCTTTCTCTACCTTTATATTTGTTGGGTTTTTTATTTTTTTTCCATCAACCGCTGTTCCCCCAACCCTTTGTAGTCTCCCAAATCAGTCTAATATCTTATATAATTCTCATATGTATCTAGCATTGTATATTTACAGTGAATTGATTACTCTTCCTAAGCCATTCTGGATGTGAGGCAGTTTTTGTTAATCTTCATGTGCTAATGCTAATATGCTTCCCGATTCCTGTTTAAATTTTGTGTCCTTTTTCTCTGTCAGCTTTTCTTGCTTGTAATTGTGGTGCGAAGCATAATGCAGCTTAGATGTGCCAGTGAAACTGCTGGTGCTAAGCCTTGGGCTTTTCTTATGTAGAAGAACTAGTAGATTGAAGGTTTAGTTCTGTTCTGCCGTTTAATAGTGCTGCATTTCTGTTGCCTAGACTGCATAAGCTCAGATAGCATACTGAGCATTTGGTACAACTCCACTCCAGTCTTCCAACTCACATTTTTGCTAGCCATGTTATTTGAGAAACTTTCATTTCTTCAAAGAATCAGGATGTTTTTACCTGACCGAATTTAGATTTTTGGTATCTGCTTGTCCTGTCTAGGAAACCCATCCAGAATCTTTACAGTTTCACATAATAGAAGTTTCTTTGTGTATTTTAATTTCTACCTTCCACTTAGAAGCTTCTCCTCCCTCAGAAGTGGGAGAAAATATAAATGCTTAAGAGCTGCTGCTGAAAAATTAATGCTTTTAGTAGAAGTGAGGTATAATGTTTGACTGCTGTTCTTTTTTTTTTTTTTATCAGTGATTCTGATAGTGGTATCAGTCTGCACAGCAACTGGTGCTTGGAACTGGTTAATTGATCCAGAGACACAAAAGGTAAAGATGATGCTAATTCTAAATGTAATGAATATATTCTGCTTCATCATTTGGTGTTACAGTATCTTGAAAACTGGAAGGCTAAAGGTGGTTCTCCCGTGAAACTGGGAGATCATTTTTAGTTAAGGTGTCTGGAGTTGTTGTGGAATATGTCCTGGGACAATGCCTACCGGAATGCTACACCTTGAATATTTATCTAATAAGGATCGTTTGCAAGAACTTAGGAACCGCTAGGAACAGGTTGTGTTTTGTTTTTGGTTTTTTTTGTTTTTTTTTTTTCACTTAAATGAACTAGGCAGGAACTTTTTGCATGTTTTAAAAAGTGCATAATGGGACTAATCTAATTTCTTTCCTAGGTGTCATTTTTCACATCACTTTGGAATCACCCATTTTTCACAATTAGCTGTATTACCCTAATAGGCTTGTTCTTTGCTGGAATACATAAAAGAGTGGTGGCACCATCAATGTATCCTTCAGTTGTGTTTGTCAGGTTAAAAATGTTGTAGTCACTGCTGTTACTGAATCATATGTTAATATTGCTTTTTCAGTTTTTACTTACTCTCTGTAAATCGGCTGCTTTCCTTGACGCAACCCACACAGCATAGCAGCCCGATGTCGAACTGTTTTGGCAGAATATAATATGTCCTGTGATGATGTAAGTCTTGGTGGTTCTCTGCTTGAACCTTGTTTTAAAAAAAATCCATATAATTCAAAAAGGCACTCTGGGTGTTTTTTAAGAACAACACTAGTATACATCTTAAAAATTCTGTGCGTCTGTGAAACGGAATGGAATACTTAATATTGTTATGTGTGTTGTTTTAAACTTGGCTTGTAAAATTGAAATTGAAATGCAGTTGTTGGGCTCAGCTTCTAAGGTCTAATCTTTGTTTTTTTTCTGTCTTGCAGACTGGAAAATTAATTTTGAAACCTAGGCCTCATGTTCAATAAGGGCTGTCTTCCTTCAGTTTCTTCCACTGCCATGGAAACCAAAAAATGACCTTTTTTACGGTAGTGTGACAGCAAATAAACCAAACGGGACTGTTTGTCACTGCCCGGGAGTGAAAAGTCTTACACAGTTGACAGTGAAAGTGTGCAATATTACTTTCTTGAATATTTATCCAACGTTAACATATTATCAGTGCTTTTGCTACTTCTGATTACCTCTTTTTCAGTATTAGTGTCACTTTTTTACTTCAGCTAGAACAGAACATACAGGTGATGTATGTTAATCAGCTATGAAGTTGAACTTGAAAATCAAACCTCATTTGTGTTATGTCTCTGTAAGCTATTGTAAATAGCAGATCAATGCCAATGTTCAGGAAAAGAAGTAATATTTGCTGTATAGATTTTTTTGTTCTCATGAACAGTGTTGAAAGGAATACTTACCATTCCCATGACGTTTTATTAGCACACTTACTCATTACAGCTGTCCTTGTCTCCTGGTCATTCTTTTTGGAACTGGTTAAGAGGCTTGCAGAGAGACTGTCTGTCTGTGCTGGAGAAAACTGGTCTTACTGTTCAAGAACTTTGCAATATATCAAGGATCACATTTGTCAAGTTGTATGTATAATGCACCAGCCACTTTCATTGTGGTCACACGTAGCTCCGTGTTTGATCTGGTTCACAACACTGCTATTTTAAGATTTTACGATTTTAAAAATTGTCTTAAATATGCTTGTATCTTCCCGATTGTAAGGTTGTACTATATCTGCAGTTCACATGACCGTTTTGAGTGGAGTTTTATGGTGTGGTAGTCTGAACATGAAGCTAGTATTGCAAATGTGTAACTACAGGTTTGGTGAAGAAAACAGAGTGCCACAATAAAGTAACAATTTGTTATTTGGAGTGTTAAGAACAAAGTGTGGATGTTACATGCATAAAGTATAACTTCTGAATAGCTAAAATTGTAAAGAGTTTTAAGAGTTTAAGCTGTTCAAGGTGCCTTTTTAATTGTTTCAAACTCTTTTAATTGACTGCAACTGCAAAGCTGTTGCAACTTCAGTAGCTCCTCCTACAAGGTAGGCTGGCTTTTGAAGGCAGCCTGTGGATGTTCTTGTCAGTTGAGACATTCAAAATTGTCTCCTATAATTTTTCCAGTGAAGTCTCCTGCCCGTCCATTATTTTTAACCACTGTATATTTTGTAGGTAAATGTGTATAAAATAAATCCTTTGTATAAACAGACGTTATCTTCTTTTGTGCTATGCAAATACAGATCTCAAATGAACAGAGGAACATCAGAGACCACAGCTCAAGTCTGTAGCTTTCATACCAGACCAACATTTCCTCTGTTTGGTGTGGTTCTTGCAGTGTAAGATACTGATGCCGTGAAAAGCCAGACTTGATAATCAATGCCAATTTGATTATTAAGTAAGGTATCCTTTATTGCGATGTCAGGCATGCAGGGTGTCACTCCACCTAATGCACGTGCAACTTCTAGCACAGTTCACAAAGGTTCTATACATACAGTCAAAGCATACATATTCATCACTTTTCTGGGAACAGGTGTCTATTATAATCAGTTCCTGGAATTTATTTACGTAAGTTTCCTCCCCTTGGTGCACTCGCTCTGCTCAGGTAGTTGTAGAGAGCAATGAGGTCTCCCCTCAGCCTCCCCTTATCTCTCCTTACATAAAAGGGGCTACGAGGAAGTTGGGGAGGGACTATTCATAAAGGCTTGTGGAGATAAAACAAGAGGGACAATGGGTATAAACTGGAGAGGGGCAGATTTAGACTGGACATAAGGAGGAATTTCTTCACCATGAGAGTGGTGAGGCCCTGGCACAGGCTGCCCAGGGAAGCTGTGGCTGCCCCATCCCTGGAGGTGTTCAAGGCCAGGTTGGATGGGCCTTGGGCAGCCTGATCCAGTGGGAGGTGTCCCTGCCCATAGCGGGGAGTTGGACCGGATGGGCTTTGAGGTCCCCTCCAACCGTAACGATTCTATGATTCTAAATGTAAGTATCCAGGCGCAGGCTAGCTAGAAGCTTTTATTCAAGATAATCCTATAGTTCTAAAATCACAAAAACTATCCATAATATTCAAATATATCATAGGTTAGATAACCTCTTCCTTCAATACCGACACCGGAGCGAGCCCTTCCCTCTCGCACCCTGCAGGCCCCTCCCGCTGTAAGCGCTGCCGCAGCCGATGCTCTCATCCCCCACTCCCCGCGCTGGAGCGTTTGCCGCGGCCCCGCGGCGGCTCCGTCCCATCCCGGAACAGGCCTGGCGCGCAGGTGCGGGATCGATCAGGTGGCCGATCACGTGACCGCACACGTGGGCGCGCCGAGCCATGGGCAAGAGCCGCGCGCGGCGCTTCCGCGGCGCCGCCTTCGCCCCCGCCGGGCCCGGGCCGGGGCCGTGCCGCGAGGAGGGGGGCGGCGGCCCTGAGGGAGAGCCGCCCGCCGAGCTGCTGGACAAGGTGAGCGGGGGGAGCCCTGCCCCGAGCCCTGCCGCACGGCCCGAGAGCCAGCGGGGAGGGAAAACCTGGGAAACGCCGCCTTTCTGCCTTTGGTTTGAGTAGTGCAGGTTGAAACTACTTTAAACCCTACTTTAAACGTTCTGCCCGTGTTACTTTAGCTTCAGGAGTGAAAATGTTTTCCTTTAAGTAAGTAAATCCCCTTTGTTTGCGTCACTGTGAGAAGTAATTGATCGGTATTGCTGCAGCTGGTTTGTATGTTTAATTGTCTCGTAATATAAATGTGTCTTGTATCAAGAGAAAATGTGCAGACAATCTTCAGACATGGATAAATAACCTGAAAGAAGAAACTCGTAAAGTTGCAAGAATTTATTGATATGCTGAATTGTCATTTAAGATGAAGCTGTTTTGGGTCAAGAGAGAACCTGTCTTAGGGCTGCCAGAATTTATTGATGTGCTTAGTTGTCTTGTGAGATGTAGTTCACTTAGATCAAGAGATAACCTGAAGGAAGTCTCCAGACATGGTTGGGTAACCTAAAGAAATAAACATTCTTTGAGGACTTACATGCTTCTGTGTCCAGAACTAGTGCATATACTCACAGCTTTTGTGAGATTGGATGCCTTTTTTAGAAGGGCATCCAATTCAACACTGAATTGTATAATAAAAATATTATTGCCTTGGCTTCAAATACTTTGTCCATTTCAATATTTTACCAGTGAATAAGTGTTTCTCACACTCTGTTCCACTCAGCTGTTCAGCGAATGTTTGTTTTCAATGAACTCCATGACTTTCCAGAACAGGCACTTCTGCTGTTTTATTATTATTATGGTTCGCCATTCTCATGTATATCTCTGTTACAGGCAAGTCAGTGTTGTCTTGTAGATGTAGAGAATGCTTATTCCTTGTCTTTAAGCAGATGGGTTTACTCTAAAGGCTGCCATGTTTTCATATTCTTTGATTCTTCACTTTTTGTTGGTTGTGGCTTATACTCTGTCTGTTATACTTTCTTGATTGTTTTTCTCCCCCCCCACTTTTGTCTATTTTTTTTAAAACACAGTAATCAGAAGTAGATATGCGGTCTCTCCAGTGCCAGCTAGTGTCACATCTGTGTCTGAACTATGGTTCTCCTGTGAACCATCCAGAGTAGTATTTATCGAGTCATGCTGTTAACACTCGTAATCTAAGCAAAGATTTATAAACTTCCATGGAATTTAAAAGCTCTTGATTCCATTCAGGAGCTACAGTGCTGGGCCTGTAACCTGAAAGGCAGATCAGTTTCTTTGCTCAAAACCTTCCAGCTACATTTTCTTTCCCCCTGATCTGCCCTGTTTGTGCCTCCACAGCTGCAGCATCCCAGTGCTGAAGTGAGAGAGTTTGCCTGTGCCAGTATTTCCAAGCTGCTGCAGCAGGAGCATGTGATCCCAGCCTTTCTGCAGAGGGACATTGTCCGTTGTTTGGGACCATTGCTGATGGATCACAGCTTAGCTGTTCGCGAGACAGCTGCAGGTGCTCTCCGGTAAGCAGTTGTTAATATTCAGTTCCAACAGGGTGCTCCTGGCATGGTAAAGAAAATGGTATTTGCTTGTAAAAGCCGTGAACTTGAATGCCATCCTGTCTTGTTTCAACTGCTTTTTGAGTAAGTGTGCCTGCATCAGCCAGAGTCCCTAGAGAGGGGCTTTTCTTACTCCAGTAGGCTGCCAGGAGACTTTCATGTCAAGAGCAGCCTTTAAGTTTGTGACTACTGTCTTATCTACTCCCAGTGGAATGCACTATTTTCCATCCTTGCATTAGAAGGAACACATCATCTCCCATTCCCCTGTAGTGTGAAGAAATATAGAGAAGTTCAATGCTGTTAGCATGGTATTTTGTTTCTGAGTAACAAAATACTCAGAAGCGGTGGGCTGGTTAGAGAAGGCACCTGGCTGGCTTTTTGAGAAACTTGAAAGTATTGAACAGCATCGTTTTGAGTTGGTATTCTGCTATCATGCCTACAGCTTGCTTTATTTGTAGAAAAAAATGTAATGCTAATACTTACTAACATTCATGTTGTATCTTACACCGAGTAATACCTGACAGAAGTCATATTTTAGTGCAGGTAAGTTTTCTAGTTAGGCTAGACGAATTAAGTGAAAATATTTTTTTTTTCCTTACTAACTTCGAAGTTATTCCTTTATGTTAGAAAGGCAGAAGACTGAAGTTACTGATTAAGCAGATTGGTTTAAAAACAGAAGTATCATGACCTTTAGCGAAGAGTAAAAAATATGTTTTTCTAAAACATTCCTGGAAAGTACTGTGTCTGATCCAGAGTATTTTTTTTCCACAGAAATCTAAGTGCTTGTGGAGGATTTGAAGTCTGTGATGACATGGTGACAAAAGACATCATGACACCTCTTGTTGCGCTTCTGAAAGAGGTCTGTTTATTTTTATTCTGATTCTAAAACGGACGTAGCCATTGAATTTTTCGATTTTCAAAGACAGTTCACTTTTTGTAGCTATTGTCAAGATAGTTGAAAGATCTTCTAAAAGGATGTTTCAGCAGGTTTAATAGTACAAAAATTATACTATAGATTTCATACCACGTGCTTCTGCTTCCTGTCCTGCTAACATGGTGAGGTGTGCTACTTAGGATTATTTCTGCATAAATACTCTGGATATTTGGTATCTGGAACGTCAGTCAAGATGAGTGTATTCTTTCAGCCAAGATCCCAATCCAACATTGATGTTGCAATATTATTCTAGTGAACATTTTTTGGTAAATAACTGTGTCTAAATGAAAGCTTGGATTTACATTTGGGGAGTTAACTGCTATTGTAGAGTATTCTGTACTGAATATCTATTCTTTGTTTGGTCCAGGTGTTGCAGTGCAGTTTGGAAATTGCATTTAACTCTGTCACCTGCTGTCTTTGTATGAGCAGCCTTGAGAAACACCATCATTTTCTGGATGTTTCTTCCCCATTTTAAAATATGGGTAATAGTCTTATTGTAAAGCACAGCAAGATATTAGCTCAATTAATCTTTGTGATTAGAAAGAACTATTGAAAATTGCATACAGACTGTTAGCAAGAAACAGGTTTTCAGGTTCCAAAATTGCTAAGTATTTCTTTGTTGAAAAATGCTTCTGAAGACTATTGGATGTAAAACAAGTACCGTAAGAGTCTTTCTACAAGAGAGAAAAATTATCAATGATTTAATTCCATTGTGGCCCAGTTTTCATAAAAGAACAGGAAACTAAGTCAGGTTTCTTGGTAACAAACACTTCACGAGAGATCTTTCCATTCACTCTGCTGCTAATGTTTTAAGTTTTTGCTTTCTCTTGGTTTGTTTATTTCCCAACCCTGGTTCTCTTGTTTGGTTGTAGTGTAGCACTAGACTAGATGCTAACCAGCTCTCTCCAAAGAAATGCGGAGACATGAACAAAAATTATATTGAAGACATAGCCAATGAGGCTGTTAATTTGCTGTGGAATGTATGGTAAGTGCTGTGTAAACACTGAGCTTTTGAAAGAGCTGAATTAAATTGTTCCTGAAGAGCATGGTAATTGAGATGGAAATGACTGTCCTTGCCTGTGATTATGTATTCAGTTGTTGATTCTCATTTCTGATTGTGTTGCTCCTACATGTGCCTTGTTTAATAAATGGCAAGCCCTTGTCTCATCTGAAATATAACTTCCCTTCTACCATAAATTACTTTTTAAGTGAAGGATTCTAACAGTGCACGATGTTGATCATTGCTTTTAGGAGAGTGGCAGTTTGTTTTTTCTCTTTGTTTTCCATCCCAAGTTCTGATGATGTTTCCTGAACGTTTTCTGTCATAGTCTTCTGTGTGCAGTTTGGGTTGTGGGGTCTTGTCTGCATTTCCTGTAAATTTATTGTGATATGGGAGCTGGAGAAAGTTTAATTATATGAGGAGGTTTTGTACTACTTCCTCCTTCTGCAGGTCATTCCAGAAGTTAGTATTAAATGTTTGAACAAACTATCCCTTAGTGACTGAGGCGTTGATACAAATCTAGTTAATTATGTAAGGAATATGCATTGTTCAATTACTAGTTTACACTGGAAACACCAGGTGAAGGAAGAGCAATTGCAACAGGATTAATATAGAAATGGCTATAAACATTGAAGGGATACAAACCTGTTCCAAAAATTCTCCTTGAATTTTGTGTTTATCTTCGTTTTCTAACAGTTCCACGTCATTGTACGCTTTGGTCCAGGCAGAATTTGGGTTTGTGCTGTGCCGTGTTTCGGTGGAGCTGCCCCTACAGCTGTCTGTCTGACGTGGCTGCTGGATTGAGCCCTTACTCGTAAATTGGGTTTTTTAAGGATTTGAATCTAGACCAGTAGAGTAACTGCTTGCTCAGCACCTTGCACAGAGTATGTGACCTTTTGTAACTCAACCATGTTTTGTGTTACATTTTTTTATCACTTTTGTAGGCATAAGAGGTTTGGAACAGAAAATAAAATCATTGTGTGCTATAAAACACTATAAAAGTGTGCTATAAATTCTGTAATTTGAACTTTGTGGCAATGCCTATGAACTGCTGGCTCCATTGCTGAGTTTGGTATTGATGAAATTGGAGTTGACGTTGATGCTGAGACAAAATATTTTCCAAAGTAAATTTTTGAAGACCTTTGTAGCTAGTTAGTCCCCAAGCTTTGTTAGTTTGACTTTGTCTTGTATCAATACATTAGTTTAAAAAGGGGAATAGCTACGAAAGCTTGAAGAAACACAAATCCTGCTGTTAGGTAATTAAAGTAGATTAAATTAACATGAATTAAAAAACATTTAGCATTGATTTAGCCTGCACTTCTGAATTTTAAGAGCAGTCATTTTTTGGAGTAGATAGATATTGATGTGAGAGGCAACAGCCCAGCCCGTTGTTGGTGGGGTTTGTGGATGAAGTCTTCCGTGGCTGCAGAAAGCCCTGGGCTGGCTTGTGGCTCGCAGCTTAAGCTGCTTTTCACACTCTGACTGGTTCTGGCTGCAGAAGGCTGTACTCAGGCTCCCAAATAAACTCTGAATAATGTGTGTGAAGAGGCGAATGGCAGAAGCCAGTGCTCCTCAAAGATGTCCTGGGTATTGCGGCCTCTTTTTCTCTGTTTTATATAGAGTTAATTATAACCTTGATAACAAAGGGTAGCTCTTTGACTAATGTGTAATTATTAGATAGGCTTTTAAAATATATCAGCGAGTACATTTTCTTTGAAATGCTGTTACAGTAATTTTTTCCAGGGAAAAGTGTTTTATTGATCTTTTTTCTTGTATTAGTGAATGCAACAATACTGCAGTATACATATTCAATAAAGAAGGATGTCTGGATGCTGTGTTACATTACTTAAAGAAATTTTCCACAAATGTGGATCTGGCTATTTCAGTAGGTAAGTGGTAAAAAGAGAAGATAGGGATTTAAAGATACTTCTTTTTTCTTTGCTGTATGAATATAATCTTGATGTCGCATCCATTGCATAATGCACCTGCTTTATGCATTATTTAAACTTTACAATGAATATAAGACTTTGAATTCCTTTCTGAACAGCGCGTCATTGAGAAGTTGACATATGTTGTGTTTGTTTTCAGTCCAGAAGAGTATGGCTTACTGGTGGTTACATGGAGGAAAAATTTTGTGGAAAGAAAGCTCAGGACGGAGGCTTTGTTTTTCGTTTTGTTTTCTGGTTTTGTTTTCTGGTTTTGGTAGTGAAGAGTTTATTTTTAGAGCAGAGGATATGGTCCATCTGAAAAAAAAAAAAAACCAAAACCCAAACAACTTCTACAACTTTGATTGTGGTTTTATCAGTAGTATTGTTATTAGAGTATTACAATGTTCTTACAGATGTATGTGCTCACAAGGCATTTTGGTGTTGTCCCTAATCAGTATACAATGGAGAAATTGAATTTTGAGTAGGTGACATTAATGCAGCTAGTTCTGTGTCTGACTTGGTACTCCCCTTGCCTGTTCTATGTACAGGTTTGCTGTAGAATGTCTTTTCGTCTTGAACATAGCTTGTGAGGGACAGTGTCATATCAGCACAACATGACGCTGCAGGAAATGTTTTTTCTTGTGTCTGTTTCATTACTCAGCTTTCAGGAAGAAAACGCTGGCTCATGAGGAGAGTGAAAGCTGCTATTGGGTTTGTTAATTATCTCTATTGTTGTTTGCTGCAGCAAACTGCTTGCAGGCAGTGACAGAAGATAATCCAGATCTTCTTTCTTCATTTAATGCTTCTGCACAAAAAGTATTGGAAATCGTCATGTTGTGCCCAGAGAGCACAATGAAGCATATCCTTCTGAGGACACTGATTGCAGGTACAATGCTGGAGGGCGTTTGTTGCTTTGTGATGGGTAGTGGGCAAGTAAAGGAGGGTGGGAAGGACAGAAGGCATGGTTTTCCTCTGCTGTAGCCAGGACACCCGCTTATCAAAGCCTATATGGATGGTTATGAGGTCATTTCTGCCTTTTGGGATTGTCTTTTGGAATGACCATATATTTGCAACCAATTCTAATACTCCGTTAAGTGCTTGATTCTGAATTCAGTAGCCATGATAACCCATCTTAACTGTTCGTTTGGTTTTCAATGATGAAGTGAGTCGATAATAAGTAGTATGGGAATAATTTTGTTCTTAATAGGTGTAGATTTTTAACTCGGATTCTCTACCTTGCTTTCTTCTTTCTACTTCAAATGCTCAACCACGTTGATTTTTGATACTAGATTGTAATAAATTAGTTTTGAGAATCCTTAGACACTGGTTAATTCATGTGGATTGGTTATCACAAAGAAAAAGCATCACCAAGGTCACTCCACACAAATATTCTTTGTATACGTACATGCTGAGATTTACTTGAGCTTAAGATGTGCAAATGATGAGTATATGAAATGCTAAACAGGAAAATATACAAGTCTGTAAAGATAAGACTTGAGTGTTCATACTGAAATATAAGCAAAGAATATTTTAAGTAGCAGAGGCTGTGTCCTTGCAAAATGTGTGACTATTACAGAGCTGGACATTGAATATTTGAATAATTTTTATATTTCAACTATCTCATGTTTAGGTACTATCTGGAATATCAAGAATACCATTCCACCAGGCAGCCTGGGAAGCATGGTTAATGCAATCCTGAAGATTTTTTCAGAAGCATTAGCAATAGATGCTGGCGAAATGATTATTCGTATGAATGAAACTGAAAAAAACAGATTAAAACTTACTGCAGAGGCAGAAACGGGTAAAAACATGAGTGATGATATAGACAACCGTGTTATGAATGAAGATGATGATATGGAAGAAATGCCAAAAGGAAAAGTCGGGAGAGAAAACGACATTTCAGATCTACTTCCAGTAAGTGTGGCTGGATGGCTCTCGGACAGCTCAGTGCATTTCGCTGAGCAGCTGACCGGTCTTGACTTGGCATTAGCCAAACTACCTACAAGCATTACTAATCCTAACTCCCAAATAGTTTGACTGTTTTAGCTAAAACTTAAAACATGAGCACGGAGAACTTCAGCACAGCTCGTTCAAATCAAGTTGCAGAGTGCAACAGGATAGCGTGTTTCCATTTTTCGCCTCTAATGGAAGGCATAGGTTTAGCTGACTCTTCTCCCTGTAGCTCATGCAGCAAGTTTGGATTTCTGCATAAGGTGAGTGAGTATTTTAATGGTTGTAATCATTCAGTCGTGAGTGGAGATGCTTCAGAGGTTAACAGTTTCATTCACTATTGTGTATGTAAGAAGCATAACAAAGGTACATGTTTCTGTTAGGGCCATCGCTAACATTAGGTAAACTTTTCTGTTACAGCTTTAGTACAGGTGTTTATGACAAGTAAAATCTGTTCTGAAATATGGGACAGAAAAATTAAATGGCTGGATTGCGTTTTTAACTGATAGCTTGGGTACTTTAAATTGCACTGAAATATTGCTCCCCCTAATTAAATTTGGTTCATGTTTTTATTTTTTTAGTCTGATAAGTGGGAACTGGAAGAAGTGACAGCTTTACTGATGGCTCAGCAGACTGCTCTGGAAATTATTGTTAATATGTGCTGCAGTGAAGGTTTGTAGGAATCTCTTCTATGGCAAGTCTTGTGGTGCATTTTGTTTGTGGAATAGGTCAGGTTTAGCTTGCCGTTAGCTTTTAGCTTTGCTCTTAGCTTTTAACGGTGAATGCACACAGACTTCTTGTCCCTGATACCCTCCTCTAGGGGGCAGATTGGATTGTAATTTCTATTGCTAATTTAAGTGGTTTTTTTCTCTTAAGTAGGTGTTGTTGCTTACATATTTTTTGCTTGATGCTACGTGTGCCAGCTCTTAAAAACGAACAAAAAAGCACTTGTGTCAAAGAGATTTTTCCTAAAAAAAGTATCGAAGCACATTCTTTGTGGAGTTAAGAGCGTGGTCTGATACAATATGGGAGTGAATCTTGTTGCAGGACAGGGGCATCTGCTGGATTTAAGCAGATAATTCTTTTAGTTTTAAGTTTTGATACTGCAAACTTTGCAAAAGAAGGAGGGACAGATTTTGCATGCAGCTCTTAGGCTGTTAAGAGTTCTGGCTTTGAGATTTTTTGGAGGAGAAGGAAAGGCTGTTATTCTCCGGGGAGTGAGAAATAGATATTCTGTATCTGCTGTGAACTCTGATACTTGGTTTTGATAGCTTTTCTCTTAATCTTCAGGAAAACAAAAACTGGTTCTCAAATTCTGTTCACATAAACTAAAGAACAACCAAACAAAATAGTCCTTCCCAAAGCACCTCCTGAACCTGAACACTTTAATTGCTACTACAGTTTGTAAGCCTGATGCAAAAGTAATTGTGTAGGAGAACTTCCTGAGCAAATCTTTCAGGTTCTAATAAAATCCACAGTAATACCCAGATATTCCCAATGGTGACTTTTTTTCTCTTACAGCGCAAGGAAATTCTGTGCCTAGTATATGAAGCTCCTTTCATAACTACATTTCTCATCTAATGAGCTTTAATTCATAAGCTCTGCCCTTTAATTGGGAAATCTCTTGTGGATAAGCTGCATATTCTGCCATTCACTCAGTGTAATGTAAGGTCGATTGTATTGTATTTCACTGCAGTACTTTACGCATTCATGGGCAGACAGAAACATGGTCTGTAGAAATTAAGAGGAATCCAGAAGCAGCTATTAATTTAATTTTCAAGGTATTTGAGGACTAAAATAGCATTAGCCATTATGCTGAGTTCATAGAAACACTCGGCTTGCCACAGAACTCTTGAGAAATAACCAGGCTTGCAAGAGAAATGTTTTACTGAAAACTGGCTGGCATTTGGAAGAAGCAGGGTGTTCTCCCCTTTATGTGGATGTGGGAGGAATGCAGGAGACTCCAGCATTGCTGGCCAGTCTGTAGTTCATGTGTTACCAGCACTAGTTAGGATGGGATAGCCATTGGAAATGCTGCTGTATTTCCAAGAACATTACGAGAAACCTGATGTTAGTTACGGGCTAATGTTCTAAATCCGAGCTCCTGCTCTGCCCTGGTCACTCACTGTGAATGTAAAACGACTGTTGTCATTGCTGCTGCTGAATTGCATGGTTGGCTCGTATCGTTAGCATTTAGTTTTCAAAGGAGATTGTTGTTTTCTTTGCTTGGTAAAGATGCAGATGGAATTTTTTTTAGAAGAGGCACGAGACTAACTTGATGGGGGATGTCTGCTTTGTTTTCATGTTTGTTGCTCCTGTGGGTTGGTGAAGTATGGAAGACAGCTGTTTTCTCATGCAAAGGCTATTAACAGCAGCATATTATGGGTGTAGAATTAATTAGCTATTACCATAGGCAAAAGAAGATGCCCGGGTGATCAAATTGCCACAACCTGATGAGTTACTTTCCCTAGGATAAACAGTAGTCATCACCTTCAAATAAATTCTTAAGCTGCTGTGCAGTACAGGTGAAATGCATTCATTTAGACCTTTCTTGTTTTATTTTAAGTGAATGAATTTACCCTTTGTCACAGAAAAAGTGCATGGCTGTTACCATAGTACCTAGATCTTGCGTGAATCTGTGTTTGCAGACAAGATTACTTGGGGGTGAACATGCATTTTTTTCATCACAGTAGTTAAATATCTTGACCTACGTGTACAGGCAGAGCTTTCGCGTGTCAGCGAGGAGGATCAGTCTAACCCGTAGACTTAGGACTTAGGTAAACACCAGTGTCGCACCAGTTAAAATGTAACCAGGTTTAAAACAACTTTAGATAAATCAGTGTAAACCCTGTGGACGTAGATATATCAGTTTAAATATGAATGATGGACTTAGCTTGTGCTTGTCAGGCCAAGTCCATCTTAAGCCTTGGACAGGTTATTCATTTGATGGTAGCAATGCCTGTTGGTAATACTGCCTCAGCCCTTCTCGTCTTGTCTGCCCTTACACATCTTCTAGTAGAGTAAACCACGTAAGTATAAACCTAGTTTAATTTAATTAAAATATTTTGCCTGCATTGGCTGACAGATGATCTGGCTCGCTTTGGCTTGTTTTTCTGTCTTCATTTCCTTTCATCTGACTTTGCTGTGGAGACCCTAAAATCTTCATCCAGCCCAGTCTGTGCCCAGGCAGAGGACATCTGTCTGTGGCTTCAGTATTACCAGAGAAAAAAGCTGCCTTAAACTGACTGCACTTAGTAAATAATTTAAACTGCTGTAGTTGTAGGCATGGATCTACCTCAGAAAGTAAAATGATACGATCAAAGTTAAAATCTTAGTAAATGCTTTATGAAATGTTTCTTCTGTACTTTTTTTTTTTGTTGTTTTTATGTGAAGCATAGTTTATCAGAGAATGGAGTACCTGTGTATGAAGAACCTCTTGTAAGAATACTGTTGCCTGTTCGAATCTAAAATAAATAATTTTTTAAAAGAAATCAATTTAAATAAAAATAGCGTAATATTTAGAACCATGGCTTGATGGCACTTGGTTTGTGTGGACTTTCTTAGAGTCCAGGGGCTCAGACTCCTAAGCCAAGAAGTGGATCCAAGTGTAATTGAGAAGCAGGACACCTATTGTCCGAGTGTTGTTACAAATCTGTCTTCTGTTCTCAGATCCCTCTGATGATGAATGGGAAGAACTCTCCAGCAGTGATGAGAGTGACTTGTTTATGGAGAACTCATACAGTGAGGGGGGTGGGCTGCTAATGTCACCCCTGTGCCTCTCTGATGAGGTTAACTCAGCGTTTCTGAATAACCTCATTCCAAAGAAGGTATGGTCTTTTATTTCCCACACATGGTACAGTCTTTCCCTTGTGCTTGACTTGTATCACAGGTTAGGCAAACAAATTATCTCAGTCTATCCAGAGAAAAGGAATATTTTCTAAAATCTGTTTTGCTTCACTTTTTTTGGCCTAGAACTGGAACCATCATTATATGAGTTGTCTTGACCTGAGTAATGTCTTTACATAAGTGGGAATAAAGGTTCAAGTGTTTCAGAAATGTGTGGTGTTTTTTTGGTTGGTTTTTTGTTGGTTGGTTGGTTTGGTTTAGTTTTTTTTAATTTGGCTTTTCTGAAAGTACAAACATTATTATTCCGTATTTTGGACATGAAAAAGACACTTGCAAAAAGAAACGAAACTTTGAGTAGAAGCAGGACTGCCAGATTCCCATATTAGCTAAGTGATGTAAAAGTAACATGTGAATGGCAACAGTCAGCACTGAAAAAGTGGAAGTTCCTCTTCCCCCTGTTTTATACATAATGTCTCAGGTATGCTGTTTGACGCTGATAAGAATTGAAGTGTTCTTGTTTCAGAGTTGTTTTGCACATACTTATTTGGGGTTGTAAAGATGAAGTTTGTAGTCTGGATCAGTTATTATGTTAGTTCAGCAGCTGTGTCGAATTCTGCCCCAAGACGGCAAGGTGAGAGGTGCAAATAATCAAGGCTTTTTGTACTTAATAGCAAGCCGCCTAAGTTTTGTGGCAAGGTCTTTTAGACTTGCAGCTCTCTGAAAATTCTGTAGCAGAATCTGTAAGAAGAAAGAGCTAAATAAGCAAGAATAGCAGAGATCTAGAAGATCACTTTTTGTTCAGTGCCGTTGAATGCTTAAATATGCTCTGCTAAACCCAGTGTATAATTGCACCATTTGAGTGATTGAGGAAGATTCTGGCATTTTTAGCAGGTGAGACACTTCTACGTAGAAAGCTTTGAAATATGTGGTTTGAAGTATCTGTTTGAAGCTAAAATTTCAGTCTTCCCTCCAAACACTAAAAAATAACCAAGTTTATTGCTAAAATGTTCTTTTTTCACTCCCCAGATTCTTGAAAAAACTGCTTTTCCGAACAATGTTGCTCTAGACATCTGTACACAGAATCCATCTTGGAAACCATTAATTAAAAAGTAGGAATTTCATTGTTTCTCTTGCTATTTTTCATGTCTATTCAGTTGTTTTAGAATTCTTCAAGGGATGGTACATCTTTGGGTTGCTTTTAGGATCTGGACAGTGGCAGATCTGATAATGTGGCTTTGAATAAAGAGATACAAATGTTTGTGTAAACCGCACACCGGATCGCAGCCTTATTTAATTCAAGGTCATGCTTTGTATTTCAACATCTCTTTTCAGAGACATCTCCTAAGTGGATTTTTTTGTGGTTTGTTTCAGACTGAACACAGTGCAGTGTAGAGCTTTAACCTGTCTTCATAGCATTTTGTTAGTGTCAGATGTGGATTCTCTTGGAGGAGCTTCAGCACTTCAGTCCCTTGCACAGCATCTCTCGCAGCTAATCTTTTCAAAAACAGGTGAGATATTTTAG
The DNA here is from genome assembly GCF_017976375.1 of Cuculus canorus. Lineage (NCBI taxonomy): Eukaryota > Metazoa > Chordata > Aves > Cuculiformes > Cuculidae > Cuculus > Cuculus canorus. Next base: position 11,841,905 of record NC_071413.1, read on the forward strand.
TAAAGAGGGCTTGCTGGTCATAGATACAAGGTAACCATGTACCTTGTTAAATTTTAATGCCATTTAATTACTAATTTTATCCCTTTGGACTTTCAAAATAAGGATAGTGAATTTTGGAAATGCACTGACAAAACGGTGTATCCTGATAAGATGTGTTTATCCCGATCGTATCTTGAGCAGCGTGCTCCTGATGCGAGAATATGCTTTACATCTGTGTGTGCACACAAAGTCACTAGGTTAGTGGATGACTTCTGCCCCTGTGAGACCAGAACCGTTTGCTTCATCGTGTGTGTAATAATGGCAGCTTTTCATAAATCAGACGAACCATGAAGAAGATGGGACATTTTCTTTTTAAATGTGCTGTCTAGTTTAAATAAACATGAGAAAAAAAGGTATCTAGCACAGTGTTTCCTGTCACTTTTTCTAGGAATCTTACAAAATCATGGCAAAGGCGCTTGTTGCAAAAATCTCCAGAATGTACATGCTTATTGCAGAAGGAAAGAGAGCAGCCGCCTTGTCTCCTGGACATGCTTTTATGCATACCATTGCATAGCTTTATTGAAAATACATTTGTAATAAGAAAATATGAGAGGTTTTTACGATTAACTATTAAAGCTGCTTACTGTTACTGTGATTTTTAGATTTTTTTTTTTTAAAAACAACGGAATGCATCCACTGTAGTTCTTCCAAGGCACGTTGTTTCGTAGAGATACTATGATGTTTTCCCCATACATCTGCTAGTAGCAGTATTATTGGATGGTCTAGTGTACATACGCTGTAGTTAGCATTTCCAGCTGCCTCCTGTAGTCTTAAACATCAGATCAGCATAGTTCCAATAACACTGTTGGACCATTTACACTGTGATCTCTCTGTTATTGACACTAGAGAAGTTGAACCAAGATATAAAAAAGGTAAAAAAAAAAAAAAAAAAAAAGGAAGGAAGGAAGGTAATGGTTCCAAGCTGCTGATGTCGTTCCCTGATGGGCTGCTTCTTTCATTCTATTCTGATAATCTGCTTTTTGTTTTAAGGTCAGTGATGATGGTTCTTCAAAAATTAAGAGATATTCTTAGAGGCTCGAAAAGCCTGCCAATTCTCAAAATTGTCAGAAAACATTTTTCTGAAGAGAGATCTGTTGAAGTCTAGCATATGCGTGGCTTCATCATTTCTTGTCTCTTAGAAGCTTGAGAAGCTCAGTTTTCTTGCCTTCCTTCAGGCTTCTTCATTTGTAGCCCTAAATGCAGTGCATGTAGTTGTTATTCGTTCTAGTGACGCTGCATTAATGCTCGAAAATACATCTGCCTGCAAAAACCCACACTTTTTTCTCAATGTCATTAAAAGCATGTGATTGGTCTGTGGGAACATTATTACTGAGAGCGTAGCGCTCAAAAAATGCAGGAAATGAAACTAAATATGGAGATGTGTGCAAAGCAGTTTACGTAAAATATTTATCTTTTGCTCGAATAGCAGGAGTTTTAAGATTTCAGAGTCCGCATGTTATGCTTCTTAATAATCAAAAAGTTCTTAGATTAAACTGGAGGAGTGGCAAGCTAAAGACAGAGGGTGATAATAAAACACTTAAATGGCCCATGTCCATTTTTGTTAACATACTGGGTTTTTTAGTAATTAAAAATGCAATATAATAGAAACTGCCAGATAGAGTTGATAATGTACCATTGTGTGGTTAAAAGGAATTCTGTGGTTTACAGGATGAAAGAGAGGCATAAAGATCTAGTTGTTTATGTGGGAAACGAGGAGGTACACAGGAAATAATTGAAAGCTTCTGCATCTTGAGTAGTCTAGAAAATAAGAACACATTAGAGGAAAATGAAAAGCTTCAAGAAATGCAGAACATGTATTGAAGATGACGGCTGGTATTGATGAATTTGTAGTTAAACAAGAATAATTCAGTGTTTGAATCATACGTTTCTGAAAGGTTATTAAACCACTAGAAAACACTCTCTTTATATGAACTGGAAAGAATCCAGAGTTTTTTTGTGTCTAAAAAGCCTGCTTAGAAGAAAGTACACAGCTTCTCTAGTTTTCTCAGTTCCTGTATTATGGCTTCGATGTGACACCAGTTTTCAAGCCCCTGTTCTTTCAGCAGTGGTTTGTACATGCCTTAGGTCACACAAGTGTCTTAACCAGGGATGTGCCTGGAAATGAGAAGCAATTGTGGTCTAATCTCCAGAAAAAGTTAATACTGAATTCTAACCAATCGCTATGGTTACAGCCTACATAGCCGAGTCACTGAAAATCTAGCTTTTCCTCTTTGTGGTGGTACCTGGAGGAACAGTTAAGGGACTAAGGAATTTTTATTTCTTTGCTTCTAGTATCCTTCACCTTCCTGTTTAACTTTTGTTTCTGGGTTCGATTCTTTGACAGAATTCCCTACAGACACAGAATTCCTGGAAGCCATAACCAGTGCTTTGAGGGCCCTCCTGCAAACAATGGCATCGAAAAACATCTCCCAGGTAAAAGCTTTCAAACTGAAACGCTCTGGTAGGTTCAAATTCATGTGAGATTGTGCTGGAAAGTTTTTCAAACAAAACCATTTAAATGAAGTGCTGAGTTTCAGCAATTGTGAATACTGAAAGAACAGATTTAAATGCATTCACTCTATATTTTTATGGATTTTACAGGAATATTTTATATTTCCTCTCTAACTTGTAAACAGATCAAAGGTATTTCAAAACCAAAATAACAATAAGCCACAGGTTGTATCTTTAGGAGATGGATATAATGACATGTATTTAGTAAATCAGCGCGTAGAAATGCAGATTCTTTATTTCCTGATGTCGTCTAGTTGAAGCTTGTCCTAGAATCTCGGTTGGACATGAATTAGTGAACTTAATGTAGGAATGAGGCATAATAGTTTGATATACAAGGCATAATAGTTTGATATACAAGACATAATAGTAGACGGTCTGCTGGTCCTTTCTCGCTTTAAAATGAAAAAAAAAAAAAGATTTCTGTAAGTTGTAATGAGTTGGAAGTAGCTATTGTGATGGGTAAATTTGTGAAAATCCCTTTGGGCTCAGAACTTTTTCCTTCGGTTTCATTATAGCCTTGGTCATGTTCTGGAAGAAACATCCTAAGAGGTTGAAAGGGAGAGTTTAACCGTTCTCTTGCTGATTAAATTTTCAGATTTGTGTAATTTGAATAATACAGGACTATTTCTCTGTTTTAAATTTGCCTGTGTTCTGTAAAAGGAAATGATATAAATGTCACATTTGAAAATTCCCATGAAAACATAAATATAACTGTCTGCTTTCTTCTTCCTTCTTCCCCACCCCTTGCTAAACAGTGTATGACTCCCGAGCAGCTCTTGGCTTTATGTGAAGCTGGTATTCACAGCCGCAATGCCAGTGTTAGAGTGAATATAGTGGGCATCCTTGGAATTTCTGGCAGCGTCCTGGCAAAAGGACAAGATACAGCCGAAGCACTAGAGGTGAAAATAGCAAACATCGCATTGTAAGCCTAGAATGGTATTGATACTTTCAATTTTCTTAAGCATTACTGGAAAAATCTTTTTTATTTTTTCCTCTTATTTCAGATGATTGGAAAATTTCTTCTCGAGGTTGCTCTGAAGGAATCTTCTCTCGTGGTAGCAGGTGAAGCCTTGGATGCACTTTTTGATGTATTTGCAGATGGTAAAGAAGCAGAAAAGGCAGCGGTACAGATCAAGTTGCTTCCAGCGCTGAAAGAATTTCAGCCAGTGTTCAAAATGAGGGTAGGCATCAAATGTAGCCAGCTCAGGGTCTCAAGGCACAATGTGGGTTACAGCTTAGAGATTTGGGCTGCTAGAACAGATAATTAAGCAGCAATGTATGTCTTTATAAGAGGACCAAATTAAAAAGGAAACCAATAATTGAATTTGTGATATTTCACTTCAGAGGAAAGCAAGTACACTTACCTTGCAGTTTATGGAACCGTCAAGGTAACAACGCAGCATCTGCATTGCAACATTTGCATTACACCATCAGCATTATTGACGTCCAAATCGGTGTATTGTTCTGAAACCCGTATAAAAAAAACCTGCAGGTGCCTCTGGAGAACAGCTAAGTTGATGGCAGAGAAGTCCCTTCTTCAGTTACATTGACATCTTCTGGTTTTAGCTTGCTCTAGTTACAGGTGTACATTTTTGTTCTGTTGTTGGTTAATTAAAATGGGTCATGGATTCTGTATTTTCAAAGATCACAAGGCCGAACTTCTAAACTATAGTGTCTTAAATAAAGAATGACCTTCATTATATTATTTCTTGAGTCAGATGAAGCCCGAAGAGTGACTTCCATAGTCTTAAAGCTAAGCACTGTGCTCACAAAATACGTACATACCTGAACATGTCAGAGTTCTCAAAGGGTGTGGGTTGCATGCCTTGATAGAAGACATATATACAGTTACCATGAACTTTAGGTGATTTAATAGGAGAAACTTCTCCATTAGTAAAGTATGTGTTTTTGTTTTTACAGATACGAAAAGAAGGGAAAGGACAATATAGTACAGATCAACTGTGTGTTCTTGACAATGTGAAGATGAATTTGAGAAGATTCATTGCATATCAGGAGACAGTAGGGAAAACCCCAACTTGAAACATCGAGGAACTTGAAATTAAGGTTTCCCTTATTGAATAATGTTTTCCACAAATATAACCGTTTTGAACTTCTGAAGTTTACTGAGCAAAGCGGTTTTGCTTTCATGTTAATACTGCGTATTTTTATGTTCAGTATTTTGATACTTCTGGGTGGGTGCAATATGAAAGTCACATCAGCATAAAAAAACACAGCATACTTTGAGATTGTTAGTGCCGATAAGAATGGCTTTGGCACTCCTGAGGTCTGTTCACAGCTCCACTGTCATCATTTAGAAATCCTCATATATCCTGGTGGAAAAATTTGATTGCATGAAAAAGTAATTTACAGAATATTGTTGGTTATGTGCCAGATTGAGAAAAAACTTTTAAAAGCTCAAGATATTTTTCAGGCAATCAAGCAGGGGCAGAATGTTCATATTTGCTCTTACTTATTTCTAGAATTGCACAGGCACTTATGATAAGCTTCCCCAGAGAAGCATGTGACAAGTGTGTAGATGACTGTCAGCACTTGGATCTGTTACTTCATGGGATTTATCAAAGAGAAAACTGTTTGAGATTCATTTAGGATAAATTCAGTATGATAGTTTTTTTGCTGTGGAAATCAGTTTAAGAGGTTTTTACGCATGCATGCAACTCCTTGTTTTTCCTTTATTTTGATTGTTATTTCTGGAAATCAAGTCTCATTTAATTTTTTCCTTGTAATTCTACATCAGGATGAATTTGAAATCAGGGAAGTAGTAAACCTAATAAAAAGTACTTTTTTATACTGAAGTATTAACTTTATAATTGCTTAAAATATCTTTTTCAAATATTTGTGATAGAGATTTTTAAGCTGTAAAAATACAGAAACTATTTTCAAAAAATGTTACTGATTCCTGAAGATTGTATGTGAGTTTCTATATAACAAAAGCTTTGGTTTTGTTTATGTGAATGAGATTCTTATACACGTTTTTTTAAGGAAAAAAACCCACAACCAAACACAAAAGCTTTTTTTTAATCCTGATTTTTGAAATGGGACTTTTTCCCCCTCCTTTTCTCTCAACATGCAGCGTTAACGCAAGTATCTTGTGTCAGGCAAAATATTGCCTGTGGTGTTAGGCATGGAACTACACAGACCAAATTTGTTAGATTTTTGTTAGATTTCATTCTCTCAGATTGGAAAGCAGGCTCAGGAACTGACGGGATGACTTGCAAATGTCTGACGTCAAGAAATCCTGATGTATGGTGTTTTGTCAGATTCAAGAGAAAGTGAAAAAGGAGTTTAATTAGCTGTGCTGCCTGGAAGTCCTGTTATTGCTGTTACTGTACCAGAGCTGGCTGAGGTGTGCGATGTGATGCCTGCTGATGAAATGAGTGAGTGAGAGTGTGGGATTGGGATCAGAAAGGCTCCAGGGCCATTGAGCCTGGCCTGGGGAAGTCCAGGAGAAGTGCTGAGAGTGGTTGAATGGTTATCTTCGGATTTGACAGGGGCAAGACAGCGAAGAGGGCTGGTGTGTAACAGCTGAGGAAAGAATAGCTGGGTGGATTATGGCATAAAACTACACAGTGTAGTTGTACTTGCTGAGGATAGTATATTCACCTGATAAAAGGTATTAATATTTGTTTGAAGCACTCTCACACACAAAGTTCTGCTCTCATTGAATTGCAAGATGGTCTGGGTTGGAAAGGACCGCTGGAGATCTCTCAGTCTAGTCCCCTGCTCGGAGCTAGACTTCGGAATCTGATACGTTGTGCTAGGCCTTGAGCATCTCCAAGTCCCGCAGCCCGGACGGTCTTTTCCAGTGCTTGTCTGCCCTTGCTATGAACGCTTTTTTTTCTTTCCCCCTTGTACTGTCTGGGTAGCACTTTCCCTGCTGCAGAATGTGCCCATTGTCCTTTGACTGCACACCACCAAGGAGAGTCTGGCTCCGTCTCCTCTTATAAGCCCCTTCTCTCCAAAGCTGATCTTTAGTAATTCCCTCAGGAGCCTACTCTGTTTCATGGGATTACTCTGTCCTAAGTGTAGGACTTTACATTTTGCATGGAGAGTAGCAGTAAGAATCTGTTTCCTGGGGACTGTTAGAACAATGTTATTTTTTGTTTAGAGTTTTTTTTTCTTTAGGTTAATAATGAGAAGAAGTGTTTCATATTCAAGTATGAATCTGAAAGTTGCAGATAAATATATAGAAGATAGGGCATCCACTAGAAAATCTGCTTTTCTTAATATAATCAATCAAACCCTGTTTTCTTCCTTCAAGTGAAAAGACAAAGACTGTCTTTTAGATCTTAAACTCTTCCATCAGTAGGAATGCATGGATTTTTTTTTTTTCAGACAATGAACTGATTACCATATAGTAAAAATAAAAGTGGTGTGTCATAAGATAGGTGATCATACAGACCATATTGCTTGCAGCAGTGTATGATTTTTAGTAGAAGTATTTGCTTCTGTATTCTGATACACGTGCTGTTTCTGGCTAATAGCTAAAGGAGAAATGAGGACATGTGGAAGTGTCTTGGTTTCTTGTGAGTTTCTGCTAAGACCCTAACATACAAAAACTGGACCAATCCCTTCACCTTTGTTTTTCTGAGGAGCCCAGAGCACTTTTGTCGCCTATTTGGTGAAAGTGTGAACGCTGACCAGCTGGTGGCTCTGTCTCCAGCTCAGCAGGTATGTTTGGGTTGATGGAGAGGTAAGGTATAGCTCGTGGAAGTTGTTCTTGTCCTGTTAACCTCATCGCTAACATCAGTGACACTTCATGGGTGATTTCCTGAGGTCTTGTGTTGTAAGATCTGTGCCAAAGTCTATTGCCCTTATCAGTGGCCTGTAGCAAAATTGAACCCTCATCTTCCTTTGAGGTTTCTGTGATATTTCTGTGATTGTAGTTACCTGATAATAATTAGCCAGCTGCATACTTTGATGTCCATACTTGTATTTTTCTGAATACAAAGATCTTGCTCTGTCACCTGCCTGGCTGTGACATCAGCTTAACTTGCTTTTGGTGTCCAATGAAGGGCTTGTGAACTGAATGAGAGGTCATTTTGTTCATTAATTTAGAGATCACAATCTGTTTGTGAGGGTCGAGATAGAAGATAACAGGAGAAGCATGGAACACTTCTGTCTATGGAAGACAAAGTAAGTTATCAGTGATGTAAAGAAGTGTGGGGAAAGTGAGCCCTAGAACTAAGCTTAAAAAAAAGTACAGAAGAGCTAAGCTGTAGGATTTGGGTCATAAAAGTTTTTCTGACACAGTTAGGGAAAATTAAGGCAGCATCATATTTGATGATGTGGTGCAAATTAAATGTTTCGAAGGCTCTTTTGGCACTGGTTTATTTAAATAGTTTTAGGGTAAGCTTGAGATAAAGATGAGATCCTTGACAGCCTACGAAGGTGAAGCCAACTCTTGAAGCTTTGAGGGTGGCTGAAATTGGACTGATCTAGACAGTGTGCACCACAAGTGAGTGGATGCTAAATAGATGTAAGTGATCATCAGTTCAGATAAGACTGGTATTGAAACAGGTATCTAAAACTGAATTTGTTTGCTTATCCTGGTCCCTAAGGCATCATCTGTAGTTCAATTAAAAAAGGCAGTCCTTTGAAAATATGGATTGCAGCTTTGTCACCCTGTCTGACACATAGCACAACAGAATCTGGCTCCGAGTTGAGATTTTTATACCAAAATACGTGCTGAATTTCAGTGGGTCTGTGGTGTTAAGTAAATAGCGTGAGGAGGCTGTGTGCTCCCCACCCTGGTCAGAAGCAGTAGGATGCTTTTGCTGCTGCTTTGGCCTCTCTGCAGCCCGCAGAATGTTGAATCCCCAACTGTGTAGATAAGGAGTTATTGTGATGTGCTTTTATTTTTACTCTCTATGAAAAGAAACCAGTGGCAAGATTTAAATAAGCATTTGTTGTGAAGTACTTTTCATACGTCATGCCTTGACATTCAGAAGATGGCTGTGCACCACATTATAGTCGAGAGTTTAACTGTTTGGGGTTTGTGGTGTGTGTTGAAGATATTTTTTTGCACAGTATGTTTTTTTGTTTTAAAAGATTGTCATGTTTGAGGAACAAGAATAACTTTAACCAGCGCTACTTGGCATGGTTTTACATTTCTGTTTTGAGAGGAAAATATTAAAAAAATCCAAGCACAGAAAAATTAACAAAATGAGAACTATGTCAGAGAACAAATTAATTTAAAATCTGTTTGTAGTTTAAGTATTATAATTGAAATGCCTGTCTTGTGGAATATTAGCAAAAAACAACCGTCCAAAAAGGCGCTGGAACTTAAGTTCTCTTTCCTTAGTAAGTAATTTTCAGTGAAAGCATTCCCAGAGGATTGCATAGAAACGTCTAGCCTTACATTTACTGTTGCAAATTCAAATTTAGGCAATTGTAATGGTAATTGAAAATAGCGTCGTTGTTCTTTTCTGGCACAGAAGAATTGAGCAAACAATCTAAATATAGTTTGTGCTGGCCACACTGTTAAGATATATAGCGTTAAGATAATTGGCAAAAACTGAGAACTCTGACAATCACAGCGAATTAAGGAACTTTGAAGTTTTTCCACAAGGGCTGAAACAGGCTTTTCTGTTTGAAGAAGCTCTTCCTTGAGTGGTGGGGTTTTTCTGTTCTGATTTCCAAATAAATTCAAGCCATTAACTTTTGTACCTTCTGGGAAAAACAGCATGCATTTGAATCCACTCACTCTAATTTAATTTTGTTTCTGTGTCATATTCATAAGTTCCTTTTTTCTGTGAGAGGCATTTTGTCAGACATAATTCAGTGACTACATAAAAACATAGTGTGAGACGTGCACAAAAAGGATATGGTAAGACGCCTTTTTTTTTTTATCAAATCCGAGTGTCAGAAACTCCTTGCATGACTCTTATAGCAAAGGCTTAAATCAAACTGTTTGTGGACTGAAAAGAGATAACATTGTGATGACCTGTGTGCTGTTGGAACAGTTGTGGCTGCTGCGCGTCCTCAGCACAACAGAGGGTCCCAGGGTTGTGAGGTGCTCACGTAAATTCCTCCACCGCTTTTAAAGATGGATGGGGATTTCAGTATCCCTTCTCCCGGTTTTGTTTCTTTTTTGACAAAAATCCTGGTGTGGATTCTTTTTCTTTCTCCTCTGACGTGATTTTTTTTTTTTTTTTCACTTTTAAGGAAAATTGCATTGGCCTCTTCCCTCCTCCCTGCCCCCCGATGGAGAGTGAGAGGCACTTCCAGAATTTACCTGAAGAATGGCTGATTCGGCTAGAAACTGCATGAAGTTTCTAAATAACCTTTTCTGGAAATATCTATTTTTAGTAAGTAAAAGAGTTAAAGTTCAAAGTCATGATTAAAAAAATCACTGTGGGGGGGATTTACCCCCCTTTCTTGATTATTGCATTTAACTACTCTATTGGTGTGCTCCCTAATCTAAAGCCTTTGGGGTGCTATACCCGCTTTGTGTCCTGGCTTTATTTGCTGGGGACTAAGGTTGCTACTGAGGAATCTTCTAAATTAATAAGCCTCAGCCATACAACAAAACTTGCTAATTTGTTTACATTTATGTACCCTGAGTGTGGAACAAATCATTGAGGTTTGCAGAATTAGTTCTTTTAAAAATAAAACAACAAAACAGAACTGATATTTTTTCTGTTAATCTTAAGGATAATATGAAATCCTTTAATAGACTTAGGCCCTCTGTTGTCTTAAAAAAAAAAAGTTTATTAATTGGAACCTTTTTTTTTTTGGTGTCTTTGATGTAAGAGGAACATCAGCTTGTCATTTTCTAGTTACCTTTTTCTGGTATGTGTGTAATTCTCAGAATAACTGAAGAGTGTGAGGTTTGAAAAATAGGGTTATTCAGGGCAATTTTTCTCCAATTCCAAGCTGTGCTTAAGTCCTACCAGTTTCCACTTGGCTTTCGATGGTAGTTTTTAGGTACAGATTCTAATTTTCAAAGCAATTAAGTGTATCAACTCAAACCCCAGATTTACCCTACAGCTTCTTGCCGTCTTTGGGTTTCTCATGGGTAGTGCTCATCAGACACCCTGTGCCAGCCTGGAGGAGAAAGCATCATGTTCTGGGATGGGGAGGGAAGGAGCCAGAGTCTTTGGTTGTCATCAGGAAGTGGTGCTAAGGCTTCTTCTTGGCAAACTGTCCACCTCATGGAATAACTCAAATTGAAATGTAGTGTTTTTAATTCCAAAACTTTCACCTCAGTCTTCCTAAAGAGAATCCTCTCATACACAGTTCTAAAACTGCGGGAAGCGGCAAGCAAGCCCTCCATGCAATACGCTGGATACTTTCTAGCTGGTGTTATATTAAAGATGTTTTAAGCCTGTAGTATAAAAACACTAAAAATAAAACTGAATCTGACCAGAACTTGTACTACTGAATGTTGCTCCTTTCTGTGTAATGTGTTTTTCCACCTGCAGAAGTGTTGGCTATACCAGTATGGCACCTAGGCTGTCTTTCGCTCTCCTCCTTTGGAGCTGTGTGAAAGGCAGGAACACCCAGAAATATCTGTAACATCCCAGAAACAATGTTAGGGGAATGCACTTGCAGCTGGCAGTGGGCAAGAGGGGTCTGGGGTGCGCGAGGGGGGGTGACAGTGTATAAGAAGGGGGTGATGGTATACGAGAGAAGGTGATGGTGTAGGAAAAGGGGTACAGGTGTTTGAAAAGGGGGCAATGGTATATGGGGGGGAGTGGTGTACGAGAGGGGATAAACCTGTATGCGAAGGAGTGATGGTGTACAAGGGGTGCTGGTGTAGGAGAGGGGGGTGACAGTGTAGGACAGGGCCTACGGGTGTATGATAAGGAGGTGGTGGTGTATGAGAGGGGATAACCCTGTATGGGAAGGGGTGATGGTGTACAAGGGGTACCTTTGTATGAGAAGTGGGTACCGTTGTATGAGAGGGGGTACCTGAGTATGAGAAAGGGATAAACCTATAAGAGAAAGGGTGATGGTGTACAAAGGGAACCAGTGTAGGGGGAGGGGGGGGTGACTGTGCATGAGAGAAGGTGACAGTGCATGAGAAGGGGGTGATGGTGTACGAGAGAAGGTGACGGTGTATGAGAACGGGGTACTATTGGTGTATGAGAGGGGCTATCCCTGTATGAGAAGGGGTGATGGTGTACAAGGGCTACCAGCGTAGGAAAGGGCATAATGGTATATGAGAGGGTGTACCATTGTATGAGAAGGGGATAACACTGTACGAGAAGGGGTGATAGTGTGTGAGAAGGGGCGCTGATGTATGAGAGGATAACCCTGTATGAGAAGGGGTGATGGTGCACAAGGGGTACCGATGTACGAGGAGGGAGTGATGGTGTACGACAGGGGGTACTGGTGTACGAGAGAAGGTGATGGTGTATGAGAGGGGACAACCCTGTATGAGAAGGGGTGATGGGTGTACAGGGTGTATACTCCTCTCCTCCCCTCCATTCTCCCTCTCCCCCTTTCCTCCCTCTCTCCCCTTCTTCCCTCTCCCCCCCTTTCCTCCCTCTCTCCCCTTTCCTCCCTCTCCCCCTTCCTCCTCCTCCTCTCCCCCTTTCTCCCTTTCCTCCTCCTCCTCTCCCCCTTTCTCCCTTTCCTCCTCCTCCTCTCCCCCTTTCCTCCCTCTCCCCCTTCCTCCTCCCCCTTTCCTCCTCCTCCTCTCCCCCTTTCCTCCCTCTCCCCCCCTCTCCCCTCAGCCCGGGCGGGGGCGGGCTGTGCGGGCGGCCCCGCCTCGCGGCGCTCGGGGCGGGCGCTGCGGAGGGACGGCGGCGGGGAGCAGGCGCGCGCGGAGCTGCCCTTCTATAGGAGCCGCCATTAGCGCTGGGACCCGTCGCCGGGGTCTCGGCGTGGGGGGGGGGCGGCGGCGAAGGCGGTCGGGGGGGTCCCCGTTTGATGGATCCCCGGATCGCCTGGTTCCAGCCAGAGCAGCTCGGCCCTTCGAACCGCCTGTGGATGCAGATCTGGGAGACCACGCAGGGGGTCCGCAACCTCTACTTCCAGCAGCAGCGGCGGCAGGAGCGGCAGCAGCAGCAGCAGCAGCGGCAGCAGCGGAGCGGCGCCCCCGCCGGCCCGGCCTCCCCGCCCGGCATGTTCCGCGCCCCCCGCGCCGACCCGCAGCCCGAGTTCCTGCCGCTCGAGAGCGCCGACAGCCCGCACAGCCGCGGCGGCCGCCGGCAGGCCTCGCCGCCCCCGGGCGCCGCCGCCTGGGCCCGGCCCGCTCGGGGGGCGCCGCCCGCCGCCGCCGCCGCCGCCGCCAGCAACAAGAGGAAGCGCGACAACAAGGCCAGCACCTTCGGGCTCAACTACAGCCTCCTGCTGGGCCGCGGCCCCGCCGAGCAGCCCCGCGCCGCGCCCGGCGCCGCCGAGCCGCTCTACACCGGCACCCCCTGGAAGAGGAGGAACTACAGCCAGGGCGTCGTGGGGTGAGCGGCGCGGGCGGCACCGGGGCGGCGGCGGGGGAAAGGGGCCGCTGCGGGGCTGGGCAGGACCGGGGCAGCGGCGGGGTCGGGGTGGAGCTGGGCAGCCGAGCCGGGGCAGCGGCGACGGAAAGGGGCCAGGCGACGGTGGCAGCGGCGGAGCCGGGCCGGGCCGGGGAGGACCGCGGCTGGGGGTGGCAGGGCCGGTGTGGGGCTGGGCAGAGCGGGGGTGGCAGGGCCGGTGTGGACCCGGGCAAGACCGGGGATGGCAGGGCCGGTATGGGGCTGGGCAGAGCGGGGGTAGCAGGGCCAGTGTTGACCCGGGCAGCGGCAGCGGGGCCGGAGCAGGGCCGGGTGGCAGCACCGGTAGCGGCAGAGGGGGAGCGGGGCCGGGCAGCGAGACCGTGCTCAGGGACATGGTTTAGTGGCAGATAGGAACGGTTGGACTCGATGATCCAAGAGGTGTTTTCCAATCCGGTGGCTCTATGGCGGCGGGGCCGGGCGGCAGCGGGCAGTGCCAGGCGTGCGGGGCCGCGGCGGGCGCGGTGCCGGGTGCCCCCGTGCATGCTAATGGGCGGGCGCGCCTCCCCGCAGGCCCCGCCGCTGTCACCGCCGCGCACGTGGGGCGCTGCCTCGGGCCGGCCCTCGCCCACCGTCTCCCTGCGGCTCCGTGCTGTCCCGCGGCCGGGCGGCTCCCGGGGCCGCGTGGGGAACCGACGCATCGGAGCAACCGGAACTAACGCTCTGCCCTTGTTAAAAGCGAGCGCTCAGACCGAGGGAGCGCGGAGGGAGGGCGTTTGCTGAGATTTGACAGGTGTGCGCCCCGGCTGGAACCCGCCCTCGGGAATAAACGTGCACGTATAGAGCGTTATGGACTTCAGTATGGGATTATTAATGGTGTTTGTGGATCTCTGACCGTGCATTGCATGTGCTGATCCGACTATTTTGTCCATAGTGTTTTTGTGTTAGCTTAGGTCTCGTCGGTCGGCGCTGCACGAGCTGGAGGGCAGACAAACGTGTATCTTCTGTCCTGTTTACCTGGAAACTGTTCTGAGCCCTCCCTCCCCCCTTTTCTAAACATAGGGATGGCTTTGGAAATAGATGGTACCCTGGATAAAAGTAATTTGGTAATTTCTGTGGCTTTTTTTTTTTTTTTTTTTAAAGTTCATGTTTTTCAAAATATAACCTTTGCCTTGATCCATAGTATTCCCCTCCTCCCCGTGGTTGGAGCACGTTCATGTGTGTTTGCCTTGTTAAGTACGGATTTCTGGTGTGGTGTATGCAGGTGTAATACCCTTTCCAATCCTGCTCCTTTACAAGACAAGTCTGGCTTCATTCCAGGGTTCGGATGGCAGAGGTGTATGGTGACAGTTGAAGGCCAGGAAGAGCTCATGTTAGGAGTCTGTTATGGTTTGGGTCTGTCAGTTTTTGTGTGCCCAGCTTGTGCCTTCAGCCCTCTCCTGCTGGGAAGTGTTGACTTCTTTGCCTTCTCAAATCACCGATCTGTAACATCTGTAAAAGTGATTGTTGGAAGTTGCTGGTCGCTTTGGAAGACAAACTCTTGCAGTCTCTGCCTTCCTATTTTCTCGCCACCCCCACGTTACCTTTACTGCTGGGGTTATAATAATTCATAAAATGACACTGCAGAAGCGTGCTATTTTAAGTTCTGTAGTCACTATACATCAGAACCTTCCATAGCTTTCATCACAAGACTTAAAAGCAGCGTGTGCAAAACGTAGTAAGTACTGAGTTTTTGTAAGTTAGTTTTTGGACTCTGTTTATCTCCTAGCTTGTCACTTATTTACTCGAAGGTTGAGGAACATTTTTTAGAAATGCCTTTCTCTCTCCCTCTGTTTCTTAAATGCAAAAATCCTTTTACCGTATTGATGATATAGGGAGGGAGAAGTATGAGCTTCGGTAGGAGACTAATAAGAAGAAGAATAATAACAACAACAACAGCATTGAAGCGGTACCTGTTGCTAGAGAAGAATTTCAGTTTAATTGATTTCAGAGTGCAAGTGGAAGCACATTGTGGACTTCTTTTTAATAGTGTCAAGAAGTACTCAAATATGTTGGTCTGCATTTGATTTGACTGTCTAGCGTGTGGCATATATTATACGATACACATAATGCTGAGATTCTGCTTTATCTCTTTGCTCTGTTCAAGTCGGGGTACGGTAGAGTGTCTCCAAGGTGCACCTCTACATTGCTCTTCCTAAATTATGGAGGTGAGTGGTATTTGCTTCCAAAAAGCTATTTGTTCCAAAGGTATTTAGAGGCAGTTGGCTAACAAATCTTCAATGAAAAACTGAAAACAATTTCTAAAAGAAGCTGAAACCTCTTTGGAAAGCATAGAAAATGCTTAGGATTCCTGAAGGTCGCAGTGTGACCAAGCGGCTGCTGGTAAGGCTGCGTGAAGCCTCCCATGTAATTGCCTCTGGTGTGGACCAAGGTGCTGCAGTTGCTCTGACATGCAAGTAGCTTCTCAATAACTGTCTGTTGTAAGGCACCTGTCTCAGGGCTGGAGGTACCAGATGGTAACGATGGGATAGAGAAATAGGTAACGTAGCAAAGAGGTTGTTGTTGAAGTAAATATGTTAAAATAATTATTTCCAACGTGAATTCTCAAATTTGTGTTGACTAGTTCTAACTGTTATTTGGGGGAAAAAAGATACCTGTGTTTCTATTACAGCATTACTTGTGTGTTAACAGGTGCCTTTTTCTTCCCTAATTACTTTGATGCAAATTGTGAAAGAAATGGTAAAGGCTCTCAACGCTTTCCCATATGTACCATTCTGTAATTTTGTTCGGTTAATCACTTCAAATTTTGAGTCTTTCGGATATGGCAGTGTGGCAGGACAGCCCCATTTTCAGTAAGGTTAGGCCTGACTTACTAGCAAATACAGTTGGACGCTGACACGTAGCATTCATATTTCCAGTGCAAGGATGTCACTTGCGTGTGTGGCTGTGCAAAACCAGCTCTGAATACACAACTATATTGATCAGCTGTCTGGTAGAACAGTCCAATAATTTTTATCTAGTTGTACAGCTTACATTAACACGTAACAGTGCTTAACAAGCTGTCTGATGATTTAGGTGAGGTAAACATGTTGAAATAGTAGAGATTTTGGTTAAAAGCTAAATATCTCTTCAGTCAAATCTTTAGTATTTTCTTTTCAGGTTTTTTGTTTGTATCGAGAATCCCATTTTCTTAGTTAATGCTATTTAGACATACAGAGAAATACTCATATAATTAAAAAATAACCCACAGCAGTATTGTTTTTTATTTCAAGATACATTTTCTACAAAGTATGCACAAAATTTGCTAACATTCGCCAATGCTGAAATACTGACAATCAACACGTGGCCAGTTTTCACTCCCACAGAGTTAGTGGTGCTGTTGTATGCACTGTACTCTGGCCCATCTTTAATATTTTCCCTTATTCTTAAGTGGTCAGATTTGCAGTTCTTTTAACAATTAGGTGTTTGCATTACAGGTACCCTACTTGATCTGGCACCCTTAACTTCATGACTTCTGAAACATGACTGAATCAATTGTTTAATGGTGCCCGCAAGTTGTTTTTTTTTCTGGTTGGTTTCAGCTTGCTTATCTTACACCCTCTGGGGACTTTGCCAACAGACAGTAGTGCTGGAAAGAACAGATAATGCAGAAAAAGAATGAAAAGTTTTACAGCAGATGCAGGGCGTTACTGTTAGCTTAACACATAACATACCTTTAAAGAGTGGTATTTTAAAGAGTGGTTTAAAGAGTGGGATTTGCCTTGACCAGGTACTTAGTTGCAAAACTCAAGGGAGTAGAAGGATGTGTCAGTTGGGGTTTTGGGGGAGATGCTGTGTGTGTGTCTGTGTGTGTCCCAAGGGCAACAGTGAGCATTGTTAGTAGCATCAAAATTTAAAAGGAAGAAAAAGTGTTTGGCATAGTGAAATGACTGTTTTTAGCTAGGCTCGATCTAAAGCTGTAAAGGTGACACGAGAAGAACTGCTTAAGCCAGAACTGCTTAAGCGTAACTAAACTCAAAAATAAAGACTTGCATGTAAGTTTGGTTCGCCTTCTCATAGCTTTCTATAATTCTTGTGCTAAAGGAAAGAGTCCAGTTTGTACACAGTTCCCGGGTAGGAGATGTGGATTTGGGGACTCTGTAGAGAGCTGGTTAGTTTTCACGGGAAAGTGCAGCCAAAGTCAAGAACGCAGTTAGTGTGTGAGTTTAAGGAAAATATCTGTCACGTGTAGTCCTGAGGAGTAACAAGGGTTAAATAGAAAAGAGTGCGTTCTGAAATCTTGAATGCATACTGTTTTGGAGTAATGGTGGAAACTTTGTCGTGAAAGGGAGCGAATCCTGTGACCCCATAGGATGTGCATACGTTCCCAGGCTGCTGAATTGGTTGGCACAGAACTGAGCAGGCTTCAGCTCGTTTGATAGAAGTGTTTCCAGCATGTTACCCGGAATGGCAGAGGATACCATGAAATAAAATAACTAAGAGGAAAATAACTTGAAGCCATAAATCTTTGCTACAAAAGTTCTCCTACGACCATTTTCATGTGAAGTTTGTCAGCTTCTCGGGTCTTTTCATCTCTTTTGAAAGAGCATGAGTGCATTAAAGCAGGTGCGAGCTCGTTCTCCGCAGGCTTTGAGCTGACCAGAGGACCTGTAGCTCCAGGAATGCAGCTGTCTGTCTGAGTTAACTTACCCCGTGTCCCTGTAGTGAGTATTGTTAGTAGTGTCAAAATTTAAAAGGAAGAAAAAGTGTTTGGCATAGCGAAATGACTGTTTTTAGCTAGGCTCGATTTAAAGCTGTAAAGGTGACACGAGAAGAACTGCTTAAGCCAGAACTGTGTCTCGTAACTTGCTCAGGCCCTTGCGGGGTATCAGCCGCATGGATCTCCACGTGTGTCGGAGCATGAACAGAATGAGCAGTGTGTAGTGTGAGTAGAACAAGTGTGTGTACCTGCAGCAAAACGTCTGGCCAGGCTGGATGCCTAACTTAGGGAAATCTGATCAAATCCTAATCAATCGTGCTGGTTTTCATCACATACTCTTAAGCGCTTAAATCAAATGCATGGATGGTGCTTTATTTGCTGTTGCATTACTCAGTATATACAAATGCTTCACATAGGTGGAGCAAGCACTGCTGGGCACAGACTTGTGATTTCTGGTGAGCGGTGCTGTCCTCACTGTAACTGCCGGTGTAAGCTCCAAGGTAGAAGTGCAAGGAGGAAACTCGAGCGCAAATGCTTCGCTTGTATCTGATAAGATCCACCGTGGCTTTCTGTCTTGTCCTGAGTCATGCCACGGCACAGTCCTGGCACTACCCTTGTGACAGCTTGTGCAGCTCTTGAAGGCGGTCATCTGGGGTTTATGGAAGTGAAATCAGATATTTCCCCGCAGCCTCCTGTAGTGAGAAAGTCCTTCTTTTGGAGGGGTTGGAGGAGAGAAACAAGTTTTCTAGGGGGATGAAGATGTTGGACTAAAGACAGTTTGAGGAAACATTTAGGAAATATACTGTAAATATTATATAAGGGCATTGTTCATGCTTGCAGAATTTTGGAATGATGCCAACATTTTGGCATGTTTTCTTTAAAGAGTTTAAGGAGGACTTGAGAGGCCTGGTGGCTTCTACATGTGCAAGGAAACAGCATGTGAATATTCCTGTGAACTGTTTTGTTTTCTCCAATTCTTATCTTCTGTTTGGAACTCGGACACCTGTTTACCTTGAGGTGGCTATATAAGGAACAGAAGTTTGGTGGACTTTTCTTTGTAGAGAGAGTTGCCTGTATTAAGTAGTAGGAAGAGTATGTCATTCCCTCTTGCGCGATTACTGATTCCCAATATGTGCTTTCTTTAGCAATTTGCGTTTGAATAAAGAGGGTCTGCTCACTCTGAATCTATTGGTATTTTATTAAATGGTGTTGGGTTGTAGTTCTTCTTTCTAATGATCAGACTGTTAGTATAGGGTCGATTTTGTGAAGCGTAACATCATATTGTTGGTCCTAGGGAACACAAATAGATGAAGACCTGTATCGTGGAGGCATGGTATTGCTTTTTTCTGTCCTTCAAATTTTTTTTAACCATCTGGCTGTTACGCTTTGTTCCTAGGTAATTTCAATAGTCTTATTTAAAATAATTGGAGTATGAGGGCCATTTATTACTTCAGAAATTTGCAAAACTTCAAAATGTGTTTTTTGAGAAGTTGTGTACATAACCTTACAGTTAAAACAGGCAATAATGTAATACTTCATATTTCTTTTTATTGACCTCATAACTTGGTCTTTCAGAATGCATCTCTGAATAATGGGGTATGTGCTCCAAAGTAACACATGTACCAAAATTGAAGAGGTGACTGCTGCTTCAAAGCTTTTTGTTCATGTTACACGTGACATAAAACAGTGGTTCCTGCGCTCTTTGCTGGGTGTTGGAACTGGCAGCAGTAGCAGAGCACTGCCCAGAGCCAGGGTAGGGGTTGTGTTGACAGGTGTGTGTGCTGGGAGTGATACAGCAACGCAAGCAGTGAAAGTCTTGCAGAGTACATAGAGTAGGTAGGTGAATGCTGTCGCTGTTCTTAGCTGGTTCTTACGCTTAGTTTCCATGCTGATTCATTATTTGAACATGCTGGGATTTCTTAAATTATGAACATTGGTCTTCTCAAATTCTCTTTTTGGACGAACAGCCAAAGAGTGCTCAAGATGTCAGTCGCATTTGAATATTGCTTTCTGTCCCTCTGCCTAGAAATTTGGGAGAAAGAAAATATTCCCATAACTAAGAAAAAAGAGAGGAAAACTGGTGAACTGGATGCAGGCTTCAGATGTTTTTCCTGGGCTGCAAATAGCTTTACAGAAAGAGCAGTTTGAACTTTAATCATTTTGTAACTTTAACCTACCGTAGATAACGCAGCAGGAATTTTTTCCAGCAATACTGTGAACTTATGATGTCACAGCAAGAGATAGATGTGAATCCAGACAGCAGAACTCATTTGTAAGTTTGTACAAGAAACCTCTTACAGATCTCTAGAGTCCATTTAAATCTTGTCAATAACATTTTTGTACTGGTGATACTCATGCCTTGTATCATAATCACGCAATTAATATATTAGTATTGCTGCATTCGGTGTAGATCTGTTCCTGATCGTTATCTTTCTGACCCTTAAAGCTGTGTCACCAAATTTGTATGAGCCTGAGCAGCAGAGCCCATGAGCCGGTTGTGTCCCATGGCTGCCTGTGGGCCGGGGAGCTCCAAGAGTAGGAGGCAGCTGCTCCAGGGCAGCAGCAGCGCATCAGCTCAGTGGGAGTATGAACTGGCTGCATGACTGGATGTGAGGGTGTCTTATGTTGGTACATCAGCAACTTCTGTTAATTTTCTTTCTCCCATGGTGACAATTAAGATTATTTGGCAGCCTTCATTCCAGATCAGCCTTTCTGACAGTCCTGTAATATCCTCCATGATGTGAGAATTACATCTGAATTATTCAAAAGCAATGTGCAGCTCGAGAGGCCCAATCTTGCTGCAACTGCTCAAGAAGGCTTTATGGTGTGAATTTCTCCATCACCATACTGCACTGCATACTTGTTGCAATTTATTTTGCGTTGCATTTTACAGGAGTTTTACTGAAAAACAATGGTAGCAGAGGCTTAGGATCAGATTGTCTGTGCATCTCCACTCCTCCATCTCGGCACAACTTACTGGGGGGAAAATAGCCAACACTTTATAAAAAATCTTGTTAGGTAGCATGGAGAAAAGTGTTTTGATTCTACAAGTAATGGGATAGCAAAATGGGAAAATGCAACCATTAAAGTCCTCTAGAAACTTCCAAATCAGGGAAATGGAAGAGATGTGTAAATGACTAGGAACGTTGGCTCATCATCTTCACTCAGTGTGGATTTACTTCCAGCTAGATTTCAGTACACAAATTTCAAGTGTTGTATGCTTTCTTGCAATTACTTTGTTTATGGGCCCAGTAAAATCTGAAAGAACTTGCATTAACCTGCCACAAATACCAGGTATAGATCAGCCCTTCATATAATGTCATACTGTAATTAGGAGTAAGAGCACCGCTGCCGTACAGCGTGCAGGAGTATCTTGCTGTAGTCTGATGACTAAGGTGCTGATCTTACTGTTCTGTGTCACTGTGTGGGCTGGAGGTAGCAAGTCTTTAATCAAAGCTCGTTGACCTTGCCTGACCTCTTGCTGTTGTGATTGATCTAGTTTGAGGAAGTGTGATAAGGTAACTTTCTTCTGTTCTTAAGTTTTTTTCTCACTGTGTTGATTTTTTTAAAGCTATTCACTTCCTTTGCTACTTTAGGAACAGCTGATATTTTCGTATATATTACAAAAAGCAGGGGGGAGTGTTGTTGTGTTTTTGGCATATTTTGTTTGTTTCATTTCAAGGGGATTGTTACAAAAAGTATACTCCTAAAAAGTTTACATTCCTCCCCCTTCTCCCTCAATGAGATTTTGGCTTTAATCTAAAATAACTGTGCGTATTGCTTTTGAAAATTGCATGAAGTTTTTTTTCTGGACTGGCGTCTTGTGCAGTGGCTTAGGTGTTCAGAGGTACTCCTGGTCAGCAAACTTTCCGCAATGGTCTGTTAAAGAATTGAATTAAACATAGTGTGGTGAAGGAACAATCTTGATCTGAATAGTGATGGTGATTGTGAGTCACATAGTCTTGGGTCAATATTGAGCCAGGCTGAAAAAATAAGATCCTGATAGTTTATTTTATTTAATTTTTGCGTTGTTATGTCACAGTCATCTTCAATTGGGTGATTAGACTCACGTGCTTGAGAATGTTCTATTTACTTAGCCTTCTGTTGTGTTTTGGACTCAGTGCCTTAGTCTCATTTGTCCACAGGGATTTTTCCTTGTAGTAGTCATACTTGGCAGGTACTCACAGGAGAACATTTTCATGTTGATTTTTGCCTTGAAGAGCTAGTTCATTATCTTAGGTAAGCAGCTGCTTTACATGTACCTCTGCTTCCAACATCAGATGGAAGAGAAGTTTGCCTCATTGAGCTGTTGTATTTCCTCTTATGGGATAGTTTTTGAGATTAGGCAGAAAGGACAGTAGTGCCTTGCTGTGGCGCTGCCTTGTAATTGTGTTATGGATCAGCTGCGACTGTTTTCTTAGCTAAAATCTATTTAAGCTAGTGATCTTCTAAAGCTGCTCTTGTTTCAACTTGGCCAAATGTCACAGGGCATATACAGGTGGTAAAAGATAAGAGTTTCAGTGGCAGAGTAAGCACCAGTGTTGGCTCCTGGCGTAACAGCACCTTGGAGCAAATGAAGAGAATAACTGTGTAATAACAAACTTCCTCTCTCGTTTCTTGTATAATGTGGTATTTGCCTCTAGGCATTAAGTCACTGAACATTATATGCTGGAATAGTTCATTCAGCCTTTGTTGCTCTGAAGCGTACCTGCTTCAGGCATGCTGAAACCTGCTCTTTCTGGCTGCTGTGGAGTCAGCAGTTTGTAGAGCTCACAGCGACCCTCTTGCACTTCTCTGATAGCTGGTCTTTACTGCTGCATCTTCTGCTCTCTTTGGTGCACTAGACACTTTTGCTTAACCTACACATTATTATTATTAAAATTATTTTGAGAGAGTGGTTTTAGTGAGTCAAGTGAATCTTGGATGGGCTTCTGAGAGCTCTGCGCTGCCCCTTGCTCTCCGTTCGCTACTTTTGTCAGAAGACTGCACACAAATGTTTTAATGCACAACACGTGTTAATGCACAACACGTGGACGGCGTGAGGATGTGCACTGTGCCAAGAATGTCCCATCCTCAAGTGGGTTCCAGCATTCACCTGTGTAATATTAGGCCTGGGTCAGTTGTGAGGATTTAACTCTCAAACCGTTGGAAGTCCCTTTTTCTCACCATGTGCTGATTCCTTTGTCCAAGCAGAACCCAGCAATTGAAGTAGTTGCATGAGACATTTTTTAAGTCATTTTTTCAGCATATTGGTGTCCCTGAATTTTAAGATTTTGGAATCGTGGGAAATAGTTCAGTGAAGCATTTTCTGGGCTTATGTTGGTAGTTTTATGATAGATGCACTAGATGAAGCTTCATGGGAAAGATGATGGTTTGATCCACAGGGTCAGTCAGAGACTGGCTTCTCCTGATGCGTTGATGAACGAGACTGGTCACCTACATTGGAGGAGGAAGTATTTCTTACAGTTCCTGACACCGAAGCTCTAGTGTGTGCCTCTTTATCACTGGGCTAATAGAGGTGACCTCAGGAAACATCTGTCTGTGATCTGCTTAGGCATTGTCCTTTTTTTGACAGTTATTGTTTGTAGCTTTCTAGCCTGCAGTGTTAAGCAGAGCAAAAGGAGGATGGTGAGTCTCCAAAATATTTTGCAAGTTGAGTGCTGCTGCTCCCAGCCCGTGTTACACGTGCGTCCTGCCGTGCAGGAGAGAGTATCTGAGCCCAAGAGAACAAACCAGAGTCACTGCATCATGAGTCCCAAAATTAACCCTGCATTGTTTAATCTGAAAATAGTTCAGTGTGCACACCCTTACCGTAAAGATAACAAATCATCAGAGTGAAAGATTACCTGAAACCTTCCTTGTACTATGCCATGGTATGTGTGATTGTTCAAAACGCGCTCTGCGATGATGTTTGGAAGTGAGAGGGAGAACTCTGGGATTTGTATTTTCCCTGGATATGACCCCAGTGCATCTAAACTTGTATTAATATTGTAGCAGTGTCACCAAAGTGCAGGAATGAGTAGTAAGTGGGTGATAAATTGGTTCTGAACCTGTGCTAAACAGGTAAGTTGGGATCACTGTCCATTCTACTTGAAGAATAGCAGTTTAACATACAAACTTAAAACCTTGTGGGTTTGATAGCAAGTGCTAACTTCAAATCATTTCCTAAGATGTTTTGAATACTTCTAATATAGAAGGTGTGACCAAAGTGTCTTGTGGCTCACTTTTATATCCCTTGAATGTTCCCAAGTGCTGTGGAAATTTCCCTCTTCTCAAAACCAAAAAAAAAATAAACCACCCAAAACTGTAAATGTTACAAAATGTTGGAAGCAATTCAGATTTATTTTCAAAATGTTCTTATGCTGGAACTGAAATGGAATTAACAACCTGCAGCTGGGACTAGTTAGTTGACTTAATATTTTTGCATTAAATTATGTTAAGTTTGATCTAATTTGTTACTGAGGTAGTGGTATGTAAAGTTTTCTTCTGTTCTTCTGTTCTCGATTCTTCTGCCTACTTAGGAGGTGGAAAACAACCTTGCTTCAAGGGTGGATGTGAGGTGGCTTTCTGGAGTTAGTGCACTGTGCTCTTAGATGCGTGTCACTGATTTGCAGGGACAATTGTGCGAGCAGTACCAGCTGCAGGCAGGAACTTAAAATTTCAGCAGTTGTTTAACATGGCTTTGAGGTGAACAGCGTAAGCCTGGGATTGTGCTAGCATCTCACTTCCTTCTTGGGAGCTGTTCGGGGTTTATTTAGTGTGGATGTTTGTAACTTTAAATCAACTTTGATGGAAGGAGACGGGAGTTAATAATTGCTTGGCTGTCCTTCCTTTCACTTAACCTTTCAAGTAAAATAATTTAGCGAGTCATAAACAAGAGGAATATTTGCCAGGTAGAACTGGACTTTTCTCCACCCTCTTCTGTGTCAGAAAACCCTGTTTTGAGCCCTGTGTGAGGCTTGCCTGGCTTTATGTTGGATGACCCGCTGCACATGCAGCCCCTTACGTGGTGACGAAGGTCTGTGGAACGCATTTTCAGCTCCAATCAGAGTCTTCAGATGGAGATTTTTTTCCCAAGCACATATTTTCCATTGGAAGTGCTCAGCAGGCTGCAGGGAGTGTGTTAGTCTCACCTCTGCCCAGGTAATACGCAGTGTAATTTCTTGGCAGGTCACACATTGATTGTTTATGTGATAATATTTACTACACTAGCAAATTAGTAGCAATATACGAGTGAACCGTCCTGATAGCCTAGCTTTATGAAGACAAACAGCCGTATTAGCTGATCTGCTGTATCCCTCTGTTCGGGTTTAGTAGTGACACCACTGGTGGTGTTTGCAAAAGCGATCTAATACGCGTTTTGTTTAACTCCCTTCTCCTGCCGGTGGTGCTGGTACAGAAGGGGGTCAGACTGACTGGCAAGTGTTGCAGGGGATTGCCTGCTCTATCTCCTGTTACAGTCCTAACAGGAACCCAGGCGTCACGGTGTTGGTGGGAAAGTTCACCTAACGTAAATTGAACTGACACTGGTAGTTACTTTTACTTCTTGTTAAGCTCTTGTTTAAAAAACTTCGAAAGTGTTGTTTGGTCTTTTTCAGTGAGAGCTTTATAAGCAAGGGGAATTGGCAGGCTGAGGAATTAGAAATTCCCTGGTATAGGAAATAGCTACCTTTACATTCTGTGTGGTTTTAGCTGTTTGGAAGTTTACCTCAAGTTGTAATTACAGAATGTATGAAGTGCATGCTAAGAGTTGCACATTTTAAAGGCTTTTGAACATATGTAACTATATTTTAAATTATGTGGTTGTGAGCTGTGTAGCTGGTCTTTATATGTAACTGTTCCAGCAGACATACCTTTCTACAAGTGAGCTAAAGAAAAACCTTGTGGTAGTGTTTTATAGGACATGTTGGAATTACTGGTGTGTTTCAAGACAATTAGATCCCACCAGGATTTGAACCCTTTTTGTTATTAGGAAGTGAAGCAGCTATTTCCCGTCTTTGCTCTTCCCACTTTGTTTTTCCTGCACAAAACCTTTCTCTTCTGCTTCATCCTGTTCTTTTGTTAGTACTTTTTCCTTCAGCTCAGTCAAGGCAGTGGTTTCTCTTGCTGTTTTTTTGGGTTTTTTCCACTTCTCTGTTAGCAAAACACGTGCTTTCTACTGGCAACCCATTGCCTGGGAGAAGGGAGGCAGCAGACTCTCATAGCACTTGCTTACCAAGATGAGGAGGGATGATACGTAGATGCTTTCCAGGGAGGAAATATTAATAGGAGGCTATTCCCACACA
Organism: Cuculus canorus; assembly: GCF_017976375.1. NCBI lineage: Eukaryota > Metazoa > Chordata > Aves > Cuculiformes > Cuculidae > Cuculus > Cuculus canorus. The sequence continues at coordinate 11,867,881 of NC_071413.1, forward strand.
TGTAACTAGATTGTTTTTATATGCAGAATGATTCAAAAAAGAAGAAGTGATGGGGAGTAAGGGTACTTCTCAAAATGGTCTTCCCGGTTGGCATTTGGTATTTTTGCTGCCAAAATAGAGAGCAAGATTGAATATGTTTATGGCTTGGGTTTAAAAGCCAGTGGATCAGCTGCAGAGTTATATTTCAGATTGCTTGTTGGTAGGACTAATTCAAACATCTGATTTATAATTAAAAGTTCAGTCAGACTTTTTTTCCTCTTAAAAGACAAATTTCTATAGGAAAAATTCTAGTTCATCTGAGTGTATTTTAGGGAGACAAAGCACACGGTGCAATTTATAAACAGACAAAAAAAGCTAATTTCTACCTTCACTGGAAAAAATTCTCTTGCATTACTTCTAGACTAAAGAATGTGCTTGTGAGTTTTAATTAGAAATAACTTGAAGCTGTTTAAAGAAAATAATATTCATCCTGATTGAAGCAAAGGATCTATAAAAGAAATAAAAAATCGAAAAGATGGAGATAGCAATTTTAATAATTGGAAAGAACTGCCCACATTGCTTCTTTCTCCAGTGTTTTAATGTGCCTCTGCTACACTTTGGTCATTTCCATAAGGCAGTGCTATTTTAGGGCTTTTTATGATACTGTTAAACCTATAACATAAATGAAAAACTATATTAATTTGAGGGGCTTGAGGGGACAAGTGTTGATTGGAGGAAGAAAGAGGGGACTATGCTATAGGCTTTCAAATATTTGCACAGGATAGAAGTCGTAGCTCTCGTTAACCTCAATGTAGTGGCATCTTTTTTTTACTCCACAGCATTTGAAGAATTGTGCATAATCCAACCACCATAAATTGTTGAAGTGAAAAAACTAACTCAATTCAGAAAAGTGTTTTCAAACTCAGCATCAGAGTGATTCGATTATTAGTCCTGAAAACAGATTCTGGATTGCTGAATCATGTACATATTCCTGAAAATATTGCCCTCCCTCAGTCTTAAAAGGCAATTTTGTGAATTACTCAGTAGACAACTAACACTAGTCAGAAAGACCAAGCTGTTTCTTGGGTAAAAAACGAAAGCTACTCAAATATCGCTTGATTGCTGGTGGTGGTCTTCTGGGTGTAGAGGTGCCAGGTGAAGGTGTTTCTTCCACTGGCTTCTTTTGACCCCTTTGCTCTCTGGGTGGAAGTGGCTGCTGCTGCTGTGTTTGAGGGATCCTCTTCAGGCTCCCCGCTACGCTTAGGAGAAGTTGGCTGCCTTAGCAGAACTGATGAAGGTGGGGGATTTAACTTGGCTAACTTTGCCTTAGGTGGATTAGGGAGGCTGGTGTAATCCTGTTATAACAGACCTTGTTGCTGGGAAGCCAGGGCAGTGGTGGTAACAAACATCTGGGCTATAATGGAAGGGGGCAGAAATAAATCTCATTTGCCTAATGTTCTGTAACTTGAAATTCTCCGTTTGCATCTTAGGAAAGTGTTTATACAGTAGATATCCTGATTTTTAGTGATGTTTAGTAATCACGTGTTAATGGAATACCTGTTTGTCTGTGGAAGACCTGCACGTCTGTTTTTAGGTAAACTGTGAGAAGATGGTCTGTGAAGCTGTGTTTCAGTTGAACTGAACTGAAGAAAAATGTATTGTATCAAAATCCTGCTCTTGAAGCTTTTCTGGTTTTGTCAGGTTACTTATACGGACATCTTCTGGGATGCTTTGTTTTAAAGGTCCCATAGAGTGCATGTGGCTCAAAATATGGTTACTATGATACCTATAATATATTGGTATGGTTCAGTAACCATGTAAAAAGCGATGGCCAAAGTCTCTAAGGCATTTGAAAATTGTTTGCTTTATTATACACAATTTTAGTTTCTTATGAGAACTGATGTATCAGTCACCATGAAACTTAACTGCCTATTAAATCACCTGCAGAAGCAGTTAGGGGTTTTTTTTCAGTAGCTTAACACCTACAAAATATTAAAAGAATTTTTCTACTGCAAAGGCCCAGGTGGTGGGAGAGGAGCTCAGCAGATGCTTCATATTTATAATTCCCTTCACTACTCTAATGTTTGGGTTTGCTTGAGTTTGTGGATGGGAAAACAATTTGTCATCTTTACAGTGTCTGCTGTTGTTCCTTCTTTGTTATTCAGCACATGTAGATGGTAATGGTAGTAGTAATCTAGAAATAATTTCATTAAGCTTGTAGGAGATCAGTGTTGAAATTGAAAGTTAATTTTTGTGAATTAATTGAAAGTAACATCTTGCAGAGTGTCACTGTGGCTTTTAAAATAAATACTAAAAAAAGTACTATAAAAAAAGGAAAAAAACAGACATGAGAGAGAGAGGAAGGACTGGGTGCTCTGTGTCGTTCCTTTGCCTTAGTCACGATTTTGATCCCAACCACTTCAGAACCAAGTAGATTGCAGATGGGGGAAGGAGAAGCTTTGTTTAGTTCATGAAGCTTCACAGAGACCAGAATTTCCTGCCATAATTATTTTATTTTTTTACAGTTTCAAAGGTATTACCATCTTTTTCTTAATAAAACACTGTGGGAAGCTGCAAGCTGAAGTCACTCTCGCTTCTCCTGTGCATTGCCAGCTTTCCTATCAGGAGTGGAGGGATGGATGCAGTTAGGACTGTTAAATATTGATGCTTTCAAGAAGCTAAAAATACCTCAGGTTCCTCCTTCACATTCTTGCTGAAGACAGTTGTAATCCTGAAATTCTACAATATTTCTCTTTTTTGCCTTTCATTATTTTTTTTTTTTTCTCTAGAGGAGACTGAAAATGGTAAGGGCAACTAAACACTGCCCTATGGGAGGCATTCATCCAACGAAAATTTGGATACAAAAGGCTTATTTGGTGCTACAGGGGTACATTGTAAATATCCCATCCAAGTGGGAATATAAAATCAATAAACTCTTAAATCAGAAGTGATTCATCTTACAGCGTGGAGTTTGGGAAGGCAAAAGTCATCTGTGCGTTCATTGCTTACTTCTGCTCACCATCCACAGAGGTTCTTTATAATTTAGATTTTTACCATTTTGAAAACAAAACTTCCTTCAGAAAATCGTGCCAAAGAATAATTTGTAGCGCGAGCACTATACGACTTTTTTTTAAATGCTTAATATCCGTTTTTTTAAGATTATCTTCAGTGATGTTGCAAATAGAATTTTGTGTGCAATGCAAGTTTTAACCCAGTCGTTTCTAACAGTTGGGGTAGAAGCTATGGGTAACACCCTGATGAGAGAAGTTAGAACACGCGTGCCTGCATAATTTCTTCTGTGCAATGGAGAGCAAAGAAGGGCGAGAGGAGAGTGGAAGTGTAACACAATTCCAGAATGACAAAAGCAGGAAATCTTTCAATTAAAACTTACTCCTCTGGTTAGCATAATACCGCCTGTTGGCATGCAAAGGCAACCTTTAGCCAGCTGTCCTGTGATTAAGCAAAACCAGTTGGAATTATCTGTGTCTTACTGGCTGCTCTGCCGAGCCAGACTGTTGTGGTTGTGTTGCATTGGCTTCCTCCAGCGACAAAGTGGACTGGTCACCTAGTCTGTATCAGGATCCTCGTGCGGAGAAGTGAAACTTGTAGTATCTCCAGTTCTGTTTCATAAAGCAACGTGCCTCCTGGTATCACTCTTGGCTCCAGTTCTGAACTTGCAACAAGTGAGTTGTGCTGCTTTATGTGTCGGGTAATTGAAGTGTGCACTGAGGTGTGTGTGCTTGTCCACTGATCCATCTGTGCGCTGTACATCTAAATCAGAAATAACATATTATTTGTAAGCAGTTATCTCTTAGTGGATTGCCAGATTCACCCTCCAGAACAGCAAGATCTTGAATATGTGTAAACTAGTTTGAGAATCCTGAGTTGCATGTTGAGGGCCTACAACCTGTACTACAAAATACAGACGTGATCAAACTAAGAAACGCAGTGTGCTGTGTACTTGCACCTGCACAAAAACCGTGGCTTTTTACCCAAGTGGCTTGAGTCTAGTAGAGTTGTGTTCCTTGTGGCACTGTTCAGGGATGTTACAGTGGGAAGTCTTTCTTGTAATTACAGCTTTTTCAGCCATAATTATTTTTTAATGATACATCGCTATCTCTGTCAGGTAAACATAAGAGACACTATAATTCACTACATTTAGTGGCTTTTCTTCTCTATAATTCTGTTTTGTCTGTGAAATTCAAATGGAATTGGCTTACCAGGCTTGGAAACAGACTGTGGTGCCCCTAGTACTTTATTTTAAAAGATATGCAGAGAAAGTGTAAGAGACAATTTTATTTTTCTTTCCCCCACATTATGATTTCTGGAAATATAAGACAAAGACACAGTGGTTTACTGATATTTACTGCAATAAATACAGTAAACTAATGCTCTTATGCATTGCAGAGAACTCTGCCATGTATCCTGACTAGGTCTTGGCTGTTGGTATGCTTCAGCATGACTATGAAGCCAAATTAAATGTTTCTCCATAGTCAAATCGGGTTTATTTCAGTTTAATTTCCTTCTAAAATCAGGTCTCCTTTTAAGGACTTTTATCTAAAATAACTAATGAATATAATGCATTAAATAATAAAATACTGTTGTGATGCCAAGAATAACTCCTCAGTCTCTTTGATCTTCAGTTCGGCTAAAGATATAAAATTCCACTAGAGACTTTTGTAAACAGATTCCATTAATCCAAACAAATTGTTTTGGAAAACAGCGATTGTAATAGATGTTGATTAAGACAGTGAATAACCTTGAATTTTAATTTTCAGTACAGCTTGAATTAACTCCGCATTAATTGGAGTCACGCCTCTATGTCGTGTTGTACTGCTCTGAAATCTGCTTGTGGCTACTTCTGTTTCTCTTGGCTTTAATTAATCATTCTCTTATTTCTTGAAAGCAGCCATTATTGGGCAGGGAAATACAGTTCCAGGTGTAGTCCTGAGCCTTTACAGCTCCTGCCTGCCTTCTGCATGCTGTGGCTCTGCGCACCACAGGCGGTCCCAGCAGCACAGAGTACTGCAGAGGATGAAACACAGATATCTCTGTAGTGTTTCCAACTGATGTGCTGATGGGAACGGTTTCTAGTTGTCTTTAAGCCTTTTTTCTCTCATTGAAACTGTTGAAATTCCAGTTTGTTTTGGTATCTGCATTGTTCAGTACTGTTCGTTGCATGTGTAATGTCCATTCCTATGTGTTTGCATGCTGCTTAATTTTTTGGCTTGCCATAAAGCTTCACACGACTACCTAAGGATAAGAAGGATCCCACTTAAAGAGGTGCAGACGTATGTTATTTATGCTTATCAAAAGAAATACATCAGGTTCTGACAACACATCATTCTTTTATGTGCTTTTAAAGACAGCACCGATTGATACAGTTATGTCAATTAAGAGTGTCAGTGGAGTTAATAAAGAGAAGTGCCCTGAGAACTGCAATATCTGTATTCTATGTGGCTTTGCCCTTTGTGCACTTTGGGGACCTCATTTCTGATTGCCTTGTTCTTTCTAAGTTCCCTTATGGGGCAGGGGAACAATTAACTCCTGTAAAGCGGAAGCCCAGGGGCAGCTGGGCCCACTAATGACGGGCAGTATGGATTTGTGCTGTGCCATACGTCAATCTCTCCCCAGGGGTAGTCCCCAAGTACTAGCCCAGCACATCTTGTGCTCTTAAGTGCCCTCAGACAACACGGTGCCGCTCCTCATGGCACACAGTGCATGCGTGCATTCAATCTTCTGTTACTAAAGTCATTGCTATGGGGCAAATCTTGGGGCTTGTGGGTGTAACCAGTCTGTTCCTGCTAGTCCAGAGGGACATAGATGGAAGCGGGGCTGTCTTGTATGGTCAGTTGCCCACAAGGTAGCCTGCAAAAAAATTTCAGAGTTTGCCAGACATGCCAGGAAGCCTTGGCCTTACTCCCAGGTCGTCCTGTAAGCTGGTTCACGAATTACAGATGAAAAATTATTTGTGTTTTCTAGAGTTTGATTATCAAGGTTTTGCTTTTTTTTCTTGTTGCTCCAGTTTCTGAATGTTACCTTAAATGTCAAGCACATGAAAACTGAATTAGGAATTGAGTATGTGTAACTGAGAGTGTGGTCAGAGAATGAGCTTCATTGTTGGAGTGCCTGACTTGTCCTTTATTGTGTACTTCTCACCTGAATTCAGTTCTTGCGATAGGAGGATAACTGTAGCATAGTTTAAGTGCCAACACATGAATAACAGTGAAAAATGGAAGGAGATGGCTGAAAGGCCAAAGGTGGGAGGAATCAGTGCCTTGTAGGAGGTGGCAATCGTGATTTGGAATGTGCACATTAATCCAAGGAAAAGCAAGAAAGCAGCGATAAGAGGAGGTGAGGAATTTCCTAGCATTTATTGGTGTGAATATTGCAGTTGTGTTGTTCAGAACATCCTTGCGGTACCCAAGGTGTACATGAACAAGGCTTTATGCCAGTGTGGCAGTAAGCAGGGAGAGAGGAGGGAGGTGGCACCTTGCATTTTTGCAGATCTTTTGGAGGGGTTTATTTTATTTTAGTTTTAGTTTAAGCGTTTGTGAGGTTCCCTCTGTAGGTGTCAAAGAAGAAGAAGAAGCTTCCCCGAAGGTTGATTTGGAACAGCTGAATAGGGTATCTGTCTGGATCTCCCTTTGCAGGACCTTGTCAGAGGAGTTTTTTTCTCTTTGCATTAGCTGTAGAGAGCCTCTGGTGATGGCCACCACAAATCGCTAGGATTTTATGACTATTCCCCTAACTGTGTGAGTGGGGAATTCCAATAAACGACCAGTGAAAACTAATGTAAATATTTTATTCCTCTGCCTCTGACAGAAAGAAGCTTATATTGTTCATAAGGCTGCAATATTGAAGAACATAACGAAGATGATTTGAATTCTGTCCCGACCCTGACTCTGTTAAACACAACTTTCAGTTATTTTGATCTGTTCTGTTGACACCTGTATACGACTTCCAGTTATTAACATTTGATTTATTGAAGTGTGTGTACAGTATTAGATTCCACATCTCATCTAAGGGCTTGCTCGTAATAAATTGCTCTCTTCTGATGGTCCCTCAGAGCTTATAGGAGAGAGGCAGTTGTACTTGGTGACCAGAAGCAATATATTTTCACAAAATAACTCTCTATTGTTGTAATGGTTCTTGCAGGAAACAAATGAAATTAATTTAGCTATTCTGTGCCAGAGTTACTTCTAGCTTTGCTGGAATTAAAGGTTTGCGTCTGTTTTTTTAAATACGTTGTTAGTCAAGATGATGATGTGTTTATGGTATTACAGAGACATAGGAATTTGTGGGACTGTATGAACACATTTTCATTTCAGCTCTAATCATAGGCGATCTAAACATAGCTTACTGACTGTGAGAAGCTCCTGTAATATGGTGAACTGTCAAATATACGGGCTGACTGTCTGTCAATCGCTTATTCTTCTGAGCCGCCTCTGCTGCATGTGTACTACTTATTTTCTTGTTATGTGGAGGAAGTGCATATTTAGTTTAGCATCTTCTCTAAGCAGTAAAAGCAGCAGCTTTTCTAGCTCCAGTACTGGCAGACGTTCTATGAACTTTTTATAAAGCTTGGTTCTGAATGCAGGTTGATGCCTGAAACTCCCTCGCTGGTGCCAAGGGGCTCGCTGGGAAGCGCTGGCTGAAATTTTTGCAAAGTGTGTGCTCGGAGCGTACAGCTGTGTTCGTTGTTGAAGGCTGAACCATTTCTGTATTATGCTGGCATTAAAATATGAAGTGTAGCTTTCAATGTGAATTGAAGGCACTTGGGTTTAGATTTGCCTCCACCCTTCTAGGAAATGCAGTGCAATATTGACCTGTGGCGTAAGAAACTAACGTGAAACCTAGGAGCTTAAAAAGCACGTTTGATTGGAGTAGTTGCTGTTTCATTCTCCTGTGGGGGTTTTCCTGACTTTCTGTTCTTTTTTCCCTTTTTTTCCCTTTTCTTAGTCTTCATGAAGAAATCATTGACTTCTATAAATATATGTCTCCCAGACCTGAAGAAGAGAGAATGCGGATGGAAGTGGTGAACAGGATAGAAAACGTTATAAAAGAGCTCTGGCCTAATGCAGATGTGAGTAGAACATTGTTCTGTTTGTTAATATCTAAAAGCAACGTTTTGTGCCAGTTTACTTTGTGAAGTACTGAATAGTGAAAATACTGTTTATTTTCTATATTTTAAAAAAAATACCCGCAAGCCAAAACAACAGGATTTATTGTCAAATGAGAGAGATGATCTTTATTTGTAGAGTAGTACAGGTCAACATTTGCTATCACACATAGCAACAAAGACAATCTAGACCTACTGTGGCCAAAGAAAGGTGTGGCAATGTTTAGATTCATTAATATTTACTGAGGTTAATGGGAACTTCCCAGGCATGCATGGGTGTAAAGTACTGTGTTAAAATAAAATAAAATAAAATAATTTTGGATCTTATAGTTTCATTGAAAAAATCTGTAGCAGGGCTTCTAGTCGACAGACTTGCGGTCTTGAATAAGTCTGCTAAGGTGGAATGCCACCAATGCTGCGTTATGTAGACTGTGCTATTTTAATGGGCAGTTAAACTAAATTGACATCTTATAAATTTAAAGGAACCATTTTTTTATACAGGAACAAACATCTCTGTAGATCTGTTTATTGAGCTTAAAATCTGTAGTACCACTGAAGTTGAGTTTTTGCTAGTACTTCACTCAGTCAAAACAAGAATTTCACCGATGCAGAACAATGCTTTTTTTCATGAAGGACAAGCCAGAGAAGTTGCTTTTACAACTCAAGATGGTTTTATGGGGACACAGTTGGATTTTTAGTGTAATTGTATCTAGTTTAATTGTATTCATCTACTGACATAGTGCTCATTTCCAGAGTGTAGATTTGTAGCTGTAATCATCTGACTGCAGATAACAGTAGCTGAAAATAAGGACTTTTTAGCTGGAACAGCAAACCAAATTCAGACAGCAGAATCCTTAGTATAAGGAATGCTCTTTGATCCTGCCACAGTAAAAGATAAGATAGAGTTTTGACGCTGGTGACTTAAACCCAGTGTTCATTTCAGATATTAACCTGTTTTTTGGAATGTGTTTGTAGAAACAGGCAGAATATGACAGAATATGAATTCTCTATAAGCTAAAAGTATGTGATGTGTGGGTTTGTATGTAAAATATCCTCACATTTTCAAGGTGATTCACATTATATGCCACTAATACCTCATACGTAATTTGGAAGGAGCACGCTCCCCTCAGTGGTAGCCACCGTAGCACAGTTACAGGGTGTTGATAGAGTCAGTACTACACGTCTGGTAGTTTTCTGTTTGAGCATAGAATCATAGAATAGTTCGGGTTGGAAGGGACCTTAAAGCCTGTCCAGTTCCAACCCCCCTGCCATGAGCAGGGACACCTCCAACTGGATCAGGCTGCCCAAGGCCTCATCTAGCCTGGCCTTGAACACCTCCAGGGATGGGGCAGCCACAGCTTCCCTGGGCAACCTGGGCCAGGGCCTCACCACTCTCATCGTGAAGAAATTCCCCCTTACGTCCAGTCTAAAGCTGCCCCTCTCCAGTTTATACCCATTGTCCCTCGTCCTGTCCCCACAAGCCTTTATGAATAGCCCCTCTCCAGCTTTCCTGGAGCCCCTTCAGGTACTGGAAGGTCACTATAAGGTCTCCTCGGAGCCTTCTCTTCTTTAGGCTGAACAACCCCAACTCTCTCAGCCTGTCCCCATACGGGAGCTGCTCCAGCCCTCGGATCATCTTTGTAGCCTCCTCTGGACGCACTCCAACAGCTCCATATCCTTCTTATGTTGAGGATTCCAGAACTAACACAGTATTTCAGATAAGGTCTCACAAGAGAGGAATAGAGGGGCAGATTTTTTTTTTTTTCCTCGAAAAACCAAAACCCTTTCCAAGGCAACTGTGTGGGAGACTTTAGCCTGTCATACCTTTCCTCTAACCCATTGAAACAGCGCTGTAGACCCTCATTGATAGCAGGAGGAGGGGGCTGACAGTCTCACAGGCAGCAGTGTAGGAAACAGTGCAGGTATGAAACGGTGCTCAGCATGATAAATAAACCCTGCTACAGTCCTCTAGGAGGGGATTTCACCAAAATAACGGGTTGCTTCAGCGTGGAACAGATTCTGCTGTATCCTAGACAAGTTTGTGTGCTGCAGACTCAACAGGTGTGATGGAGTGAAAGGTGTTATTTCTTTGTTACCACTAACTCTTTGAGCGGGGCACAAGACTTTAGTGCTCCCAGAGGTACTCTGTTTGTAGGACAGACTTGATCTGTAAAAGCTGTGTCTTATATATGTAAAACTTACTTTCATTATAAAAAAAATATGTATTTATGTACAACTTTGAGGCCTGGAGAAAATAGTCTTTCTTTAACCTACAGAAGCTGGTTTTAGTAGCCATAATCTAAGAAGGGGAAGCAAATTACAAGCTGAACCACATAGTAACAGCTGACTGCTGCCCTAAGTGTCTGAGAAGCAGCACGCACCAGGCAGTTGAAAGCCGAAGTTCGCTTTAAACTGTGGACAGTTTAAACTGCTGTGACCATCTTTCTTTGCTGTTTTTGAAAACGTTAGAGAGCAGGAGCGTGCTAGTTCCTTGTGTTATAGTCAGTAACTGTTCTTCAAAGCCTAACTCTGCATTTTGTCTGCTGTTATGTCAAGGATGAATTCTCCTGTTGTATGCCCTTCCATTTTCTGGTGGCTAGAAGGGAACCAAACAGTGACAACAGCATGCTAGGTTATAACCTGGAAATTACTGTAGTGATATTTTTCTACACTACTTTACAGATCTGCTTGGAAACTGAACTGCTGAACTCAACTGTGTTTGACTTTGACAGCCTTTTGTTGTAACTTTTTAGTCATTTGTGTTAATCACTAACCCTCTGGAAATCAGTGTTGATTTAACTACTTGTAAGGTTTAAGTTTTGAGTACATGCTCTGAGAAGGTGGAGTGTTATCTGGTCCAATGTCCTCTGCTTTAGCTGTAGTGTAAAGCAATAAGTTAATGTTTAAGCGGTTTATTTTGAGTCATGGATGCAGCAAATCGCAAATCCAGCTAAAGTAAACTCGTAACTTAAATATACACGTTTAGTTTGTAGTTTCTCTAAACACGTAGGTAAGACTTAAGCTATAAAAATCACATAGCAAGAACAGAATAATCAGACTTCATGGATCTGAATGTACAGAGAGTGTAGAATGTGGCTGTGCGCATACATTTTTTTTCCTGTTCCACTTAGGAAAATGCTGAAAAAGCAGATGGAGGGGGACTAAAACTAGGTATCCTAAACTGTTACTTTATTTATAGAAGTTAGCAATTGTGTCATTTGCTCTCTTACTCAAGGGAATGTGCTTAGAAGGAAACATTCCTAGTAAGTGAGAACTGTTCTTGGCATCAGCAAGGCTCTGACCATAAGAAAGGCTTTAATTACACTGAAACTGAACAACCCAAATGAAAGCATTTTAAGGCAAAGTTTTTTTTTGACCAGTTGAATATGAAAATTTGACTATTGAATAAGTAAGTACTTCTAGAGTAGAATTTAGGACACATTTGTCATAATGTCCTCAATGTCACATTTGAGTATTATGTGGCCTCGTAGATCTGAAAAGAGGTAACGTTGCATACCTCACACACTTCAGTTATGAAAATACTGGGAGTGGAAGTAGAAAAATGAACTCTATTTAATTTGACAAGCTTCAGAATATTCTGCTTAGTGATGTAGAAGAAAGGAAAATTTAAACTGGCTACAGATGGATTTTTATTGTTTTGATGATGGATTTTGGTAGTAAGGACTTTCCAAGCTTTTGTGGGTTTCCAAGTTGTGTTGTGCGTAGTGAGGACGTATTTAGACACATACCATAATGAAAGCTCCTTCTGGAACTTTGGAATTTAATATGAACAAGTTTTCAGAAAGGTAGGATAAACAGTAACAACAGCATGCATGAGTAGGATTCCATTGCAGTACTGTGAAATCTTAAATTATGTTATGAATGCAAAGACACATCTCTGCATAGAATAAAAACATAATTGGCAGTGTTGGCACACAGCAAAAAGTAATACTCATGTCTCTCAGGTCCTACTAGTATCTGTATTTGGGTTGCTTTAAATATGTACATGGCTACAGAGCTGCAACAGCTTGAATTCCAATTTGATAATTCATCAAAATCCTTTCAAATTTCCCTTCCCATTTCAACACTCTTCCATCTTTTCAGAATTGATGAGGGAGGGATTGAAGTGTGGGTGTGGGTCTCTTTTATAATAATTCAGTGTTTCTCATACTCCAAATTATTGTACTACAGCAGATGTTGCCTCATTCCTTTCGATAAAGGTCATATATGTTGTATCAGTAAGTTTATGAATATTCATAAACTGTTTATTCAGTAAAGGCTCTCTGCTGTGCAGCTGAACACACTATTTTGTTAGATAATGTGAAAAGCACATTTAGTGTTTTCTAAAACCATCAGTAGTTGCTTTATTTTCTGACATTTTTGGTGGCCAAATAAATCCTGATGTGACTGAACCCAAACAATTCACAGAGGATACTTTTATTGTTATCATCCTGGATTAAAATTAGTAATAGTTACTATTATTATACTCTTAGCTTTATGATGTCTTTATGCTTTTGTCAAGACCTAGTATAATATTGATGCTAGATCTGGGTATCTCTTGCAGGCTTCTCTAGTTTGAGAATCTATGAACTGTAAACATTAAATTTTATGTCAGAATATGCTTTTTGTTGGAGGTGAGGGTAAAGGGTGGAAGAAAATAAGAAGCACTCGTACTGCTTCTTAGTCCACTGAAGTATCAAGGCACTTACTTGCAAACCATTGTCTTTTCCCATCTCCTCCTTTTTCTTATCCTGAAGGAGAAAAACATTAGAAGTGGGTCACTTGATATACAAATAGGTGTCAACAAACTGGTGTATGAGACTTATTAAAGCAGAATACACGAGTCTGTAAGGTGACTCCAAGAAACACATCAGAAAACTATCTGGTTGAAAACTAGTCCAAATGTGTACATATTTTTACTTTCAAGTCTCACCAGTCCCTCTTTGAGACTTAGTGCAGGATTCTGACCTGAGTCCGGCCTCCTGCAAGGCTTGGCTAGCTTAATGAGGACGTGGGTTGGGACAGCTTTCAGTGGAAACCTGATTATTTAAGCCTCCAGTACTAGTGAAAATCCAGCATGATAAACTAAATCTGGGGGTTGTGAAACTTTGAGTCTTTTTTCTTTTGTTGTTTAAGCAGAAATAGAGATGGGCTACTTGTGCTGTAATTCAGAAAAAAAATGCAGTGTATTTTTGTTAATGTATCCAAAACAGCGGAAATACATTAAACTTAACCTTAGAAAATGTGTTTAAAAACTGAAGGGTATACTTTGAGATATGAAAGCGAAAAATAAATTGAAGTGATACTGGCGGTTTTGTGCCCTATTATTTTTAAGCGTTTTAAAATCTTTTTGTTTATGGAGTTTTACCACATTTGGTCACGGTGAAAATCGTTGCGTTACAAAAGGTTTTCTAGCAGAAAAGTCAAAGTTCTTGATGTAGTTCATAGCAATGAAGGTTAGCCATTTACACTACATTGAAGATGTAAATACTTTAACAGAAGAAAGTACTTCTGTTCAGTGTGCCTGTCAGCAATACCAAAATCTGCCAATGGAGGGTAGCAATAACCAGCCTTTGCAAGCAATTTACTAGAACTTGTTTGTCTTCTGAAGCCCGAGAATTTGTTTTCATTTATCCTGTTCTTGTGTTGCAGGTGCAGATATTTGGAAGTTTTAAAACTGGTTTATATTTACCTACAAGGTTAGTAATTTTTCATTATAATTTCTGTACAAGAGAAAAGATAGCCTGTTCAACCTGTACCCCGTAGTGATTTATCTGATCTCCTAACGTCTGTGTTAATTGTATGTATACTTGTTGTATTAAGAAAGTGTTAAGCTATTACTACTCTGCAAACTGTTCAGAAGTATAGTAATCAAGACTATTAATTATAGTACATGTATAGGTTTTGCGTGTATGTATAAAAGATCTGAATTACTATGTTGTCAAAAAAGGCAAAAATTTTGTGATTTGGCTTCATTAAATAACTGAACCAAAATAAGTGGTTGGCCTTAAAAGAAAAGCTGAATTTTATCTCCAGAGATGCTTAAATTGAAACAGTTGAGATTATTTTGTTAATGCAAACATTAGCGCTGAAGGGAAGAGATTATGTACAAAACTGTTTTTTTCTTGCAGTCTTCTTTTGTGAAATCTCTACAATAGTCGACCTTTTCCAAATTTATTACTAGTTTTCATAAAGAAAAGTCATTACTCACTGACACTGGTATCATCTGTGTAGAAATTGTAAGAGTTTTTGACAAATAAATAGAAATGGAATGAAAAGCAGAAGTAGTTGCCGGGGATAAACACATTTAAATAATTTAAGTCTGAGGTTAACACTTGAATTGAGTTCCATGCTTGGGGAACGAGGAATTAATATCTAGTGCTGACTGCAAGTGATGGACGCCCAAGTTGTCATTTCTTCTTTTTTTGTAGGAGAAAATATCTGACAGATACTTTAATACCTGCTTTAGTCTAAGGAATTGCAGGAAAGCTGAATTGCTCTGTTTCTGTTTAGAGAGTCAGCAGTAAGGTGTACAAATAGGTGGTGTTCTCACATTTGGCCTCCTTCTTGGCCTTTTTCTCGTTGATTTTAAAGAGGCTTGATTAAACTTGATTGGATGCTGATAATGCAAGAGATGTATTTCTGTTCACATGACAGATAGCGATAGTTCTTTACCCTGCTTGATTGTTTTGAAACTGATGTAACAAGAATGCTTTGCTGTCATCTGTTTATTTCTTATACTGCCTTTCAGACGTATTTATTTCAGCTGAGTTTTTGGGTCAGAACAAATGCAAATACTTGAAAAAGAGTGCCTGAACCCACAGAAGCACTATCGTAGTACTTGCCAAACTTTCAAAGTAGCAGCATTTGCGTGTTGGTAATTAATTCACTTTTGCCTTCTAGCAAAGTTTCCCTTTAGGTTTTCCCATAGATTTCAGATTCTGCGATTCAGAAAGAGCTACAGTGTGTTTTTATTCTGTTACTCTAGGTTAGAATTTGCCTGTTATCCTTTTACTGAAAGCTAAAAGGGTACTGAAGGTTTGGACAGGCATGTTTAGCTGCAGGATCTCTGTGTTATTTTGCAGGCAATATCTCTACTGAAGGTGACAACAGAGCTGCTTTTTCTCTCTTGATGCGCATCAGGGCAATGTCTCCTGTTCTTCTCTGACAGCATCACTAGTGGGTTTAACACTAATTTTGTTTAGAGATGTGACCAGCAGCACATCTGCACAAGAGATGTGACCAGCAGCATTTCCTGCTCTCTGAGTGGGTTTTGAACATCGTTTAGTGAAACTGGTGGAGTGCTGCCTGTCCTTGTCAGCTAAATGGGATGCAACTGAAGTGCTGCTAAACTTGCCTGCTGCTGATGCTGCTTTTGGCCAGAGATATTTTGTTTAACGTCAATGTCATTTCTTTGAGATTGTTAAAGCAGTGTTGTCTGGGAATCAGCAGACCTGTAGAAACTATGGAGGGGAAAAAGTATTCCTAAAGTTTTTGGTATTTTCTGTTACACATAACTGTTCCGTATAACATAACGTGTTCCGTTCCATTTCACTGAAGTCACCTGCTAGTATAACTGTCAGGTTGCATGCTCACCTCCCTTGGGTTCCCAACCAAGCAGAGGAAATCAAAGAAGAAGTTGGGGAGTGAAGAGGAAAAAGCTCAGGATCTCAGAGGAGCTTTCACTGTTTTCAGTTTGAACACCAGTCACCTTTTAAATTTGAGTTTAGGCGTTCCATTAGGGTGTTGGCTCCCTGTATAGTCAAATGAATATGTATGTGCGTAGGGAGGAAGTGAGGCAGGATGGAGACCTCTCTTCAAGGAGCTAAGTTAATGAGTGAGGCTAATTAGATGGTTGGATGTTATTTAACAGTTTGTTGCTTCATGAAGTCAAAGTTGTCACATTTTCCTCTGTTCTTCCCTGCTCCCTGTTCTTGGCGCTACAGTCCAGCTGCTTACCATGTGGTCAGTGGGGCTCTGATCACCTAGAAAACCAGCTTTGAGTTGCAAAGAAGCAGGAAAATACCCCAGAATGTTTTGAGTTTCTTTTTTTAAAGGCTGGGCAGAGGGGAGTTGGTTTCTGCCAGGTCCATTAATATGCTGAATGCACTGTGGATTAGACAAATACTTGACCTAGAGTAAAGGGGAGTGGACATGGGCACACACCTGGGAGTAGAGGACGGGGAAGAGGACTTTCTCTTTCAGTGCAAGTTGTCAGATATGCCTCACTGATTAATACCGCCCAAAGGTGGTGATTCAGAAGAAGTTAATTTCTTGCTCTGAATCACTCTGCAGGAGGTGATCTGTCTCTGCTGGCACTGGCTTGAGGATATTTGTATATCTGTCCCATCCCCTTTGTAACCTGAACTGTTCTGTATTTCTCCAAGTGTAAGAATTCATCCTCACCACTTTCCTCATAAAATTAAGAATAAATTATATTGTTAAACTGCTTTCTCTTAGCTTTATTCTAGTTATGCGTGGAT
Organism: Cuculus canorus; assembly: GCF_017976375.1. Lineage (NCBI taxonomy): Eukaryota > Metazoa > Chordata > Aves > Cuculiformes > Cuculidae > Cuculus > Cuculus canorus. The sequence continues at coordinate 11,884,465 of NC_071413.1, forward strand.
ATCAGTTGTTTGTATTATAAGTGTACTGGTCTTTTAATTTGAATAAATCTGTATTTTCTTTCCATTTCAGTGATATTGACTTAGTTGTGTTTGGAAAATGGGAGACATTACCTCTTTGGACCCTGGAAGAAGCTCTTAGAAAGCACAATGTAGCAGATGAAAACTCAGTAAAAGTTTTAGATAAAGCAACTGTAAGTTTGGGGGAAGGGGGCATTTCCTCTAACCAAGAAAGATTTTAGTTAAAAGGATGAATTTGCATAAGTAGAAACTGTTTTATATAGAAATTGGAAATAGAACCAATAGAACCTTTTTATTTAGTATGGGTTTTATTATTGAAAAAATACTTGATAGTGCTCCAGTAGAAGTATTTCTTCTGCAGGGGGAATGATCAAATTTTTCCATACTGCACAACCTACACCTGCTTTTAAGTGAAGTTATACTGGTCATTGTTGTGAATTAATGTGATTAGACTTGTGAATTTGTGGTCTGAGTTTGTACAGAAGGAAATTATTTATTTTTTCTCACTGCAAGTAAGCAGATATAATAGATTTTCACATAGAAACAGTAAGTGCAGCCTTGTATAAATATACAGTGATATGTCTTGTGCAGGATAGGATTAATTCCATTAAAACGCCTACCTTTTTGGTAATTGTAAGGGTATTAAGAGTGTTAAGAGTTCAAGCAAGTGTCTAATTGATGGCTGTTACTAGTAGAGAGATCATTTGGAAGCCAGTAAAGTGGAGACATGTCAGAGTGCTCTCGATATGTTGTGCTTCCTGTTTGAAGATAATTTTGATGAGAAATCAATGGCCCAAAATGACACAAGTGTGTCTTCCCTTAAGAATATCTATCTATTATGATTTATCTTTATTTCACAGAATCACAAAATTGTTTAGGTTCGAAAAGACTTCTAAGATCATCAAGTCCAACTATAAACCTAACACTGCCAAGTCCACCACTGAACCATGTCCCTAATCACCACATCTACTTGTCTTTTAAATACCTCTGGGGATGGTGACTCCACCACTTCCCTGTGCAGCCTGTTCCAATACTTGACAACCCTTTCAAGTGAAGTAATATTTCCTGATACCCAGTCTAAACCTCCCCTGGCACAGCTTGAGGTCACATCCGCTCGTCCTGCCACTTGTTACGTGGGAGAAGAGACCAATGCCCACCTTGCTACAGCCTCCTTTCAGGGAGTCGTAGAGAGCAAGAAAGTCCCCCCTCAGCCTCCTTTTCTACAGACTAAACAGCCCCAGTTCTCTCAGCGACTCCTCATAATTCCTGTGCTCCAGACCTCTCACCAGCTTCGTTGCCCTTCTCTGGACACAGCCCAGCAGTTCAGATTCCTTCTTGTAGTGAGGGGCCCAAAACTGAACACAAGATTCAAGCATTTGTCTCCCTCTATTGTTTGTTTTTCCCATTAGAACTGTATTTCTGCACCAGGAACTGACTAAAACCAAGTTACAATTAATCACTTTGAAGATGAAGTGTAAGTTCTGTTAAACAGGATAGTAAATTGAAATAGCATTTATGAGTTAGAAGAGCAAAGTTTATATAAACAGATTGGCAAGGAGAGTGAGTTCATAAATAGATGGGACTCCTGTTTTCTCTGTCAACCTCTCTCTACAAATTCATAAAATATTTCCTTTTTACTGGTGCATGTAACTATGAATGAAACCAAATGTGTCTTAGAAATCTGTATTGACTTAATCTGCCTTTTTTTCTTTTTTTTTTTTTTTTTTTGCAGGTACCTATTATTAAACTGACAGATTCCTTCACTGAAGTAAAAGTTGATATAAGCTTTAATGTACAAAATGGGGTTAAAGCTGCCCAGCTCATCAAAGATTTTATCAAGGTTAGGCAACTTAAAATTAGTAATAACAACATATTCCTGCAGAAAGTCGAAATAAACTCTTCTGGATTGAATGTTTTTTCAACAGACAAATGCTAATTAAGTAGAATAAGTTAAATATAGTAAGTTATTGTTGAGGGATTCGTTAATATCTGTATCATAGATTACAGTTATTTTTATTTAATAAATAAGTTCATTTTTGTTAGGATAAATGAGCTTTAGTATTTAAAATTTTGAGGTATTGTTATGCTCTTTTCCTTCCCTTCCCATTCCTTTTTCTGTCCAGTGCATTGTACTCTTACAGTAAACATCTCGTCAAAGCAGTAGAAAATTTTTCTTGGATTTTCATCCAAGAAATGAAGCTGGGGGACTCCCAGCTAGGCTTCCCACATGGCACTTTTCCATATGGCTCTTTCCTAGCAGCCCAAGCCAAGGCCAAGCAGCTGTGCCGCATTGAAGCTTGATTTGAGCATGAGCAGCTGAGCCTGGTGTGGCAGGGGAGGTTGCCCTGGGCCCAGACATAGGGCAGGTAGTGGCTATGCTGCCGTGGAGTGTTGTTTGTTTAACTTGGAGAAAACTCCACATGCACTTGCCGAGTGACTTCATTGGTGTTCTCGAGGATCTCTCTGTAAAACATTTGCAAGGTGTTCCCTTAGCTCTCATTTTTTCCCAGGTAACTTGGAATGTCTAACAGAGGCATTGTGTTCAGTGTTACCCCTGGAAATAAGGCTTATTTCTCTTCACCCAGTTTATTTAGGAAGTCGGAGGCATCTGAAGCCTTAATTAAGGGTTTGTAGTTTCCTGAAAAAATCCCGTCTTTGTATCTTGGTATATACTGATACTCAGTGCTTCAGCGTGTGACTGTAAGTTCATAGTCGTTGAAAAAGGTGGTCTTGGGCTCTTCGATTAATACCTAATACCGTAAGACTCATGCAGAGAAGTTCTTGGAGAACTTTTCCCATTAAATGTTTTGCAATCACAGATACCATGGTCCACATCTTTTCTCTGACACTAAGGAACTTCTTAGCTCTGTGTTGATAAAAGGAGGGATATTATTGAGACCCCCTTGCCCGCTTCCCCATGAGGGGATGTGCAAAGTGCAGGCGTAGTGCAGCTTCCACTGCTGCTCAGAGAGTCCATGTTCTCCACATGTGTAGCATATGCACACCTCTAAGGGAGTCCATGCAGACAAAGCTTTTGAAGGACCAGTTACCCAAAGGTAAGTATTTGGCTTCTTTGAAAATCCTACCTGGATGTAGTAAATTTGAATGACTGTTTTGAATTCTGGGCATCTGAAGTACTTGCGGAACAGAAGTCTCAGTCCACTTTGGGATATCACTTTGGTTGAAGCAGGAAGGTTTTGTTACAGACGTGGATATCTCCATAGTTCTTCCTTTGCTTTCCTTTTCACTTGTATGAGAAAAGCAAGTGCATTTATATATGCAGACAATATCATTCTGATTTTATGAGTAATAACTTTTCTATATTGTTAATATCTACTGCTGGACTTGAAGAGGTAAAATAACTGCCTCGATCACAGGCAAGAGTTCTTGGCTTCTCTATGGTTACTAAAAGTAGGAAGTCCAAATTATCCTTAGCTTTGAAACTTAAGATGGGTTCTATGTGCTTTCTTAGCATCAAATGTATATGTGCGTCACAGTATCCTAATACCTTTGTTTTTCTCTTTCAGAAATATCCCGTATTACCATATCTAGTTTTAGTATTGAAACAGTTCCTATTGCAGAGGGATCTTAATGAAGTATTTACAGGTGGAATTGGTTCTTATAGCCTTTTTTTAATGGCTGTCAGTTTCCTTCAGGTAAGCTTAATGAAATCTATTGATGCTGTTGGTACAAAAACACGTTGCATTAAGAAGGAAATTAATTCATCCTTAAATTTAATCATTTAAGTTACCAGTTCTGTGGTTTTTCACTCCCATTTAAAAATAGACACATCCAGCTGTTCTCTGTTATTCCTCCCATACTGGTACTTCTGTCATTAGAGGTGTTTGGAACATCCACTGGTGTATTAGTACCAGGCACATATGTCATTCATGGTAAAATAACTTGACTATCGTGTAACTTACTTGAACAAGCTACATAGGTTCGTGTTCAATGTGCTTTAACAAATGCAGTGGAATTTTGTTTGTTTGTCTAGGTTTTTAAGCTGGTATCAAATAAATGTGCTTTAGAACTTTCTCTTAGATTTAAGAGAACAAAATGCATGAACTAAATCTATGCTGTTATTGGGGGAAAAAAATACTATAGAAATGTGAAGTAGCCAAGTTCTGGCTTGATAAACCTCACTCTTCTTGTACTGAATGTCATTGTGTAACGGGTTATGTGTGCATGTGTATGGCTGTACTTTTCCAGATTGTAGTTACTTTTAAACCTGAGACTTGAACTGGAGCTGGATGTTTACTGAGTGCAAAAGAATCGAAGGCACCAGGCATCTTTTTGAAAGAAACCAAGATCTCTTCCAACCCCAGTTTTTTCTTACATTGACAAATAGCATTTCCATTTGCCTCTGTGAAATAAGAAGTTTTGTATCTGTTAAGTTATGAACTGGTTTTGGTTTTGTTCCTAATCTCTTAGGCTGCGTATTTAACAGTAGAGAGGATCATTTATATAGCTGTGTGTATTAAAAGCCCGTATCTGTATTGCAAACCCAGGTTTGTGAAGTGCAAGTGTCCTTGTTTTTTTACTACTACTCTGCCATTAGTGCTGCAAGTTCACTTACTGAGCTGAAAGTTCAAATACAAACCCACAAATATTTGCCAGCCTTGGTTTTAAGAGTTAACTAGTTTATAAGAGTTTTATAGCAACTTGTTTTAAAGATGCAAAACTGTTTTATGAAGGAAATGTACATTTATATGTTTGCTTTATGTATTACATTTTATTATTACTCTTTATTGTATTTAGACATGTTTTCTGTGAAAAAGAAAAGGCACTTAAAGGCACTTGAAACTTGAAGTCTTAAGAAAATGATTTTTTTCTCTCTTCTTAATAGCTGCATCCCAGGGAAGATGCCTGTATGCCCAATGCCAACTATGGTGTTCTTTTAATAGAGTTTTTTGAATTATATGGACGTCACTTCAATTATCTGAAGACTGGAATCCGAATAAAGGATGGTGGTTCTTATGTTGCCAAGGATGAAGTGCAAAAAAGCATGCTGGATGGCTACAGACCATCAATGCTCTATATTGAAGATCCATTACAGCCAGGTATCCTCATAAATCAAGATTTAATGTATTACTAAGAAAGAAAGTTAGGGGGATGCCTAATCCAGAGGAGTTAAAGAATAGCGTAGAATGACCACCCAAACAGAAACACCTCATTCATGTCTACATGAACAGGGGCAAAGCTGGTGCCGCAAGGGCCCGAGCCTGGGCTGCATCCACCTGTACGGACATGTGGTCGCTTTCAAGCTTGTGTCACAGTGGCACCTGCCGTGTATGTGTACACCTGTGTGTGTTCTCCCATTTGGTTCTGCACAGTCGCCTAAATATGTAGTGGTTTCCTTACCTTTCTGTTAAAGGTTGATTGTTGACTTGAATGGGTGGTTTCTGGTGAGTCAAGTGCTATTCCTAGAAAAGTTACCATATTTCTGATCTAAAAAGATGTCATCCGGGATGGTGCTGTTACCTGTTTAATATATGCAGTACAGAGTTGTTGGTTTTTTTTTTTTGATCACATGTTCTACTTTTACCGAGAAAATTGCCATTTTGGATTTCTGTACACGTAAATATCTATAGGTCTTCTAAGCTCTTTCAGATATATATGGTTCATTAATCCTCTTCTCTTTCACAAGAAGTAACTGCAGAGAGTTTGGACTTAAGGGCAATTAAAAAAAATATTACTGTTTCCTGTCTGAAGGGAGGTAACCACATTTTCAATCTTACTTATTTACTGAATTATATTCTTATTTTAAGGTAATGATGTTGGGAGGAGTTCTTATGGTGCCATGCAAGTGAAACAGGCTTTTGATTATGCCTATGTTGTTTTGAGCCATGCAGTTTCCCCAATAGCTAAATATTATCCTAACAACGAAACAGAAAGGTAAATTTTATGAGTCTAAATCTCAGACATTAATTGCTTAAATTTTTGTGTGCCTAAAAATTAATTGTGATGACATTTGGGTTTTCTTCCTGGTTTACAGTATATTAGGTAGAATAATTAGAGTAACGCAAGAAGTGGCCACGTACAGAGACTGGATATCAAAGCAGTGGGGGATGCAAAGTAGGACGGAGTCTTCGTGTAATGGTAAGTCTTGGCTAAGCATGGCTGATAGTGGGAAACTTCTTGTGGTTTTTGATCATATAAATTTTATTGTTGCCCTCCATAAGGCAATGTATGCATCTTACTGTGAATTTACTTTTTTGCTCGATAGTGATGGACTTGCGTTCTCATCCAGAAAATTTAGATTTGTACAAGAATAAAGTGGCTTTACCATAACATCTTTATTCTACTGCGGTAGAGCTGGTCGGCAGAGAGGCCTTTAAGCGTGTTGCCTTGCAAAGGAGGCTTTTGAAAAGCTTCCAGCTTAAATGACAAGTGTTGTTACTGTCACGCTTTCTTTGTCCTTTAAATGTGCACAAGGCTTTAAAAAGAATTACTGGGAATGCTAGTAATTCTAAATTCTTATTTAGTTATAAATTAAATTTATAATTTTAATTTAATTCTAAATCCTTATTCTCCATTGTTCTTTTATTTTTCATTTTGAAGTTTAACGTATTGTATGTGTACAGGAGCAATATCAAACCAAGATTGACCATATAACTGGAATAAGTCTTTAAAACGGAGAAATCCTGAAACATTGAACATTGAGTTTTTGTTACTAACAAATGGAAACATCCCAAATCTAGCCAGAGAACTTGCTGAAAATGTCCTTTAAAATAATCTTCAGTTCATCACCCATCTTCTGACTCCACCAGCCATACCTCACCCTTCTGGTTTTGGGGTACTTGCTGGCTCAAAGTTTTCAAATTAAAATGAATTTTAATACTCTCCAGTTAATTTTAGAATGTTCACTACCAGAAGTCTTCTCTTGGTAGGGATTAATCGCAGAAGATGACAAAACTACCCAGTCTTTAGGCTAGGTTGGGCTTTTGTTTATTTGGTTTTAAAGCTTTTGTTAGTGATTTCCCTCACTGTCCTTGTAAATGGGACGTGTGTCTTGGCCATTCTGGATTTATCAGTCTGTGGCGCTGCTGCACCACAGCCAGGCATGGTGCAGCCCTGCCAGCTTCGGGGTAACGCTGAGATGCCCATTGCAACATCTGTATTGAACTCTTTATACAAGTAGAGCTAGTGGGGCAGCAAGTCGATATTACGTAAATCAGAGGCAACTCCGAGGTGGCTTATGAGGGATAGAATAGTAATTAGAAAAATAAAACTAATCCTGTATCAGGAAGGTAATGGTGACAGTTACGGTGGTCATCTCGTAGATTTAGTTTGGATTTAAATTCTGAATTTTTTTTTTTTAATGAAGGTAGCAGTGGACGAGGTAGGAGAGTTCTGTAACTCGTATTTTAAGTGTAGAGTATCACACAGAGCAACCAGACCTATTTGGAATTCTTATCACCCTAGCAGGTCCAGCAGAAGAAAAACGGGAGTTGCTGAGTATTGGGCATTTAGGAAGAGAATTGAAACCTTTGTATATGAGTGCTGTTGAAATGTGTCATGTTACTAAGCAGCACATCTGAGCTCTGTTGCTACCTTCTTCCATGTTTTATCTCTCTGATTTCCATCCTGAGCTGTAGGTAACGCTCGGTGGTTTTCCTGGTGTACGTGAAGGGATTTTATCAGGAAACCACGAGGCCCTCAGCAGGGGGTTGGCTTGCTGCATGCACTATACACCCCCCAACACCTGCACACGTCTACCAATGTGTATTAAAGGGGTGTACGTGTGCAGGTGTCTGCACGTGTCCCGCTGGGTGTAAGCAATACAGGATCAATACAGGAGATGTAAAAAAAAAAAAAGAAGAAGATATTTTAAAAGCAATGTCTATAGCACTTAATGTGTGGTGATAATGTGGTGATGCTTCTTGTTTGTTTTTCACAGGTAATGGAGTAACCTTGATAGTAGATACTCAGCAGCTAGACAAGTGCAACAATAATCTTGCTGAAGAGAATGAAGCACTGGGAAAACCTAGAAATAAGACTTCAGAAACACTTAGTAAACATTCTTCAAATTCTTCATCAGGTCCCTTATCATCATCATCATCTACGCTGTCCAGTTCTAGTGATGTAGTAAGTACTGGAGGTTTTCTTGTTTCGTTTTTATCAGTTTCTTTGATTCCCTGCCCCCCCTGATTCGTATTGCCATAGAACACTTTTGGAAAGCTCTGAAATGCTGGTTAGTTATTTCATCCAGAATCCTCACCTGCATGAGATGTCACCTCTTATGCAGTTTCTGCACAGGTGAGTTGCGGTGTGTTTTAGACCCAACGCACCTAGCGAGTGAATACTTCCTAAAGAGATGCAAAGTTACATAGCCCTATTTTCACTGGGAAAACTTATGTTTATAAAGATAACACTGGTAGTCCTAAACCATGCTATTGAAAAATAAAAGGCAAATCCCCAAATCGGAATTATGTGTCAATAGAATTTTAAATCTTTCTGTTCTACTCGGCAAGAATTCTGCATTGAAAAAAAATTAATATATAAAAAATTGAACACGTTTTAAGCTTTGTCCACTGCGGGCTTTACTTCTAAGCAAAAACTCCTTTGTAGAAAAGCCCCCCTTACTGTTGAGAAAAGCTTACTAATACTTTACATTTTCCCAAAGGATTCTGATGGAACGCCTTGCAAAACCTCTAAACAGCTGAGCTGTCGTCAGTCTACGACAAACAGAGTGGGGTCACAAGAAGTGTCACTGGAATCCTCCCAGTCAAGTGGGAAAACACAGAACAGCCAAACAGCCAATGCATCCAGCAACACGAACAAATCTCAGGTTTGTGAAATGTTTGGAAACAACTGTCTAGATTATTCGAATATTACATCTTACACATCCTGCATGGAAGGGTAGGGTGTTCTGGAAAGGAAACACTGTTTTTCATCTCCGTTTTAACCCACTAAAAAGCTTGGGGTAAAAAAAAAACCCTGAGATTGATCTAAAATCACTTGGTTCTCTGTTTAACTTGCATAGATGAGTTTGCAGTAGTCACTTTCCCAGCCTTAAACCAGATGAAATTGTATTGACTTATCTTTGGGAAATGTAGATTTGCCAGAAGGGTACAGCTGTGTTGCACCCATTTCCTTTCTGCCAAAGGCAGGTCAGTCCAGTCCTTACTGCAGGACTCAAGAGCTGATGCGAATTGCCTTCATGTTGTGAAAAACAGCAGAAATATGTGCTTAAAACTGTGACTGAATGCTCTGTTAGCCGTTGATACTTGCTGACCTGTCGTTCATTAAGGCGCGTGAAAATTCCTTGCTGATACATGAAATTCCCTCTCAATTCCTCCTAAAGACAAATCTCTTTATGATGAGACCTACCAGAGCTTATGCATTTCGGGGATTTCTCGCGTTGAGGAATGTTTCTATGGCAGCTCACTGATCTGGAAATATGATATGCCCATATAAACAGTGGGCGTACTGTGGGTATATGCAGTTTAAATTCTTATACTTTCTCAGAATTTAGGACTTCTATAATGTGTGAAAAAGTCTGGAATCCTCTGGAGTATTATTCCTTAAATAATTATGAAAACTTGCTGCCTCCTCCTTTTTAATGATCTATCCGTAGCCAGTAACAAGGCAGTTTACAAACTAAGCCTTGGATACACCACAAATATGTGTTTGTGTTATTATGTGGAGCTAATTCCGGTGCTGGAATGTGAATACACACAATCTGAGACACTTTGCATCTTTAAAAAGATGTGGTGTAAAATTAGTCCTGGTCTTTAAAGACTTTCGCCTTAATTTTGCCCAGAAGATGAGATTTGAGCAATCTTCATCTGTCTTCTGGGGATTATGGATTTAGGTTTCTGTGAAACACTTTGATGATTGTGAAATGGGAGCAATAGAACAGTTGTAGCCTTCTCTGAATTCAGAATGCTCGGCTTTTCTCTCTTGACCTGCACCGTTTTGGGTCTAGAGATGAACATTTGTTTGCGCTCTCTGACGTGAAACTCCGTGGTGCTGCGATGATGTCTAAGCAGCGCCTGAGGAGCTTCTTTTGCCATATACATTTTTTTAAGTGTAACACTTCGATGAGTTACCATGCTCATTATCCAGAAATAGGGTTGTGTGATTGCCACGCTTTTCTTTGGAGCACTGATTTACCGTCTCCTCTTCTTTTACAGCATGGATCTGCACGGTTATTTCGCTCTTCTAACAAAGGCTTCCAAGGTCCAACAAACTCAAGCCACGGTACCTCAGTCACAAACAAACAACATCAAGGCAGCAAATCACACCATCAGTTTTTCCATGGCAAAAAGAGGAAACACAAGAGAGATGCAGCCCTTTCAGACCTTTGTAGATAGTTGCCTATTTTATGACTGTTCTTCTGTGTGCAATGATCTCATGCTACAGGATAGTTTGATAGTGACTCCTTGGATCTCTTCCGGAGCTTCAGACTGTTCAGACATTGATTAGCAACTGCATTTTTTTTCCCAGCTCGCCACGGAACGGATCACGAAGATTGATCACTGCAAAAAAAAAAAAAAAAAAAAAGAAAAAAAAGAAAAAGAAAAAATAAAAAAAAATTTAAAAAAAATATAAAAAAAAAAAAAAAGAGGAAAAAGGCTGCTCATTTGATAAGTCATATGCTACAACAGGGTCATTTAGGATATAAAAGCTTGAATGTGAAATAAATGTATTTCCCATCAGCTCATGCTGACCAGTAGGGGTAGTACTCAGTGTGTCTGGGGGTGGTAACAAACAAATATAACACAAAAAATAGGGAAAAAAAGCAAAAAATTGTATTTTGAGGGAAACCCAGCCTTTAAAGGTGAAAGTAATTTGTGCATGATTTTTTTTATTATTTTTGCATATACTTACCATTTTATTGTGTATATATAGGTGACCATATAGGAAAACTGACATTTGTAACAGTGGATTTGTTAACACTTTTTACATAACATTACTGTTTAAATTGTAAACATAAATTTTTCTCAGGATTAGTTTGGAAAATAATCTGAATTGTCATCTTAACATCCGTATAAAGAGACATTGCTAGTTACATTGCTCAAAATTTCTTTTCTTGGCATTTAAAAGATTTACTAGAACATTTGATCTGCAAAAGCTGTTCCTCTGAAAGAAAGGTTTATGGTGGCAAATGAAGTTTTTCATTTGTATAAAGTGTATGTGTACTTTGTGTAGACACTGAGCTTGTCATCTCAAAGAAGTAACCTTCACCTTGTTTTCTAGAATGCCATTATTTCAGGCAATGGGGTTTTATAGTTGCATCCTTCTCTTCCTCAGTGGCCTCTCCTGGGCCCTTTTTTTAAAGAAGTGTAAAGACACTTGGGTTTTTTTTGGTTGGTTGGTGGTGGTGATTGTTTTCTTTCTTTCTTTTTTTTTTCTTTGTTTCCAGTTTTAAAAAAAGAAACAACAAATCTCCATTTGTTACAGAAGTTTGCATTCCTGGGCTCCTTTAATCTCATGCCTATTTGTTTGTGCCTTCCCTCCCCCTTCCAGGTCTGGGTTTTTTGTCTTTTATATTTTTGCTAACTCCTGCAGGAGATAATAACTGTTGAAGCTTTAAGTAAATTTTACAATTGAAGTATTTTTTTTTTCTCACTCCCCTCTTAGGCATTTTTATATTTACACTTGATTATTTTTTAAGAAAAACAAACAAACAAAACAACCTCAAGTAATGAAATATATTTTGTATTGCCTTAAAGACCCAAACCTTTCATATCTCATAGTATTTCTTCATCGACCTAGTTATCATTTGATTTAAACTCCGCATTTGTCTGGTACAGTCGAATTACAAGTCTAGGTTGCAGTAACTTTGATGCCGTGAATGCGAATTCGATGTGTAGTGACACTGACAGGCAGAGCTTGGAACAGGAGTTGGGACACTTCAGTGGCAGAAAGTTAAGTGGCATTTACTTTCACATACTTCTTAAAAGAGGAAAGTCCGTACTCGGCATATGTGGCTGTATTTAATGCAGCTGTTCTGGAGATGATGCTTTTATAAAAAGTACTGTTAGCTTTTAGAACCTTTTTTTAATACACAGTTACAGAACTGCAAACCAGCCTGACCTTCGATGGGCACTGAGGAGTGCAATGATTTTTAAAGTAAAACTGCTAAAATAAGACCAGAACTGATGTCATCACTTAAATTAATAAGCATTTTCAATGTGTTAAAGTGTTTTACTTCAAAAAGGAAATTAGATATATTCCAAAAATATGGGCTCATAACATTTACTCAAACACTAAGCTTAAGCGATGTTAATTTGACAATGTTTTTTTAAAATTTTAGATCGCTATATTAATTTGATCAGATAATTTTATCACAAGATGTTGAGCTTTTGTTCATAGAAACTAGTAAGGGTTGTACCATGTTACGCATAATCACACTATTTATTTTGTTTTAGATTATTGTGAATGTGTAGACTTATGTTCACCGCTTAGGGAACAATTATTTATAAATTATATTAATCCAGTATTGTTAGCTGCTATTAGCAAAACTGTTCCAAAACTTAATACTTGCAAAGATCTGTATCGCATTTACCACACTGAAGTGTTTTTAAAAGAATCACCCTCATTGTTGAAAGCAAATGTACTCTTAGGGTGCAGATATTAGTGTTCCAATAAGCATGTGATAATTTTAAGGTGGTGGTAGCGGGAAGATAATCTTGATTCCATTGGGAATCTTAGGTTTGCCTCAATTTATGGTTTTCATAAATTTAATGGGAAATAGCTTTTCCTGGACTGCTCAAGTTTCTTTTTGGTAAACAGTATCTTTCTAAAAGAAAAAAAAAAAAAAAAAAGCATGAAGGAAAAATTGAGGTATTTTACAGTGCCTCAAATGACCAGCATTGTATTCATAAAATACTGTATATCTTGCAAATCTTTATTTAAACAGAACAGTTGAACTGTTCGTTTTTCAATCTGAAGTAAAATACTTTCAAGACCTTTTAGTTTGCCTGCTCATTTGTCTTGTACATTTCATCTCTGTATTTGACTGAGTCTAATTCCTTTTTGAGTTTCAATACTTTTGTGAAGATTTTGTGAATATATGAAAAATAAATGTTTACTCTAACTACTGCAGTTTATCACCATTCTTGACACCCTGTTTTTTCCTTCACAGTCCTGTGGGAAGACCGGGCTGCTCAAGGCACTTTGTAGCAGTTCTGTAGTGTCTGGGTGCTTCCCCAGCGGAGCGCTGGGCCCCTCTTCCTGGAGTTCGGAAGCTTATGTTGTTCAAGGGGGGCCTGTTCTGCTGTGTTGCCTTCCAGGAGAGCTGAAGCCGAGTCTGTGTGCCTGACAATAAGTGGAACAATATACACAGAGAGCGTTCTTCATGTATTGTTTTTCTCTAACTTGCCTCTGCGCTGTACGTTGGAAACTTGTGCAAGGATGTGTTTTCTTTGCCTTCCAAACTTGGGTCAGGGTAGCGTTCCAGATGCAGAGCAGCTGCTCAGGGTTAAATCGAGTTACCTTCAGGCAGAAACGGTGCTGAGCATAGTTCCCGAGGCACGGCTGGTATTGCTAAAGTATGTTCTTAACTTTGGTTTTCATCCTTCCTGGCATAAGTCAGCAGGGAGATGTGCATGTATTGTTGTCTACCAAAGACCACCTGAAATACATGAATAAGCTGAAATGTTCCTGTACCTCCGTGTGTGATGTTGGATTGATTTGCTAAGGGTTTTTTTACCTTTTTTTTTAAAGAATGGTTCAATGATGTTTATAGGTAAAAGCTGTGTTTTTATTACCTTTTTCAAATTGTCAATCTTCTACCACGTGGCAGAAAAGCTGGAATGTAAGTAAATCTCCCTGTTTGTGAGACATGATGTGCTGCTGTTATAGACCTCCGTGTCTGGTGCAACTTCCTCCGATTTCATGGCTCAGTTCTTTAAAATGTTTATAATAAACTTGTTTTCATAGAATTTAATCTTTAGGAAATGATCAGCAGTCCAATGGCTGGTGGCAACTTTTTTTTTTTTAGTGTGCTTTCAAACTGGGCCTTTTCCACTTTGTGGCTGGAGTCATATTGAGTGCATCCTAAATGTAACGTGAGCATCCAATTAGAAAATAGTCACATCTTGAAAATGCATTGTAAATAAATGCGGCCAGCCATTCGACTTCTTGGGGAATGTTTAAAACTCAGAGTAGATGTTAAAACTGAATCTGAATCTCCTGAAGAGTAAAAGATTACAAAGTATGTACTCACTCAAGAAAGGAGTATATTGATCTATTTAGGGGCTTCAGAAAAACCAACATTTAATTATTCCAGCTAGTGGTAAAGTGCAAAAAGTAGCGATGATTCATTCTGCCAACTCCTAGAGTTTTGTTCTTTTGATTAACAATGCAAAATGCTTTTTAAGAATCAAATTTACCCCTCTTTGTCTTGAAAGGGCAGAATTTGAGAGTTTTATTTTCTAAGTTGTAGTGTTTCTATAAGTTTTCTGCAAAAATGTTTTCTAGGTGCAGTGACCTAAATGTGCATGTGTCATGAGTGTATTTCTGTGAGTCATTTACCAGCAGTTCTGACAGATACACATTCGTGGTTTCATCTATAAACTGAAAAGGCTTTGCAGTTCTCATTTGCAGTGCTTAATTATATCACAGTTGTAGATTTTTCCAGTGCTGAAGTTGCTGGGCTCTTCCCCATAACAATTTGCTCTGAGCCTAATTAGCTAGTCCTCAAGGGTTGGTTATTAGGATGTTTGACATTATCCCAGAGAAATCCAACACCAAGAATCCTGTGTGAGTTACTTAATGAACAATGTCCCAAGTAACATGGGAATTAAAATTTAAATGGCCTTATTGGGTCTTTGAAAGCCCGAAGTGTGTGTTGAGTATCTACTTGAAAAGGAAATGGGAATGAAGTGGGCATTACTTGTGTGTTTTAGCATAGCAGTGCTAGATCAAGTTGATCTACATTCCAGTTTACTCTAAAATTTAGATCAGTTAATTTTTAACAGCTTTGATTTTAATTCTTAATATATTTAGTAATTTCCCCACCATGACCATTTTATCCATTCGTGGACTCCAGAAACTTCTAACAGAAGCGTGGTGCCTTGGTCAAACACCTTGAACTGCATGGTCAATAGGCTTCTCTCCTGGCAGTAGCTGGCTTAAAAATTGCCTGTTCCCATTTGCTCCTTCCTATAGCAGTGCAGTCAGGGCTGAACTTGGATATGTATGAAACTGGGGAAAAAAATGAATGTGAACCTTTAGTTTCCTGTAAATTAATTGGTAAAAGCTGGTCTGATCCTGGAAATCACTTACGTACACAAATAAGTAGGGGAAGACAAATAAGAAATCTTGGAGATCCTCCACAGAGTTCCATTATTCTGCCTTCCAAGATGTGTGAACAATGTGGTCCTGCAGGTCTCCTGGTGAGTTGGTTTGCTCGGGCGTTACTGTTTGTCGGATGCTGGATGAACTGAGCAGTGAATCTGCTCACCGTTAGAGTGTGTGGAAGGTTTCTACATTCTGCAACAGGTTTAAATACCTGCAAAGGTGTTTATTGGCCGTTAGACTGATACTGGTATGTCTTGGGCCTCCTCTCTCTTGATAAAAGTCCTTCAAAAGATGTCTTCTTAATCCTTGATGCCTCTTGATATTTTAAACTTGCTGAACTGACTCTCCAAATCCTATTTTAACTCTGAGTCCACCCTTTGCTTTTTGTGGCACAGATTTGGTGGCGAATGTGGGATTTATCACATCCTGTCCCAACAGGCCATGGTGAAGCAGGAAGAGGATGGAGACTGATAGTGCTTTAAAAAGAATATTTTCTGCTGCAGCAGCTGCTTTTTAAAGAAAATTAAAAAACCACGAACCTCATGAACAGAGCAGGCTGAAGTAGGAAAATATTCGTCTAGCTCTCATACATCCACCTATGAAGTTAAGTTTCTGTGCAAATCAACCTAATGTTCCAATGCTAGGCTGGTTCTTTTAGTCCTTATGTATAATGAAGTCCTAATTCTCCATAGAACAAAACACCAGAAGAAGAAAATGTTTGGCTGTATGCACGAGCTTGTAAAGAATGCATTTGTGCGGTGGTGGAAGAAGTCTGAGGAACCATGGGTGCAGATTTGGTGAGTGCGTTGCTTGTTTAAAATTTTAAACAATGCTCTTGTACAGGTAGGTAAAACTCCTTTTGCTTATGTATGAAGCAATGTTTGACTCTTGAGCTGAAAGTTCATTAAGCAATCAGATTCTTCTGAGTAGCTATTGGAGAAAGTAATCTGTGCTCTCAGTTGCGTTTTCCCAGGTCTAAAGTTCATTTGCTGTACCAGATTTGGTGACAGTGAAATCTGAAAGTAAACCTCATTCAAAATGCTTGTTCATGCTGCCTGGCAATGTTAACACAACTGTGTCTGTCCTGAACTTCAGAATCCTGTCTTAAAAAAGGCAAAACCAATCCACCTGGCTGGTCTGTGTACAACCAATTGTTGCACCAGGAGTATGAAGAAATACTTTTCTTACAACTGTGATGTGGTTTAGGTGAAATACGCGTTAATGGTTGATGTTTGCATTTACCTCCTTCTGTGGCCTGTCTCCAAACAAGACTGTTGTTCATTCTTCCAATAAGTAGGGGACTGATTAAGGTTGGATTGTTTCTTTTTCCCTTGTCACTGTACTGGATCTTGAATCAAACTCTTTTGTGGTTGCCTGGTAATCAGTAACTACAAAAAGACTTCTCAGTCAGAAAAATCAATGGCTAACCCAACAGCAGGTAGAAATCTTTCATATTGTCTTCATATTGTCACACTTGTTTGCTTTTTCTTTCCAAAATTTTAGACAGTGCAAAGGAGGAATAACTTATAATATTCTCTTTCCTATAAGATTTTTATTCATCCCAAAGCATGTCTTGCTAAATCTATGTTAAGGTATCGGCTGCTATTCATCAAGGTAACATAATACAGCAATCTCATTGCTGAAAGCTTGAAGTACCTCAGAGCTGGAGTGTGTGCCATCTAATGAATTGCTTTTGGGCAGCATCTAAGCAACATACTCCAACAACAGAAAGTGGTTTGAAGGCTTCTGTTTCATAATGTTGTGTGTATGCAGAAACTAGCACCTTCGGGTAATAGTAACTTACCTGGTACTGCTGAGCCATTGCCTGCACTTATACATCTGAAATTCCACAGAATCCCACTATTCTAAGGGTATGCCTAGAAAATCAGAATTTTGTTGCCTGAAACAAAAACTAAACAATATCAGTAGGGCCAAAAGCCAAGGGAATAAGAGCAGTACCTGCTACTAGAAAGAGGAGTCAGTGCAGTAGGTTGTCCTGGCACCTCTGGCTGTGCAGACCGGGGAGCCTTTGCCTCCTCCAGCAAAATGGCCAGAGACCACCACGACCAGCTCGTGCTGACCCAGACCCGCTTTCCTACCCAGAGCGCTTTTCTATAAATACATTTAACAACTGAGTACTTATAAATTCTTCAGAACAAAGTCACATGGTCTATCAAAACCAGAACAAACTTCTCAGAGAGTATAGGCAAATACAGAAGCTGGAACTCTGGAAGCTGCGGCATCAACATAAAAGCGAAGGGATCCGACTTCTGTAATTACAGAGGGCACTGGTCTGGTAACTTTACTATGCATGGATTAGCCTGATTTAAAACCAAACAAATTAAACAAAATGACCCCTAAAGCTTTCTATGGCATTATCACACTTTATTTCTATTGAATAAAGTAATATTTTAGATTACAGTGGTGATTTTAGAGGAGTATCTTTTAAGTAAAAGCAATAGAAAACAATAATTAGTCATGAAATAATGCTAGTTTTATAGTTTCTGTATTATATACATATTTTTATAGTTATCAACACTTGGGCATAAAAATCTGACCACAAAAAGCAGTAGCTGTGAACTGTAATTACTGTATTTGTACATTTGGCCAAGTCAGAATGTTCTGGTGCTGCTTAGTGAGGGAAAGCTACAATTAACAATTGTGATGAGCTAGTGCAATACTGAAAGGTTATAAGTTAGAACTGATGTTTAAGTTTCTGATGTCATTATTAGAAAGTTATTTATTTTCATTTCTCGGGTTGTGTCCTCATCAATTTTCATGCGCTTTTTTGACCTTTGTGCCTCATCTGGCCCATACAGGGAATCACAGAGGTCCTGTATCCTGCTGACTGCTGGCATCGGTTAAGCCAGCATTAATTTTATGAGCTGGATGGATCACTGTTAAAGAAGAGCAAGTATCAGTTTCTTATACAATTGTGTTAGAAGCCAGCTAAGATTCTCCCCTGTTCAATAATATATCCACATGGAAAAACGTTATCATCACAATCCCAGTACAGCCCACCATCATGTGTGTGCGTTAAAGCACCAGACAATCCTTATCCTGAAACTAATCACTTCCCAGTTGATTTCAGTTCATAATGTG
This sequence comes from Cuculus canorus, assembly GCF_017976375.1. Taxonomy (NCBI): domain Eukaryota; kingdom Metazoa; phylum Chordata; class Aves; order Cuculiformes; family Cuculidae; genus Cuculus; species Cuculus canorus. The sequence goes on from NC_071413.1 coordinate 11,902,840, forward strand.
TTGTACAGGAAGGGTGAGGATGCAGCATAAATGCAATTTTAACATTAGTGTATCAATAAAAGTCCTTAGATTTTATTGCAAAGGAGAGAAACCTTTGCTGTTGCAGATTTGAAGTTACTTATTTGCCTTACTCTAAGAACTACTCCTAAAAGCCTGGTTCTGATGAATTTAAGGGGAGTTTTACTATTGATGTCAGTGAGATCAAATTAATCCTGTTTTTCCTCTGGTTTTTCAAGCTCTTGATTTCAGAGCTTCAAATGCTTTTTTTTTTTAAGCAAAAGCAAACACACACACATCAGTAGAGTGATTAGAACTATGCAGACATCTTGCTCAGTTCTAGACCACTTAGTGACCAATTAAACACAGTTGACATGCCAGAAACCATGCCAATCAACAGAGTAACAGTGCAGAGGTTGTGGCTTCCTGGAGGAGAGTGGGCGTGAGTGCTGTTAGAGGCCATTCCTCCAGCACTTGGTGAATGGGAAGGACTTCCAGTAGCATGGACTCCACCAGGGATGGAGTCCCAGGGACTGGACCATATTTGCTTTCACAAGCTACATTAACCGACTGCCCACTCTTTGATTTACTGTGTCAAGACAGACTCTTAAAGCCTTCTTGCCCCATATTTAATAGTATGATGTTGTCTGGTGGTACGAGGATGGGTTTTGGCATTGGTCTTGTGAGCAAGTAAATGACAGCATCCATCACTGCTGCAGCAGAACTCTGTGATTTCAGCATAGCAAGAAGCTAAAGCATTTCCCATCGTAGTCCCTCTCTGCTTTGGGACAGTTATTATACCAGTCTGTTTGCAAACATAATACCTATTGCTTGGAGGAAAACACAGACCATTTCTCAGCATAAAGGAACATAAAGGGAGGGCTATGTATTGTCTCTTTTAAAATCACCATTGCAACCTAAAACTAATCTTCAAGAAGTCATCTACTTCCTTAAGATCAGTAAGTTAATATGAAGGAATAGATCCTAAGGTAATATAAATAATTTTTCCTCCATTGGCTTCAATGTAATAGAGTTATGTTGATTTAAGCAGATGAAGTTTGTCCACACCCTTTTAAAACTGCTTTGTAACAGACTTTTTTTTTTTACATCTTTTTTAGTAAATCCATATATCCTAGTAGATTGTCAAAGAACTTTCTGTTCTAGAATTGTTTTCCAATTGACGTAAAAGCATTTTTTTTCCCAAATAATATACACGGTCCATTTGTTCCTTACTGATTTTTCCAAAGTACTCTTCTTTTCTTCCAATATGCCCTCCTGGCTACTAACACAAAGATATTGGAAGAGCAAATTGAAAACAGTTAGCTAAATAGTTTCATCATTCACTGTGAAAATAAAATGACCTGTTATTTTCTGTGTTCTTTAAATCAATAACATCATCTATTTTGTTAGAAAATCCACCTGCAGTGTTATGGTATCTAACAGAGAAATGGCCCTTCTTTCATTTATTTTCTTTCCTTGTGTAACTTGCCAATTAAGGAAAAGAAAGAGTGACCCTTCAATAAGACCATCAAGACAATTTTATAGGAAGTCACAGACCAGATCTTCTGTCACTCAGCACTGTTGAGAGTAATTCAATTTCTAGACGAAAGTGTTCCATTTTAATAAAGGTCAACTTGAGTACACAGATTTTAAAGCAGGGCTCATCTACAGCCCTTAGTGCAGTCCAGATCACACCTGCAAGTACAGGTAAGAGGCTTCAGCAATCAGCCAGGCACAGATTTTTCAAGGCACAATGCATATTCTTGCTTTGGAGAAAGAACTTGGGGCATGAGCAGAAGATATGGAGATATTGTTCTGATTCTTTATCCAAGAAGTGAAACAAAACCTCCTAGTCCAGCCTCTGACGTTGCAGTCTGTGAGACTTGAATTCCTAAGTCCTTCATTTCCTCTAGAAAACAGCATATAGGCTCCAAAGTCACATACTTTTTTTGACTGTTGGTACTTTTCCTAATTTCTCGTATCATCTTGCAGTGCTGTAAGCTTACGTGGGGGCTGAAGTTTCATTTGAAGAACATGCAGTTGTAGAATTGTCCCTCTGACTTTCGCAATATCTGAAGAGCTAGAAAAATTGATCATGGTTCCAAATCAGTCAAATTCTTGGACAACTTTAAAGGAAGTAACAATAAGGATGAGACACCTGAGTAGCTTTTCATTTTCTTAAGGAAACATGTATGGCATTTATTGCTTTATTTACAGAACAGCCGCAAATGATTCCCCAAAGTTTGTTGAATTGATCTGGGGGCCTAGAAATGCAAACTACAGAACAGCAGTGAAACTCTGCCTTCTCTTTAGTGTGGCTGATGTGGTAAGATAGTTCTGCATTTAATAGTGTAAACTTAATGGTCTTCAGCAATTGATTCTAATACTGTCCTGTAATTGAGGGTGATAGCAACGTAGTAGCTCCAAATAATTTCTCATTAGATTCTACCTAAGTACCTACTGTCCAGGACATTGGAATTATTCTATTATTAGCTGCCTTTGAACTCATAAATTTACAGGAAACAGCAAATAATTTACTGAAGTTATTTGTCTCATTCCCTAAATTGTTTGGTGGCCAAAGACAGCAGACTGTGACTATGCATGCTGGTAAATAGATGCCAAATCCCATCCAAAACAAACAACTTGTTCTAATAAATATTTCATACTTTCGTGTTCATTAGAGATAAGATTTCATTCCCAGCTTTCTGAATAAGGACCATGAAACTAGTGGAGAAAAGCAGAAGTTAACGTTATCTTTCTTGGTCCCTGTTTCTGGATGTTTGAGGAACTGCAGAAAGGCAGCGTGGTAAAGCACGCTTTTCTAACCGCTATCTGCTGTGCTATGGCAGGATTTCAAAGGAGTGTTTAAAGGGAGTGAATACATTTAGAAGTCTACCAGCTATTTTTAAAAGTACTACTTAATGTACTAAGCTACTTAGGATTATTTATGTCTAGCCCACACAATATTCTACTGAATATTAATTTTATTTTTTTCCTAAGGATTTAAAATAATATTTTCTGAGGTTCTCACTGTATTTCTGTTTTGCTTTCATCACATATTTATTTGGTCAGCAACCATCCTCTGAATGCTACCTGACTTATTTCTGGGAGCCACCGAAAATCTGAAACACTGAAACATTTTGCAAATAAAATGATTTAGAAGTAACTTGCTGGGATGAAATGCTGTCATTCCCTTTATTACTGTGAACAGTACAAGCACGCATATACCAAAGGCAGGTTCACTACACAATGATTTACCAAGAGGAAAATGTAACCTCCGACATGACAATTATGCTGGAAGATTACTATGCTTTTCTGTTTCTGCTTCTTTCAAAACTAGTCATCTTTCCCTCTTTCATAATGATTCACAGAACTGGGTACTATAGTGATTTACACTGAAGCACACATCTGAATTGTACAAATCAGACGTCGCTAATGCTCTGTAACTCAGTTTGTAGATGGCACTGCAAGTAGATTGAATTTGAATTTTATTATATTAGATTTTATCAGCTAATGTGTTGCATTTTATTTTAACTAAAAATCTAAAATTATTTATGATAGACTATAGTTATGTAGTCGTTGGAAAGATTAGATTTGTGTGTTTAATGCTCTGCATTTATACATTCAATAAGTATGTATCATTGTAGAGCTCCTGGACTTTTTTCTAAGAGCGAGCTTAGGAATAATGACGCTTGCTTCTCCTTGATGAACACTTTCACAGAAGCAAATAAAGCCCTAGGGATTGCTGTATTCTAATTTGAACAACATAATTTCAGATGGACTTTTGATTAAGGGCTACATTTTCACAAAATCAAATATTTGCAGATATCCCGTACCTACTGCAAATTTATTTTAGATCAATCTGAAGATAAACCATTACAATGACAGGTTAGGTGCTATCACTTTTTCTCACCCTTGTGCTCGGGTGTGCAGGGCTCCCAGCAATGGCAGGTGCTCTCCAGTAAGGGGTGGTAGCATCTGCACTGTGACAGTCAGCCCTGGCTATGCCTCAGCTGCACCGCACTGGTGAGAGAAATTAGCAGCAGTAAAAGGAAAGCGGAAGTCTATACGTAGCATATGCAGGAGCCAACTATCTGGATGTTAATTTTCATATTCTTGTTTCCTTTCACATCTATTTTGCTAGAAATGTGTTCCAGTAGTTACCAGAAGAGTAATCCTGACAGTGAACATACAGCACTTAGAGTGTTTTGGAACTGTTGCCATGAATAAAACCTGAAGTGTTGATCACATTGACTCTTGGAGGAATTTTAGATTTTACTCTGGGATAGCAAATATTTGTGGGTATACAGAAATGATGTTAAACAATCTGTGTAGTTGGAAAGGCCACAAAATTTTGATGAAGTCTTAAATGGAGTCCATCTGTTCTGAAATGTCTCTATTTATGATTTCAACAGAATGATGTATTTTTCATTTCCTGCTGTTTTTAAATCTTGTTATCTAATCCAGCTTTTAGTGAGGACAAGAGATTCTTTTTTAACAATTATCTTACTGGAAGATTTTTCTCCTCTTCCCTAACAAATGGTCTGAATATTCTACGCACTGCTTCCAACTGAATGCTCCAGTAATTCCCTAGTGCTTTTCAGATACAAAATGTCCAAAACAGGAACGGGAAGACCTAGGTAAGATTAAGTAACTTGCTGAAGACTGACATAAAAGTGTCACAGGGCAGGGAAGAGAGGAGCAGAGTCCAGCTCACTTGCTGCACAGTCCTCTTTCTCAGGTACGTAACCACTTCTTCTCTGGCCGTGTTCCTTATACTTGTCTGAAGTTGCTGAGACTGGATTTAAATTCCTTTCCAAGATTCCCAGTCCTAACAGCCCCAAAGCTTCCTGAAGGTTGGGCGGTCTCAGAAAATACATTTCCCGTTTGCCCACCAATATCCAAACCGGAGCTTTGAGAGTCAAATGAAGCTGTGGTGCTTCTGGTGCTCCCTCTGTCTATAGAGTATAGAAAGTACCAGCTGACAAGCAGTGCACAAATAAAAATTGCTGTGTTTAGTTACTAACATATTATTGCAGGAATGGTACAACTGGGGATGGGCAATGCCTGCTTGTAGCTGCAGGCAGATGGGCACATGCCTGCCTGCCACAGGCTGCGTGCAGTCACTTGTGACTGACACCTCCTCAGACAAACTTAATCCAAACTCCATGGAAATCAGCGTTTCTTTCTAGTGCCTGTATGAACTTTGGATGTCACTTATGCGTGATGGAGCCAGGCTTGGTCTGAATTAGTTGCCAGATGTTCAAGGCTTGGTACGCCAAGGAGTCAGTGCCAGCCTGGTGAAACTCATCTAAAACGCAGTGAGAGGAATAAAGCAGTGGGTGAATGAGGGGACGGAAAACCAGTGGGATGCCCTCAGGGATGGCTTGTGAGGGACAAGTCCCTCAACCCCTGATGCAGCAGGGCTGCGAGGAGGTTGTGTCTCACCACCCCGTACTAGCAGCACCCAGGTTTTAAAAAGCTGGCTGTAAATCTGTATTTTTTAGGGTCCTGGGCAGCAGTTTGTTTCAACACCTCTGCAGCATGGATGCTGTCCCCGTGTGACTTGGGTGGGGGCACACGGACACTCCCCACTCTCCAAGGGACTCCTGCTGCCCCCTTGGCAGGAGGAGAATCAGAATCATAGAGTAGTTTGGGTTGGAAGAGACCTTCAAGCCCATCCAGTTCCAACCCCCCTGCCATGGGCAGGGACACCTCCCACTGGCTCAGGCTGCCCAAGGCCCATCCAACCTGGCCTTGAACACCTCCAGGGATGGGGCAGCCACAACTTCCCTGGACAACCTGTGCCAGGGCCTCATCACTCTAATCATGAAGAAATCCCTCCTTATGTCCAGTCTAAATCTGCCCCTCTCCAGTTTATACCCATTGCCCCTCATCCTATCCCCACAAGCCTTTGTGAACAGCCCCTCTCCAGCTTTCCTGGAGCCCCTTCAGGTACTGGAAGGTCACTATAAGGTCTCCTCAGAGCCTTCTCTTCTTTAGGCTGAACAACCCCAACTCTCTCAGTCTGTCCCCATATGGGAGCTGCTCCAGCCCTCGGATCATCTTTGTAGCCTCCTCTGGATGCACTCCAACAGCTCCAAATCCTTCTTATGTTGAGGATTCCAGAACTGGACACGATACTCCAGATGAGGGCTCACAAGAGAGGACAGAGGGGCAGAATCCCCTCCCTCGCCCTGCTGGCCGCGCTGCTTTGGATTCACCCCCAGGACACGGTTGGTTTCTGGGCTGTGAGAGCACATTGGGCTCATGTCGAGCTTCTCCCCCCCAGCACCCCAAGTCCTTCTCTGCGGGGCTGCTCTCCATCACATCATCCCCATCCTGCACTGCACCCAGGGGTTGCCCTGACCCAGGTGCAGCCCCTCGCCCTTGAACCCCTGAGGCTCCCACAGCCCCTTCCCCCCCACCCCCCCCCGCGCTGAGGGCGAGGCTGAGCGGCCCCTCCCTCCTCCGGCCCCGCCCCCGCCGCGCCCCGCGGGGCCCTGGGGGGGGGGGGGGGAGGTGCCGCCGGTCCCGCTGCGCCCGCAGGTGAGAGACGGGGGGAGAGCTGGGGTCGGGCTCTGTCGGGAGCCGAAAAACTGCTCCTCTTCTACGGGGAGCCTCTTTCACTTAGGCTTTTTTAACATACTCGGGCTTTAAGTTGATGACGGAGCCCGTAATCGGGCTTTAAACTGATGATAGAGCTGACAGTCGGGCTTGAAATTGATGACGGAGCCCACAATCGGGCTTTAAATCGAGGATATCCAAGGAAAACTTGGAATATCTGCCTGCAAAAAGCTGGTTCGTGTCTTTGTTTTTTTTTTTTTTTTTTACACTGCCAAACAGGTGATTCTCTACTAATCTCGGTAGGACGCCTTGTGGCATTTCTCTAACAAGTGTTAATAAAGGGATTAAAGTGGTTTAATAGGCGTAGGAGGTCAGCTGGTGGCTATTGCCAGGGCTCGGGTTGCTGGTGGCAGGTGTCTTTTATCAGAGCACATCATCACCTCCCACCCGGCGCCAAAGTCCACTGAGACTGAGGCTTCTTTTAAGGATGTGGTTGGCAGAAAGGCTGAAGGCTGGAAAAAGCACTTTAAGAGCATTTTTTTAGACACACAAAGTAAATAAGCAGTGTGATGTTTGGATTTGGTTCAGCAAAGAAAGCTGCTTCTCTCCTGCCAGGTGTGTTTTGGTTGGTCTCTATTGCTGCGTGCCTGACCCGCACGGTTGTGGCCCAAGACCACGCTTTGCTCATTGTTCTGCAAACTCGAGGTAGAGGAAATCCATGCAAATATACCTGAAAACTATGTTTTTCATTCTGAAGTGGTTGTAATTTATTACAGGAAGCGGCGTCCTGTATTGGATGCTGGAATATGAAACTTTCTTCAGAGTGGGGAATGGGATATACCTGTGTTGGTAACTTTACTGGTTTGTGCTTAAGATTAGTGATGATGCTGGTTTTGGGGAGGGTTGTTTTGTTTTAAAAAGGAGCTATGAACTTGGTTTTGTATCTAAAAAGGAGAAGTACCAGAAAGATGTTCTATAACTTAATAAATAGAAATAGAAATGTTGTGTTTTGAGGATAAATAAGAATAATCTGAGGCTATAATTTTATTATTATTATTGTTTTTTAGCAAATAGGATTCCAGGAGAGAAAGTTTCTAAGGGGGCTTAATGATTCTGTCTAGGTCAGAAACGAATACATAATGTGGCAGCGGTTGTGCCTGTATTGGGGGGTTTGTTTGTTTGTTTAGGTGTCCTGACCTTTCAAATAGTGAAGTGCTCATCTAGAAGGCTTTATAGAATCCCCCCGTAGATGGAAGGTGAATGTGTTGCGTGTCTGCACTCAAACCTGCGATGCAGTGTGCTTGTGAGTTTGTGTGTATAGTGAACTATGTACTTTGCAAAACATCTTCGTTGCAGTAGGTGATGTTAAAACTGGTATTTACTGGAGTCACCACACACTGACAGTTTCCCCTCTCTCAAAATGTAGTATGGAAAATGAGAACTATGTGAAATACCACTCTGGAAATAGTAAGCCAGTACTGATTTTTAATGCTCATTGTGGCATGTTATTTATGCTTCCAGGAGCCATTACTGACAGCAGTTAGGGTCATTGGGGGTTCTTGTAAGGCACTGATTAAACTTCTTAATTTTTTCCTTAATGAAGCTAATGTCAACACCATTAAGACTACCGAAGGAAGATACTTAATTCCCTAATGTATGCAGATATTTATGGTCTCATGGTTTGTGCTAAGTGAAAGAGCAGGTGCTGGTTGAGAGCTAATTAGTTTAGGTGTTAGCCTGGAGACAGATGATCATTGGAGTCTGTTAATGTGAGTGTTTGTGTAATTGCTGGTCACTCTTAATTTATTTTCCTTTTTTTTTTAATCTGTCTTCTGTGGAATTAAAAAAAAAAATCTCTAAATTGAATTCTTAGGTTTATTTCTTGGATTACATGTTTCACTTCGATTTAGCATTACAGAATTAATCAAAATTACTCATTCTTATTTAAAACACAGGCTGAAATACTTCACTCGGCGATTCTTCCCTCAGTCTCATGGTTTGTATTGAAGGTGTGTTTTATCTTTCTGGGAAAACCTCCAGTCTAGCTAATGATTTGAAAGGATTTGTTTAGTGTTTCAGATTAATAAAATGTAATGGTCAAACTGCACTAAACATCTGCAGGGCTTGCATATTGAAAGTGGCATTTGGGATTTTTTCTATATAGAAACTTTTTTTGTGTGCATGTAAATTGAAGACACTCTTATTCATCATAAGAAATCCCTCTGGGAGATGAGATGCGGAAGAGTGGATGGCCAAGGGAATTGGTGGTGTTCTCTGGGTTAGAAAGCTGTCTGCTTCAGCGCTGCTTTGACTTGGCAAAGTGCAAGGGCCTGTAAGTGACTGGGAGATAATCTATTAAACTGGCATCTGCAAAGTTTGAAGATGATTACTGGCTAAGCTAGCAGGATGTTACAGCATGAAATAGTTTGTAGCGACTGTGCAGTTAGATGATCTTGTATTAAAATAAGGAAGTGCAACTTCTTCCTTAGATCATTATGGTAAACTTCGTGAATGTTCTACGTCTTCTGTTTGCTGAAAAATGTTTTATATATTTGTAGGGACATAGATCTGGGATTTCTTCATACTCTTATTTTATAGACTACAACATTCTCAGGTGGAATAAATGTCTTTAGAAAAATAGTTTTATAGCACTTTAATAATAAAAATCATCATCACTGTTATCTCCAGAAACTTGGGTATCACTTCAAATAGCTATTGCTGCTGCTTGCCTTTTGCATCTTGTATGTTATTATTTCCTGTTTTATAGGATGCCTCTTGCCGTTGTGCCCTGAGTCACCCTGAGTAGGATCCAGCTCTGTCCTGCAGCGCAAAGCAGCAGGGTGGTCTGTATATGCAGGCGGAGGAGCAAGCAGTACATTTGATCTTTCCTTTGGAAGAGTTTTTCTTCACTTAGTAAGTGTAAGAGGCAATAGGGTAAATACGCTGTATTAACATTTTGTGCACATTTCCTGTAGGTTGCTACTGCTGAGCGTTATCTCTTCAGACTTTGTAAAATTGAGGTGTTAAGAGGTGAAATAATTTCATCTGGGTTACTCAAAGATAAATGGCAAAGTTTAGGTGGAACATAGGGCTGCTGTTGTTTTTCTGATCAACCCGTTGCTTTACCTCAGCAGCTTAGAGTTGTGGTAAGAGAACGTGTCAAAATGTATCCTTCAAATTTATTCATTTTGTTTAGGCTGTTTTCCGTAGCATTTTTATGAAAACCATATAAATCTTCTCTGTGGCAACAAGGGTACTGTTCTGATTTTTACAGCGCAGGCCATGCAGCTCAGAGGCTTGAGGTCTGCTGGTGCTTTAAAGACAAAACAAAGTCAAAGCGGTGCCTCATATGATGCAGAGCCAAACAGCATTTTAACTAAGAGCTTCCTTCACAGCTAATGGCCAGTGTTCCTCTCTTTAACAGCTGTTCTGTAATCCTCATTTGAGTATTAAAAGTAGCTTCTGGTCTGTGATTAGGGAGAAAGAACAAGCAGGGTGTGTTTTACTTCTGTTTCTAGGCATAAAAGTAAATGAATAAGTAACATATTCTCATTAAAAGCAGGAAGATGCTCTTCATTTGTAACATAGCCTGGGTTTTAGTTATTTGCTTGATGTCCAACCTGTGATCTTAAGTTTTCTGCTTTATTTATTTATATGAAAGTATAATATATTCATACTAGAGGGATTCTTTTAAAGAATTATTTGATCAAACCACTTAGCAGGTGACTAATTTTTACTCCGATACAGTTTTCCATCCGAGTAACCCAAATGGTGAGGTAATAAGGGTGCCAACAGAATGATAAAGCACCTGGAAAGGCTGGGCAATGAGTGCACCTGGGAAGGAGCCTGCAAAGGTGGATTCTAGTAGGCTGAGCTCACTGAGGTTTATTTAAAGTCAGCTGAAATTAATGGAAATGGGCAATAAAACTCTGGTCATTTAAATTCCAGGTATTCTTAGCACCTGGCTCATGTCAACCTGACTTCATCTGTTACGGTATTTCAGGCAGCACCTGCTTGCTCAAACTTAGGCTCTGAGGGGAAAAAAAAGATTGGGTCAAGTTGAAAGAAGATGAAGACTTGGTACAGGGGCTTTTCTGTGTATCTGTGTCTTTTTTGGCTTTATTGCTACTGAGTTTATGTGGAGTTAAATGAAAAAAATAAATTCCAGTAGCTGAATAGAATGTCTGTTTCAATTTCCTCATTTGAAAGGAAGCTGAGGTACTTCTATCAAAACTTTCTCACTTCCTGACACTTTGTCTGATCTTCTGCTCCTCCTTTGCTGGCATTTTTAGCCTGCTGCCACAAACAATGTCTGTCATTTCAATGCTGAGGAGGCAAACGTGTTTGTGAGATACACATTTGTTGGAATAAACTAAAATAAATGGCAGAAGACATAGAAATGTATGCAGTCATTACTAGTACATTTTAATGAGGAACTGGGTTTTGAGGTGATAATGTTTTAGAAGTGTTTATCAAGCTAGTGAATCAATTCTGATACTTTAATTGTGCAAATTCTTATTGTTTTGATTATTCTATGTGTTGTACATATACTTGTGCATTTAGGCCCTGTGCAGTTTATTAGAAGACAGGAGAAAAGCAGAGGCACAGACTGCTTCTGTGAATTTGTAATTCATAGGTTATTGGCCTGATTTATTTCAGTCCACCCTCAGGAAGGCAGGTAGGCATTGGGGTGCATGCGAGCCTTTTCCCTCGTGTTGAGTCAGAGTAGAACCTGGAGTTCTGCTGGCAAGGTGGGAAATGAGCAAATGTGTCTTGTAGGCATGAGGTGTGATGCTGAGGTGCATCACTTGGCACCGGGCAGGTGGTGGTCAACGTGCCCCTTGGGAGGACTGTGCAGACAGCCTTACCCCTGGAGCTCTGATGGAGCTCTGATGGAGCCTGGCTGGGTGCGAGAAGAGCCCCAAAGGTTTGGCAGTGGAGTTTTAACCTCCTAAATTTTTCTCATACTCTAGAATCTTCCAGTTGCTTTGCCGTCTTGTGAGCCAATGGATGTTTGGGATTATGGGGCCTGATTTTGCTCTGTTTTGAAGTATCCATATAGTGCATGAATTTAACAATTTTTTTTTTTCAGCAAGAGCTTGTGTATGTACAGGAGGGTGCAGTCTGGGAATGTCCTGGGAACTTTCAATTCCTTTCTGCTCACAAGTTATATAAAAATATGTAATTATGGCTGTGTAAAAAAAAAAAATTTTTTTTTTTTAGAAATATTCTTCTATGACTTTTAGTATAAATGCAAGAGGAAATGCAATGAAGGGTGTGATTTTTATGGTGTAGCTAAGCTGGCTCAACAAGCAACTGTCACTGAAAGTGGGCAGCACTGCTGTCTTCCTGCCCCTGTGCTCCCACCCCTTGCTGAAGTCAGCACGGGTGCTCCTCTGACCTGCTGATTCATGAAACTAAATGGGCAAACCCCTATTTTTTTAATAGGATAAGCATTTCTTAAGTCTGATTTTTCTTTTTCTTTTTTTTTTTTTCTCTCTGTAGGAACAGAACAGCCAGACTAGAGGAAGTGGCAAGAACGTATTGCTGAACTTCTAGAGAGACAGACGGCGACAGTTCCCTCCTCTTCAGTGGTGGCTGTGCTGTAAAACTGTGCTCCAGGTTATCCAAGCAGTAAGTTATGCTTCTGCAGATGTGCTGGAAAAGTGACCTAGACTGTGTTTTGATTTGAGGTATTGCCAGTTGAATTGTTAGCTCACTTTCAGTACTTCTTAAGAAAGAGCTCTGTTCCTCTGCTTGACTTTTACAGCAGGAAATGAATATGAAACTATTTCACTGTAGTACTTTTTAAAAATCAAAATTTTGGCAAGTTCCTGACTATCATCCTGTTTTAGATTTAGTAGTTTTCACTTTTTATTTTCAGTCTACGGATTGCAATACAGTAAGAGTTACGAGTTCCCTACTCCCTTTTTCCTCAGTATGCTGCACTTATAAGACAGAAGAAGCATTGCAGAGCTATAACAGTTGTGTTGGCATATGTTGTGATTCAGTTAACAAAGTCCAGTGTTACTACATGTGACGTAATAATGCAAAATTCACAGCTGTTGAAAGGTAGTCAAAGATCAGAGTCGCTCTGAGAAAGTGAGAATTTAATTTGATAGCAATATAAATGACATTTAGTTTCATGAAATAGGAAAAAACCAAACCTATAGTTGCTTTGTCAAAATGATGCAGTTGTTGCAGTGCCAGGATAGGCAAAAATCCACATAGTTAGTTATATTTTCCCTGGCAAGCTGATGTGTTGTTTACTTGCATGTTCAGAGCTCACTTGCGGAGTTGTAGAACATGATTTAGTGACACAGGTTGTCAGCCTGAGCAGAGCTGCATGTGGGTGTTAATTGCTTCCGGTCAGGTGCAGACACACAAATTAACAATGTTGCTAGATAAAGGAGATTAAACTACAAGTCATGAATAAGATATTGAAGAGTAAAGCGGAAAATTTTGCTTTTCAAGAGCAGATTTACGCGAGAATTAAGAGTTGCTCTTTTCTTATATTGGCTGTATGTTCTGTAACTGTTTATCAGGCATGTTTACACAGGGAATTTGGATGTCGTTGTAGCTAAACTGGTTTACCAGAGCAGCATTAAATGCTTGTTTTACATGTTGAATTAGGTTTTGCCCTACATTTATGTAGGCTGTTGTATTTAGAAATGCCTTCTGCTGTACTTATTACTTACATTGAAATATGGAACCTTAATCAGTGATGGTTAAGCTTTTCTTGGAGTTGTCTCTGCTGCCAATGAAAATACATATGTGTTTTTGTGTATACATGTGTGTGTATGAAAAAAGAAAACTCAAGTGTAATTTCTGGAGGCTACAGAGTCCAAAAGATAGTGCACTTGTTTCCTTTCATCTTTCTGGATGGATTCTCTCTATCAGTATCCCAGGTGTCATTCTTTGGGCTTGTGCATTTACAAGAGGGTAATCAAGCTTTTAAGAAGCACTTGACAAAACAAACATCAGCTCAAAAACCCCAACCAAACTTCTTGAGGAGCGTTGGCTGTAGAAAGTACCAGAAATTGGGGAATTGGAAAGCTGGGAATCGGTTAATTTGCATTCTTTTTCAAACCAAGGGAGCACTTCTCTAGCACAGTGTGTTCAGCATAGCTTTCTGCATGTTGAAATAATAGTGTTGAGTGAAGAGGGTGAAGTGTTGCAGTTCTTACACACTATAAAAACATTCTTGCTAGAAATAGGGCTCTCAAGAGGGGAAAAAATGTGAGGAGCAGGGGTAGGAGGAAGGATTTCTTTACCTGTGGCGCTGCCCTCACAGAAATGGGATAACTGTAGGCTGCAGGTGGAGGAGAGACAATTCTATTGTATGATACTACAGTGGACCTGGGAAAAACTGACCCAGAGTCAGGATAGGTTAGTGACAATGCTGAGATGGAGATACCATAAAGGAGGATGGCAGTATATACCATCTAGAAACCTGGTGCGTTTTAAAGGCACTTTTGCGTACAGCTACCTAACGCACTGGAGATCAAATTGTCCAAGAACACTATTCAGTTGCTGTGAGCTGAATCCTGCTCTCGGAGCAGTGGGCAGGGGGAGCGTGCAGACTCTGAGTGGGGAACAACTGCATCCCTCTTTTCACTGTTACGGTTGAATTTTGGGAAATTCTACTTTTCTATGCTAGTTAGTGGTGTTACTGCCCTGATTTGTGCCTTCTCTGCAAAACACCAGCTGGATGTATTTGTGTCCACCCCATGTGTGAGTGCTTTAAGCACTTTCGAGTTCTAGGTGCTGCCTCTGAGGGCTTGCTCACTAAGCCTAGACCTTGGGAACAACTGCCCTGGACCACTGCCCTGGATTGCTGCTGGCACTATGCATCTATTTGCAGCAAACTTCTCTGGGGTCCTATCTGCTAGGAACACTTACCTCTTCGAAGCAGGAGGTAGCTGACAGTCACAAAGATGCGCAGTTAGTTGTGGGGCAATTTTTAAAGCAGTTTTCCAAGTGATGTTGGGGATGGTTGGTCAGTACAAAACAAGCTCTGCTGTATGTGTTCCCTAAATCTCCCTCCTTTGGAGTGTTCGTTGGGATTTGGTTGATGCTCTCCAGGGTTTCCATGTCCCCATTTCTGTACTTGATACCCCCAGTGCAGGCTTTTCTTTGCTCCACAAGAAGGATCTAAGCAGGCTTAGATTCTCTTGCTATTCCCACTGCTGCTGTGTGACCCTCTGGTCAGTCGCAAACCCTTGGGTGGTCTGTTGCATGGTTACCACACAATTTGAGTTCAGACCTGAAAAACTGGTTTTTGTAGGCATTAACCTCCTGTTCTGCTAGGGAATGGCCCAGGTAATTGTGGATGGTCTTTAATGATGTCTTGTTCAGCAACGGGGGCTGAGCACCACTCCTCTCTCCATGCAATACCATACAATCGGCCTTTCCTAACTGTGTTCGCCTTCTTGAACAAAAAATTATTATGTTTAAGGAGAGTTAGTAAGGAACTTCAGAATAAGTGTATAGATTCCTGCAACAGTTGTAAGGGATTCGTGATTGCAGAGCAGAGCTGCTTATGATTGCTTTTTTTCCTCACCCACTCTAGGAGTGTGTGCAGTCAGGCTGCCTGTATGTCTTCTAACATAAATGTATATTCTTGCATCAGGGGAGTAACTCAGTAATTATGGCCACACTAGGTTTTAGACAATAATTGGACAGGTAACAGATCTGCGTTCTAACCTAGGAGGAAGACTGCACAAAGTGTTGCCAGGGAACAAGCTAAAATGACTTAGGATAACATTATACACAGGTAATAACTATGTAAGGTAAATGTGAGACAGGTTATTCTACTTTCCTTTACAGAAGGCTATAAGTTTGTGCATTGGTGGTTACTATGGGAGATTTGCGTGCTATTCATCTTCACTTTGTAATCGATCTATTACTAATTTATCTGTGTAAACAGGTAGTAACTTTTCTTTACCATGGTAGCCTTTAAAAAAACCCAACAAAACAACCTTTCAGATCTGGATAATTTGGACAGACTGTTTGTAGAACAAAAAGTACGTTGTATGCCTTTTCATTGGAAGTAATACTTGTGTCAGAACGATCCCAAGATGTAGTTTCATGTAGTTCTAAGATGCTTGGAATATCTGCCTATATAACCACAAACTATTTATTATTGTTAATTCTTTTCTATGTTTTTATATAGCAAACGTGATGGAAAAGTAGGCAACAGTGATTTTTTTTTACTCAACTACCCTTTCTCTGTTTAAAAAAATAAAAACCAAGTCTTGTTTTACAAGGTAGTAACCTGGGCAGGGAGCACCCTCTGTGCCATATTGCCAAACATAGCTTTTGGTTGTGAGTTGTTCAAAACAACAACAACAAAAAAGGCATTTCAAAACTGTAAGGCTCATCTTTCATGTTCCTTATGAATTTTGATCTATTTTTGGCCTAAGTTCAGTTTTTCTCTGCAGTCAAGTGCTAAAAGCACTGTTTAAAACAGAATTTTGTGATTTAGCATTCTGCTAAAAATGTCTGCTATTATTAATATTCTGATAAAGTACTAACCCTGTGAGCTAGCTGGCTGAATCATTCTTACAACTTCCTTCCCGTCTCAATGGAGAAGTCAGCAAACTTTTCAGTGCTTTCCTTGGGCCTGTAACTTACATTTTTACGTTTCTTTCCCTACAATGAAATGTTTTCCTTTTAGATTTCAGGCACACTAAATGGATTACTATATGGCTAAGATTCTGTGTCATGCTTCTGGAATTTGCCACATTTGTATTGATGCAATTACCTTGGGTTTGTACTTCATAATAGCTTGTTTGTGCAAGAGACTAATATCTGAACAAGAACAGCCTTATCGAAGTAGAAGTACTGACACGAGCGTCTACTTTCACTGGTGAGCTTCCTGGCCATTCTTTTTTCTGACTTTTGCCAGAATGAGAGTATACCTTTTCTTATTTGGGATTTCTTGACCTGGATTTACCATGCAGTCTGAGTTTGATGATGTGTCATTCATGGAATCATCCCTGTTCCTTAGGTTCCTCTTGATTGCTTCTGTAGGGTTATGAAATAAGGTCAAACCAAGAAAGTTACTCAAGTGCTTGGAGGGGAGCAGTCATCAGGCCAACTACTGCTCCTTGTCTGTAAGAGGGAAGGATCAGACTTCTGGTCCAGACTATCAGCTCTGAGGAAGTCATGCATGGCTGCAATCCTTGGGAGTGGGGAGAGCTCTGCCCCAGTGCCACAGTCTGCCTTCACAGTATAAAATGGAGGAAGAAACATTAGAAATACACACATGTAGTGGTATTTAATTCAGAGTTTTTATTGCTGTTTGTTTAAATGATGGGTTTCTAAACACGTTTTTGGTCTAGCTTTCAGGCTTCATCTCATCTAAGGAAGGATACTTTAGGGGAAACTTATAGTAATAATAATTTTTAAAAATTAAAAGAGTTGATGTATTAATTATTACGTTTGCGATCATGAATATAATTTCCTGTAAATCTTAATATTTGTTGTGGTGACTTGAATCCTTGCTTTATGTTCATGGGACAGATTTATCTTCAGCCATGGTGTTGGTAAAACAGATATGTAGTATTCACAGTACATGTAAAATATCCCTTGTACTTGGGATGCTTGATTGCAGCTTTGGTTTTACTTTATTTTACTTCTCCATGTCATCCTGTCTAAGAATTCAGGATTTCATAAATCGGTGTTTTGGTTGGAAAGTTCAGTGAATGTTAGTTTCTACATTCTTTGTCCCTGGCTATTGTCAGACTAGAAAATACTTTTCTTAATGATTTCTTAATTTATGCTGGATGTCTGCTGTTGACAGTGTATGGTTTTTCCCTAGGGGATGCTTTTTGCTTTTTACCCCACTGATTTTTCTGGAGCATCACTTGACCTGTTAGTGCCTTTCTTACAAATCTGCTATGCCTCCCCCAAACACGCTTTGCTTAAACTCCGTCGAAAGCTGAGAGTTTGTATAGAAGACAACCTTTTTCCATGCTTGTCATTGAACACATTTAAGCAGCTGTAGTTTTTTGTAAAAACATTGTGGAGCAGCTCTAATGTTTTGAAGCAATTTTTGACTTTGCTTGTATTTAGTTTCAACTTATTTTCTCAACTGTTTTTTTTTTTTTGTGCTTGAATACACTTACATGTATATTTAACAAAGAAACAGTGATGAAATTATTGGTGTAGTTGAACATATACGTACCTCAATGTGTATCTCCTCAAATGGTAACTACTTACAGTCATTCTAAGGAGTTGATTAGATTTTTTTTAAAAACAAAAATACATACCAGACATTTTCACTTACATTTTGTCCTTTCGCTTCCTCATTTCTGACCTGCTATGGTGTCTGGATATCTAGGCTTAACGTTGTGATAAAGTAGTAGCAGTCCAGGTGTAAACCACTATTTTTGATTTAAATAAATGTTACAGCATTTTTATGTCTTTATGTAATATGTATAGAGTAGCTAAAAATGTAGATGTGCTGGTCTATGCGTGGTTTAGGTCACTGAAGGGTTGCATATGGTTTATGTTTTTTCTTACTCTGGAAAATGCTTTTAGCTCCTGGATGAGGCGGGCTGGCTCAGTGACAGATATGAATACAGGATTTGTCATATTGTGTGTTATATTGTATTTCAGTGGTTTCTGCTTAATTTGTTAGATTTTTACCTTGGAGCTACTTTGTTTTTCAAGCATCATAGTATTTCATAATGAATCTTTGTGAAAGTCATTTAAATGTCTTGATTTAGAACTAACAGAAATGTCTGAGGGAAGTATTCATGTAAAAGTGGCTTCTGGATTTGTAAATATTTGTGGAGCGTTACTTCAGAAACATTCACACACACATAAAAGTTTGGCCTTTTCTTTCTCATTGGGAACTCATCTGTCTTTCTATACGGGTAGTCAAATGCAAACATACTTGGTTTCGAGATTTGCCTGAGGAAGGTGTGTATGATGTTTTATGGACTACAAAATAGTCACAAAATTATTGTTATTATTTCAGTTTGTGTCCTTAGCTCGCTTTTGACTAAAAGCATCATTTAAGCTTTCAAAATTTTTCTTTTGTTAATTGTTCTTTAAAATTGTTCTTAGAACTCTTTCAATTAATCCTCCTCCTTTTCCTGCATTTAAATCTGAACTTTTGGTGTGCATCTTGCTGTGCAGCAGTTTTAAGTAAAGAACACTTTTTTTCTTTCCCTATGTGAAATTACTGGGTTTTCAGGCAGCAAACTTGAAGTGTAATTTAGTGGTAGAAGCATAAACCTGGCAGTCAAAAGATGTGAACAATGTTCCTAGAGTGATTCTAGCAAGTTGGACTTTTTCCTGGCTTTTTACTTTGCAGAATTTTGATAGAAATGAGTACGTCAAGTTTTATTTACTCATCTTGGAGGCCCCCAGACAAAAGTGGAAAGTGTTCTGGACATTAACAGTAATTTGGCTGCTGGAAGTTGCCCAAAATACTGGCAGTCTGTTCTTGCTCTTACTGAAAAATAAAGTAGCAGTTCTCTTTTTTTTTTTTTTTTTTTTAATAAGCGTAAGTCGGCTTGGATCCTGCTCGGCAGCCTGCTGAGAAAGTCATCACTTCTAATAGCACAGTGCCCCAGGGACCACTGTAGGGCATTGACTGGCTCAGTACTGACTCAGAGCCTAAACCGTTGACACTGCTAATCTAGAAAAATGATGCAATTATGACTCTCCTCCCTAGTCTGGGGAAGCATCTTGGGTCTCCTCATTCACAGCTCCAGTTTTCAGCGATGAGGTGAGCCAGTCTGACTGGGGTGAGTCTTCCTTGCTTGCATGTATTAAATTCTTGAATATTTCCCGGAGATTACGGACTGGATATAACTAAACTATTATAGGTTTTTGTCAGGTGTTAAAATAGAGTATTACAGACCACCCTGACTACATGTTTAGCAAAGGCATCGAGAGATCTGTTTTGCCCCAGGAAGTTGATTTTTATGTTGCTGGCCCTTGCCTGGCATCTCTCTGGGCTGTCCCTCATCTCAGGGTTCATGTGGGAGCACAGTTCCTTCCTGAGATGTCTGCAGCAGCATTTTCAGGTTAAGGAGCTCCTTCCTGCCTTTGCCTCCTTGTTCTGTCTCTGCTGTGCGGCCCCCTGCTCTCAGCTATGCTGGCGACGCTGCCCCTGAAGCTGCATCGCCCGCAATCACTGATCCAGCCTGCCTTCTAGGTGAAAAGAAATGAAACCTAAGAGACACAAATGGTTATTTTTGAGCTGATCTGACTGCCTAGAAACAGTGACATACACATAATGAAAGAATGGTGTGGTGCAGTGACAAGTTAATAGCAAGTGGTGGCAGGGGGCAGAGGAGGAGGAACTCGTTGAGCAAAAATTACTGGAGAAGCCTCTGTTGCAGTGCCATAAGCCAAGACTTGTGGGTTTAGCTGTTTAAAATGAGCCTCAAGAGTTTCCCCTCTAGATTTTTGTTCATTGAACTAATTTAAACTATGTATGTAGGGAGAGGAGAGTGGCGATTAATAAACATGCATTTGCTGTAGTAGGTATTTGTATTTGAATACATCCCCGTTAGTGATACCTCTCATTTCACATGTCGGCCTCTCCCCGTTATATTAGGATTTGCTTGTTTGAGCAGCGAGTTTTACTTTAAAAATAAGGAAGTGACAGTAATGATACTTGTGTCAGCTTGAACTCTGTGAAACCATAGTGATTGTGTTACAAGTGTGTGAAAGGAATGAAAGGAACTTTATGAGTTCATCTACTGTTCTGTCTTGCCATTTCTTGGAGATACAGATTTCAGTTGCTCCTGAAAAAATTGGCGTTAAAGGAAAGATTCCACCTCTTTTGTGACTGCATTTACAGCACTGGTTCACGGTGGTGTTTTTGTAACTACCATGTCTGTCAGCGTGAGTCGAAGGAGTGACATTCTGCTATCCTTAATATCATGCATACTTATTTGATGATGTATTTATTTTTCAATATAATAATATCACACAATATAATAATATCACACACAATAATTAATACCTTAATTATTATTTTATGTGACATTTAAAGCCCAGCATTATGATTTCTGCCACAGCTGAACAGATAGTCTCCTGCAGGTATTATATCAGTTTCTGGAAGTATGAGATGAAAAGTCTGATAAAAAAATTTAAGTGCCAGTGAAGATGTTTACTGTAATACATTGTTATAGTCCAGTTATTTTTGTATTACAAGTTTGGGACTGCTCTATTTGTAAAATGTCTTGTGAGTATTCATTTATCTTGCTGGCACCTTTTGTGGGCAGATGATGGTATTAGGTCAATTCCCTTGAGAGAGAAGGAATACCACACACTGAGAGCCAGCGAGTGTGCAGGAAGTCTGTGAGAGAGCTGAAATCTAGGAAATGGACTTTGAGTTCTTTGCTTTAACCACAGTTGTCATCCTTCTCATATGGGTTTAAGGGCTTCAGAAGGTTTTGAGAATTTGTATCTGCACAGAATGGGGAAGATGGGATTACCGTTGAGAAAAATACCTCTGGAATGTATTATGCTTTAACCACAGGATGTGGGTTTTGAAATAATATTCTTGGGTTTTTGGCAGTGTTTGGATCCCAGGCCTGCTCTTGAACTGTGCAGAACAACCTTAGTGAAAGGTAAAAGTAACTAGCGTTTTGAAAAGACAAGAGATGGCTGTGACACTAAGTGGGTGATTTGTGCTTCTCCAGGAGCTCCCTAATCTTCCAGGTGATATTTGGCCAGTGAACTATCAAGCCTGGGTTCTTGACTCTTCTCAGAGTCTCTTCTCTTCTTCTGGGTCAAGACTCTTCTCAGATCTTTTCCTAACGTGCTTAGTTGCGTAGGTTTTCCCGATGTGTAGCTACTTGTTTTTGTGTTGTGTTTCTGCGGAGAATGTGAAGTCTTTGAATCAGAGGATATCTTTCAGGAAACTCCCAGTAGCCCAGGTCTTAAGCCTATGCAAGTCCATTATTAGTTTGTGCTTTGTTGGGATATAGCATTCATAAAAACTTCTTATTTTCTCCCTCAACATCAAGAGATAAAACCAGGGATTCTATGGAAAAAATTTAATTTAATTACATTTTCATTAAAGAATATTGCATTTCCTCAGTTTTGAATAGTTACTTCTTAGACTGTAATTTCTGACTTCCTGTCACTTTTAACTTTTTATCTCATTATGCCATTTGACCTGGTTGTAGGTGAATTGGTGAAGTCCACTGTTGTGTTACTGGTTTGACACATTTTCTGTCTCCTTTGGTTGATCCTATAGGATTTCAACTCTCTGGTGCTTTTCACTCGGGCTAGTTTTGGTGTGAATCCCTGTCACTACCGACCCTGTCAAGGCACAGGCGTAAACCAGACTGTGGTATGAATGTGCTGAGAGACCTTTGGATACATCCAGGCTGAGTTTTGCCATAGAGCTTCCACAGAAGCTGGAGACCTGCAGCTGCAAGAGTGGGAACTGTGTATTCTTTAAAACAACCTTGCAGTAAG
This sequence comes from Cuculus canorus, assembly GCF_017976375.1. NCBI lineage: Eukaryota > Metazoa > Chordata > Aves > Cuculiformes > Cuculidae > Cuculus > Cuculus canorus. The sequence continues at coordinate 11,924,863 of NC_071413.1, forward strand.
GATGTTTCTGTTGTGTATTTGCTTGTTTAAGAAGTTGCAAGTAGTTTGAATCTGAACTACCCTTTCTAAAGTTCTTAATTAACCCTTTGTACCAGGTAGAAATACCCTAATTACTGAAACTGAAAACCACCCCGGCAGTGCTATATAACCCTTAGACCTGTCAGAGCAAGAAAGATTGTACCAGAAACTTTTGGAGATCTTATGACTTTGAAGATAGGCTCTGTCTGTTTGTATTCTTACTGCAAAGTTCCTGCTTTAAGGAAGTAGTTACTGCTTTAATTAAATCTTACTTCCAAGAGTCCAGAAACCAGTCTTTGTGTAGAAATCCAGAGGAAGATCTCATTTCATGTGAGTTTATAAGACAGTGATAGCCAAGTTTAAATGCAGCAAGAGATTAAAAAGAAGGGAACTGAAGGCTGTTCAGTGGGCTGTAACGTGTACTGCCAGCATGTTCCTTCATGTTGTAGTTTAGGAATTTTAAAATGCCTTTAATGGGAGAAATCAATACACTCTCAACTCTTCTTGTGGTGTTTTATATTGTTTCTGCCTTGGATGTTTCTGAATAAGGTAAACTTTAAGCTGAGCATCAGTTCCATTTATATGTCTTTACTATCATTTAGGATAAAATTCGGTAAAGTATAAAGAAGCCTCTTAGTATTATAATAGTTTTAGTTTGATTTATAAGTGTTTGTTTTTTGTCTTTTTTTTTTTAAAGACCTTATGAAATATATTTTCAGCACTTCTGAAAAATCTTGATAATTCTTAAATAAAGTCTTTATGTAGCTGAGGGGTAAGTAACTTTGGCAGTGTTCTAAAATGAAGTGTGAGGAATCTGTCTGTTAAGATGTAGTTGAAATATAGGATGGTATTTTAAGAATACGAATCACGCTTTTGTTTTAAAATACTTTTGTTCAGTTGAAGTTATTGTAATGTTTTTGTTTTGTACAGATTTGATATAAAACAATTCCAGACCTGTATCAGCTACATGTTATGCCAATACATTTTGCCAAAAAAGACTTCAAATGAATGAAGACTTTAAATGAATATTTATTAGTAAAGTCATTAAAAAAAGATACAAGCTATTTCCTGCAGAACATTTCACTTCTCAGTGTAAATGGGATTAATTTGAGCTAAATTAAGTTATTTCTACAATTGTGGATATTCAAGATGAGCATTCAGATTACGGCTCCAGCGGTATTGGTGTTGTTGCTATGCCTACTAGCCAGGTAAACTCTGGAGACACAAGGCAACTTTTAAGTTAATAAATAAACTAAGTAGATAACCAGAAACCCTTGGTGCACCACAGTGTTTCTTTGCAGAGGTTTGTGGAGATGTCCACTGAACCAGTCAGAAAGTCCAAGTAAGGACAGCATGAACTAATGAGCTAAGGAAGTTTCCCTAAAATTTAACCAAGAACTATTTTCATGTCCTTTTCTGGTCTGTGCTCTGGTACTCCAAACCTAAAGCAAAGTAGAAATCTTGAAAAAATAAATTAACAGAGGGAGGTATTACAAAGGAGCAAAAGGAAGACTTTCTTAGTACCAAGAAAGTACTTTCTTAGAGGTTTTTTTTTCACCTTTTAATGGTATGAACTTGACACAGTTTAGATACTTTTTTAAAAAAAGCACAATGAAGCAGATCTGTGCTGCAGATGCAGCATTGATCACCAGCTCAATACTGCACAAATAACAATTTGGGAGGTGTGAAAAGGACCTGCTGTTACAGCAGCAAGACTCGGTGCTCGTCATGTAACTGGTTAAATGTTCTTCAGTCAAAATGAAAATGGCCTGCAAGCTGTTGCTAGGGAAATAGGCCCCTGTGGTTAGTGTTGAATGCAGAGAGGTTTGTCTGTCTCACAGATTAAAAAAATGCCTCAAAGTACATAGTCTGAGGATCACTTTACTTCCGGAAACTTGCTACTTATCGGCAATGTGGTCTCTGTGTCTCTGAGAAGTTTCAGTTACAAATACAGAAGACCTTTTTCTGTTTTTTTTTTTTTTTTTTTCCTTCCCCTTCCCTCTCTTGTTATCTTTGTTTCTAACATCTGTGTATGATAGGAAGTACACTGTCCTCAGGAACTGCAGTGGATCTTGCATATAGATGTTTATCGGGGCTCTGGCAAAAGTTATGGGTTTATGCATGTCTTTAAAAAAAAGCATAATTTAAAAAAAATAAAAATCAGTGAAACTTTGTGTATTTGGCATCGTCCTTGAATTAATTTTCCAAAAGATAACTAGGTAAATTCAAAGTACAACTTGCTACAGTTAAGCACCTTCATAAGTGTTGAAAACAATGGTTCCAGGTCCTCTAGCTCTTTTTCTGAAATCCCAGAAGTGTTGTTTCTGTGATGATTTTAAAAAACTGTCATAGTATGTCTTTCTAAAAGGCATTATGAAATTTCTGGGACACCCTAACTATTTGGGCACTCTCCTCATTTTCCCAGCTGAATACCAGGAAACTGCCACGCCGTAGTGCTCTCAGACAGCACTGGCCTGCCTCAAAGGAACATGAGGCATCTCTTTGCTGATTACCAGAGGCTCATCCTTAATAAGGATGAGGGAGCATAATAAGGTGGAATTAGAGAAGCAGCTTATTTGGGCATTCCGTATTGAACGTGTAATAGTGGTTAAACAAAGTCTTATTTTTATCTGCTTTTGCAGATGCACAGATTTGCATCTGCCTTTTCAGATGAGCTCAGAAATGTCTTATTGTTTTTTCCTCTCATCTGTCTCCAAAGGTGCCAGAAGTCTTGGTTGGGATCCTGAGCTTTTTTCTTAAGAACCGTCTCCAGTTTCCATTTAACTTATACAAGTACTGATGCCTGTTTGGCTCAGCTAGGTGGAACTAATTCCTGACCAAGAGGTAATGGGACTTGGTCACAGTTGTCCCAAGGCTGAGGTATGAACTGGACGTTGAATCCACTGTAAAGGAATGGAACGCCTATTTTGAGTGGTTATTAAAGTATTTTGTATACCATAGCAAAAATTTCACAGGGAAGTACTATAGGTTTATTTGAAATCTTTCTGTAGTAAAATATTTTGTATCCTCTCTGACAGTGTTCCAGATCATTTGGCAGTTTCCCTATCCTTTCGGTTTCCAAAGTGGGTTTCTAGTGAACAACAAAGTTGATGTTGATATTTGCCCTTCCCAGCACAGCTATTTAACTTCTATCAGGTTTCCCATTGATATCTTAAGTCCAGTTACCTGCTCTGGGCCTTTTCTCTGGGTCGTTGTTTCAACTCTGCTGTATAACCATCTACTCCCCTTCTTGGTTCCTGTCCCTGGTGTGTGCTGGATTTGAACAGTGAATAGTGAGCAACCGTGCCTCCTACTGGTGCTTAGTACTTTGCTGAGATATTGAGCTTTGGAGTCTTGTCATATCCAAACAGTTGTTCCCATAGTACGTGTAAGGATGATAAAGTAGGAAGAGAAGAAGACAAAGCCAAGAGCTGTGATTTATGATATGGATTCCCCAGCTAGAGAGCTGGTGTGCTAAGTTCAAGAATGCTAACCTTGCCATGTCTTCCGATTGTCTGCCTACCTGCAGATACAATTTTCTGCTCACGATGTCATAGGAATGTGCCTTTCTGCCTCTCTTGTGCTGCAAAACAAGAAAATCTAGTCATCAGAATCTCTTAATTTCTGCATTAGCAGTCGATATGTCTTTATCTAGAGCTGCACTGTGCAGGGAGGGAATGGTTTTTGGTTGTTTTACGTTTGTTTGCTTGTTGTTTGAGATTTGGGCTTTTTTTATTTAGCTGGTTTTCCTTCCATATTTTCATATTTGCTGATCTGTCATCCAAAGTACCAAATAGTATTTTACACTGTACTGAAATATACACTGTTTTATCCAAGCTTTTCTTCTTGGGATGGTTTTTTTAATTGCTGGTATTTGATCTTGTGTGTAATAAAATTTACTGAAAAACTTAGGGCTTTCATTATCAAGAATGCTCTCAAAGTTAGTAAAACATTCTTCTCTTTTTTTGAGCAAAGTAACCTTTGGTGTCACACAGGCCTTGCTTGAAAAACACTGGGAACAGTTAGTGTAAAGATGATACCTCTTGCCAGTCTTCAGCCTTTTTCTCAGACGTTTCCTCTATCATTAAGGATTTCAATCAAGTTATGTTCATGCTCCAGCTTGTCATACCATAGTTAAATACTTTTTCCTTTGTTGGTTGTCTAGGTAAAAGGCTCATAATATGTTGAGACAGGGACTGAATAGTTTTTTTCCTTCTTGATCTACAAGGGAAAGAAATAGAAGCATTGTTATTGCTTATGATCCTTGGGGTAAAGATTCCCTGTCTTGTTGCAGGTTGATACATGTGAAACATCAAAAGATTTAGTGTCAAGGATCCACATCTGAGTGGGCTGCACTCAGACTACTGCAGGAATTTCAAAATGATTGAACAGACCATAGCGGAGTGGAGAAATACTGATTTTGCTGATGGATCCAGTGGCCTGTAATGGTAAGCAAACAACAAGCACGTGTTTTTTTTTATCGGTAGTCTCAGTCAGATTTAGGAGCATAAAACCCCAGAGTAATCTGTTATGCACAGCTCAGTATTGCAGTCCAGGTATAAAGTGCTTTCTCGATGGCTGTGCAGAGCCCTGAGGATTGGTTAGGTACTGATCAGAGATAACCTTCACTAGGGTAGCGGCTGCATGCTTTGCTATTTTGGGAAGTTATTCTGTGGACTTCACGTGGCTTTGTGGCAGGAACTGCATAGCTTTATTGAAAAGTGACTTTTACCATATCCTGGAGTTTTCTGGTGACTATTATATTATTTAATGGTTTTGGTATTAACTAATTCCCTTTGAAAATTAGCTAACTGGATTTAGTATCAGCAAAATCAAAGGATAAAGCTGCTTGCGGAAAACTTAATTTGAATGTGTCTGCTTCATTTTTGCTGTTGCCAGGTGAGATACCCATGTTTCTCATGGCGAGTCAGTGCTTTACATGGTGCGGGTTTCCAGTAGCCTGTTGGAGTTGAGAACAGTAGGTCTGGCTGTCAAGCAAAGCTTTGAAAATGGTAAAATGAAAGATAAGATGAAACAAGAAGAAAGGTAATTATTAGATCTGTGTTCAGACATCCATTATCTTAGTAGACAATCAAAACTTAGTGTGGGGAAAAAAAATATCCCGTGAGACATATTAGTTGTCTGAGGAAAGCTCTCGCTGCTTCTGCATGACTTGGCTCTTTCCGTGATCCAAGAGACCCAGGCACTAATGCTTGGCACGTATGAAATGTAGTGAAAACTGTGTACAAGTCCTAAGATTTTTGAGGTTTTCAGAGGTTTGCATCCCATTATCATTATCTTATTTCAGAACGGGTCTGCAAAGGACCTTTCCTAAACCAAATGTTACATTCTGGAAGCGTGCTTGACTGCTGTTGTGTCATGATGTAGAGTATTAATGTAGAAACAATGCTTCTGTTAGAAGTGAGGGTATGTCTGCTTGGTAGTGTTTTTAATACTTAACCTCCAAGGGAGGGAACTTCCTTGTTGCAAGTGTTAGTTTTAGGTTTTTTTGGCTGTGAAGGACGGATGTGATGGTGTAACAAATGTTGCATGGCTGACACGTGAAGAAATTTGGGGATCATTAAAATTCCGCTGTAATAAGCAGTATATAGAAATAAGATTTTTAAAACTTGTACTTGGTAGGACTTAGTCTTCAAATGCTTGTTGTTAAGTAAGGGGGATTGGATTTTAACTGTCTCTTTCCTTTACCTCTTATTTCATAAATAGGCTTTGCTTCCTTGAACTCACAGGGCATTTTATAATTTAAAAATGTACTCTGATATCACCCTGCAGTACACTGCTCTGGATACTAATGCACAATTGTGTTCGTTCTTTTGTCCATCTCTTGGCCTTGGGCTGAGGTTTATTTCCAAAGTGGGATTGCCAGTGGGACTGATTGTTTCAGGAGGAATACTAATCTGAAGGATGATACAGATGGTTCTGTTGAGTAAGTAGAAATTCAGATAGAAACAACTATTTCGGCCTTTGACAGCAGACCTAAGTGGTGTTATTCTTACATTACGATTTGCTCTTGCGTTTTGGTTATGACACTTGGCAAAATCAGTTTCAAAAATACTGGGTTCTGAATAGCACTGATGTGTGCTTTGAGCTGCCTTAAAGCTCTGTTACATGCTGTTCAGTGACACATTTTCAGTGTATGTATCAATGTTAGTTCTTCAAAAAAAAAAAAAAAAGCCAAAGGAACTGAAGGTGTTGGCATCAGTGCATTAGTTGAATTTTAGGTGCCCATATATATTTCTACTCACTTTAGTAGGGTGGAAGTATTATAGATAGGAGAGAGAATTTTTTATCTTTGAGCCTCTCTCTGTTTTACTGGTTTTAGTTGGACTGACCTAAACAGCAAGTGGTTTTATCTTGCTCAGGGTGGGTTTTGTCTTCTTCCCACCCCTAGCATGGCCCTCATCCCTTGCTGTATTATTTAATTCACCTGTTCTGTGCAAATACACTATTTATCCTAGAGGTGGGAAAGATCTGTTTCTATGTTGAACTGTAGCACTATCCCTAAATAACTGAGACAAGGAAAAGTAAGAGTACTGTGTAATGCTCATTATATTCCTGTTCACAGTGATTTTTGTTTTATTTTGGTTTTTTTTCTTTGTTAACATTGTCTGGCATCTTGCTGTGTTTAGAAGGGTCAAGTTATGTCCTTGTACTCTGGACCTTTCACATCAGCAATCTGTGCTTCTTGATTGCTTTAGTGAGATAGAAGAGCTGAGGCATATTTCACATACTGCTGCAGCAATGAGAGACATTTCATTCTAGATATAACTAGGTAATGATCTTGAGCTTAGAAAGTTTGTCAGTCTGAGACTTGTTTGCTGTATGCTTATAATTCTGTATCCTAAATGGTAGTGTCTGGAAAAAAACTCTCTTGATAGTATAAATGTATATTTCATGAAGTGATTTTTTTCTTATCACCGCTTTTGATATAGGCTGACTATTACCTAGTGTAATATACTTTCATCCTTAAAAAAATTCTGAAAAATATAATGGATTTTAATTTCTGTAAAAGTCAGGGGTATTTCAGTAGAAATTATTGAGGCTTACACACACACTCCTCTCCTATTCCCGTCTCAGTTGAAGACACTAATTTTCCCCATAGTGTTCAAGTTAAATATTCTGTGTTCAGGTTTTTTTTCCCCCTGCAGTTTACATAGCTTGATATTGTGGGTTTTGTTACTATAAATAACTGCCCAAGCATTCTGCTTTTGATATAATGAAACTGAAATTACACAATGAAGAACTATGCTGACTTCTGAGGCTGCTGTGTTCTAAGACATGAATTTTAAATAGGTCACAGAAAACTTGGTGCAAGTGGAGTATTGACTTTCGTAGTGGTAAATTCAATTTTAAAGCAGCTAAAGTCAGAAAATCTATCTGCAAGATGTGATGGGGGGTCCGGGAATCAAGAAATAATCACGCATCTTGGACTTTGCAAGGTGCAGAGCACAGCTCAGTTCCATTCTGGTGTGATGTGTCATTTTACACCCTGAAGTTTGCTGCTTATGAAAACCAGTTTTATAAAAGGACTTCCCCCCCTGCAGAGCAGATCCAACAGTTAATTATAAGGCTTAATAGATTTGTTGTTTGAACCATCCTGTGTTTGCACAATAAACTACTTTAGAACAGTATTAAATCCTCTCATGTAACTCAGTTTTACCCATCTGGTTATACAGATTCTTCTTTTTTTCTCACTTAGCTTGTGATCCACTCTTCAATTGCAAATCTTCCATTTCCTGAACCATCTTCTGTCACTATTTCTCTGTCCTACCTGGATCAGTACTATAGAGATTTCTTTCTGTGATTGTGATCTCTTGCCTCAAAACACATCCTGTAATAACAGTGGTATTTAAAAATGAGCAACAAACCCACCAGCTCCACCAGTGGTATCTTAGTATTAATTTTCTTAGGCTGTGGATCTGGGAGAAGTGATAACTCATTTTAACAACTCACTGCTGCACTTGCGATCCTACTTTTGTTTTGCTTTTCCTTTCCAAACACTGGGCCAGCTCCAGAGCTCCTCTATACCTCTGCTAGAGTTGCACTCACTCCACCACCCTTGCTAAGCAGTGACCTACCAAAAAGAGATTTCTGTTGTTGTATTGGGTGAACAGGATCCAAAGAGAGCCTGGTGGGTGCAGAAACTGAGTGCTCAGGCTGTCAAACCTTGCAGTGGGCACAGGATGAGGGGTCCAAGTGGGCGAGACCTGCTCCCTTTAGTGGTCTGAGCTGGCTGCTGACCTTGGAGGTCTGTGAAACCACAGCCCCTGTTATTTCACATCTTCCATTTCTACTAGTGACTAATAACTTGTTATTCCTGTTTTAAAGGCTATTGTGGAACAAATGTCACAAGAAGCAGCAATCTACTGAAATAAGAACATGAATTTAAAAAGTTCAGTTTCAGTGCTTTCTTTGCAGTATATTAGCACCATTATTGCTGTGGCTCTCAATCATCAAGGGTGCAGTCTAGGTGGTGTAGTGTTGTATTTTACTCTGATTGTTCTGATATGTTGTGGGATTTCTTCTGCCTCCTGATTTTCTTTTTTCCCCAAAATGATAGCCTACTGCTTTATATTGATTTGGCTTTTTTTTTCTGTAAATGTAGTTTAGAGTAATGATATGTTGAAGTAGGTATGCTCAGTTTTTGTAAGAAAATAGAAAGTAAATATAATTAAGATTTGACTGTATTGCAGAAGGAGCTTTTCAGAAAGTAAACACAGTTAAGCAAGTTGAAATTTCACATAAAACCCTTCAACATATACAAAAAAGGTTTACCTTTGTAAAGAAACTTTCCTGTACAAGTAATATGTACCGTTGCTAACAGATAGACCATTAAAAACACATCTGTTCTCCATTTCATGTTTTAGTAGGAGTAGAAAACCTAAGGTGACTGCAGGCCAGCATTTGAAAGTGAAGTCTAAAAGGAAGAAGTGTTATCTTTAGCATAAATGGTATTTCCTGTGGTGGACATTTGGATTGCTAACATTCATTTCCTAGACTGAATTTGTTGTCAAGTCCACTACACTAGAGATTATTTTTGCCCAAGATTCATAATTCATATACTGATCTCCTTCAATTATTCTACTAGATGCTTATCGATTCCTGATTCCTTTTTAATATTTGCTAATGGGTGTAATTATGATCAGCAATCAGTTGTCATGGAAATTGCTAAAGTAATTTCAGAATCACTGTTGTCATTTGTGCAAAACAGAAGAGGGAATAGAAATCAAAACTGTACCTGCTGTCTTTGGTGCTGTAATAGTTAAATATGGAAAAACTGGTTCTGCTTGCATTTGTGCAGCAATTATTGAAAGAAATAAGACAGCATGTATCACTTCACTTAGTTCTTGCTATGAGGTATTTCATGGTTGAGGCTGCTTTTTAGTAAACAGACAGCTTTAGGTAAGCGAGACTTCAGCTGCTGGCAAATGAACAGCTACATGAAAGAAAGACTTTGAAGATTGTCCATGTGGTTACTGTGGATGTGTTTGTGAATCCATCAGTAGTTATGAAATGGAGAACCGAAGTGCAACATACTCGGATCCCATTTGGAAAGACGTTAACTTGGTCAGTAGCTGCTGTGAGTAGTTCTCTTGAGAGGGGAGAAAGGGCATGATCACTGCTGTGTGAGTGAGTGGGCAGGAAGGTGCAGGTCTGTCAAACCCACTCCCCATCCTGCAACTGAGCTGCCACCTGAAAACTGTTCATGGTCTGCAAATATAGAAGTATAAAGGAGGACCATACCAAGAACTGTTTTGTTGTCATCAGTCTGATTTTTCTTATCAGGTAGCACATCGTACTTTTTGTTGCTCCACCTTGTATTTCCAGGGTGGGGGTTGGAGAGTGCTCTTTGTGTCACTGTTCGAGAGAAGTCACTGTGGTGAGTGGCTTTCTGCTCTGCTTTCTCAATGCTTTCAATGTTCTGTCCTTTCTCTCTTCTCCTTCTGCCCTCACGTTGCTCCTTGCAGACAGCTGGTGAAGAGGAAGGTGCTGAAGTGACCCCACGCATCAACACCTTGGGCTGAGGTGTGACCTGCAGTGCTTTCAAAAAAAGAATGAAAAAAGAATTGCCTAAAACAATTACACCTGCATATTGGGAGGGAAAACTGATCGGCCATTGATACTGATATGAGCTCTATTTGGAAAGTAGATGACCATGGGTTGTATGTGTGTAGAAAAGCAGCTTCTACCTTTGTCTCCAAGCAGGCAGCGAGGAGTAGGGACTTTCTGAAGGTGAGGCAGTCTTTCCTTGAGCAGGAAAGGTTGCTGGAACTGAAACAAAAGAGCTGGGTGGAAGACTTGGGGCCCAAGGGCAAGACCCTTCAGTTCTTACCAGAATAAAGACTCAAGCCAAAGTTTTAATCTCAATGCGTTTTGAGAGGCATCTTGAGGAACGTGGAACTTCACAGCATTTGCCCATTTGCTATTGTTTCAGATAAATAAAACCTTTGCAGCCAGAAATTCAAAGGGCTCATAAAATGCAAGAATTTGTGATTCTATTTCAAGTTGATTGAAAAATTGCCTTTATTTTCCTGGCTGATCAGGACTTGCTTCATCTGTGCTGGTTGGTGTGTGCACAGGTAGGGCTGAGTAAATCACTATGAGGCGAAGATCGCCTCCATTTCTCAAACATATTATTTTACAGGTGGTCACCTAACCAGAGAATGAAATTTGAAGAGCTAACACAATTATTTGGCTGACAGTTGAGAGTTAGAATGGAAAATACGGTGCTGATGTGCCTTAGAGAGTAGTAATAGCCTATTTAGAACATTAAATGGGAGGAAGAATGCTTTGTTTAGTAACTACCCATGTTGTGACAGCATACCCACAGTGCAAACACATGGGAGGGCTGTTACCTGGTGATACATTGCCTACTGTTTACGGCAAGGCTGGAGGTGGGAAATGAGCAAAGTCCTTGCTGCTTTGGAGGTACAAAGAATTGTGTTGTTGCCCCATCAGCAGATTTGCCTTGTCTGCCCTGAACTTTCTGCTTTGCCTCAGTAAGGGGCTTGTCTGTGTGCTACACGATCCCAGATTAGTTTTCCTGGTGAAGAGACTTGCTTTTTTTTTTTGTAGCTACTTATCTTGAGCAAACTGCAAAAGAAAGAGGCTTCTCTGACTTTTGTAGTAGGACTTGTCAGTGCAGCCCATGAGATCGTGTTTCAGTTAGTTTTCTTTAAAACACTTGGTCTCTGTAAGCTCTGAAGTAAAGTTGTGTCTATTCTGCGACAGTTGAGTCCAGGCCAGTTCTTAAGAAAAAGTCGTGTATTGACACAAAGCACTGTGGACAGTTTTAGTGAGGCCAGGAGAACAAAAGAACTTCAGTCCAAGCCTGTTAGACGATTGAAATGTTTGCTTTCATATTTTTTGTTACAAAATCCTATGGCTTTGTCAGTAGGAGACCAGAGAGTTTATCGGTGCTTGAGAATTCTTACTTAGGGGAAGGAAAGCATGCATGAGTCTGAAATCCCCAGATTTGTCCAAGACAGAAATGTCATTCTTGCTTGCAAGTGGAGGGTGTCTGTGTGTGTGCGCCCACTGCTTAACTAGGTAAGTTTCGGTGGCTGGATCTGACACAGCTTTATTCTTAGGTGTGTGAAGCAGAGTGATTTGGAAGGCTGTAGCTGTTCTGATTCATGTTCTGGAAGGAATGATATTGTCCAATTTTTTTTTATGCCTATCACATGTCCAGTGTTTGTTCTTACATATTCATTGGGCAAATTTCTTTATCTGACCAAATGTTTTTCATTTGAATTGGCATGCAGATGGCTGTGGAGCTCACCCAGATCTGACTAAATCATATTCGTTTGTTTGTTTGACATTTCTGTTGGTTCTCAGTGCAGTTTCCAACTCGCGCTGCTGGGGTTATTTCTTATATGTACTAATTTAGTTGCTGAGTTGTTCCTTCTCCTTTCTAATTCTTCAGAATGCAGTGGAGGCTTCTGAAGAAGTGGAGCTTTCTCTCCATAAACAGAAGATGACAGCTCCATGGCTTTGTGGCAGGAGCCCATATCCAGTCCCTATTTGGCTTGGTGTGTTTGCCACTGGTGCTTTTAAGAGCTCCCTTTGTTTTTTGTGGCCTGTTGCCGTTTCAGGGTTACACCTCTCTTGTGGTGTCAGAACAGAAAATCTCCAAGAAACGATAGCCAAAAAAAGCAAAAGTGATGCTGTAGTGCACAGTGCTCACATGATTCTTAAACATGTAAACAGGAGTGTGTTACATTGATTTTACTAGCATGTGATGCTATCTGTGAGACAGAATCTTTTTTTCTCTCTCTAGTCTGTCTTCTAAATTTTCTGAAAAGTTCCTGGAAAAAAATTAGAGAAGGGGGAAAGACACAAAAAGTGGTGACTTTCAGCTAGGTCTGTTAAAATTTCTCGAATGCAAGACTGTCTTGTATGTTAATGGGAAGAGGTAATGCCACTAATGTTAAAGAAAAGAAATAAAGCGGAAAACCAAATAGCTCTTTAAAGGTTTGTAGTGAATTGGCAGCTGAATTTCTATACTAAAGTGTGTGTGTATTTCTTTATTTGACTGTAAGATGATGATTGACACGTCATTAGCTTTGTCACATGTAAAAATGTGTTTATTTAGCTAATATGTAATTGCATGATTCTCAAATAGCTGATTTTGTGCTTTGCAAGTAATTTGTAATTTAAAAATATTTAACTTGTACTGAATGAGCACAAGTTGCGCTGGGGTCCTTTTAAGAAGGGGATGGCAGTGGCAGTGGAACATGGGATGCGAATTGAAACTCATTCAGAGTTGAACTATTCGTCTCCAAGTAGCATTTGTGCAGTGCATTATAGTAAACCAATAAAGTATGGTTTGGGGGGCTCTTTACCTAATAGAGTTTTGAGAAAAAAAAACGTTATGACCCAGAGGCCATTCATAATTCCTTGTGCAGGATATCTATAAAGATCAGTGGAGGAATAAACAAATCGATGAGGTAGCGATCTCTTTTTTTTTTTTTTTAATTGCAATGGATTAAACCGTTGAAGAGGCATGTCTCCTCAACCTTATGTCCTGTAAAACTCTTAAATAATATTCTGAGGTAAGTCCAAGCTGACGTTTGACATCTTTTTCATATTTGGAACATTAGATAAGTGAAGCACAGCCACAAAGTATAGATCTGTGTGATGGAGATGGTTTCTATATTGTTTTTCTCATTGACATAGTAGAATAAGTTACAGAAAGCAAGATGTAAAGTAATTTTTCTTGGATATTAAGTAGCCCAAGACAAACTGGCTAGGATTTGGCTGTTCTACAAGTCTTTTAGTGGGTTCCTTCTCTCCAGAGCAATGGCCTTGGTACCATGGTGATGGCAATCAAGTAGGAAAGAAGTTGTCCTGTTATCAAGTTTAAATAAGACTTCTCCTGAAATCCTGTTTTCCTTGCTTCTGTCCATCCCATCCCCCTGATTTGTCTTTCACATCTCTTGGCATTGAGTGAACTATATTGATGGATCTGTTTGAAATACATTGGTCATTAGTAATTAACAATACAATTCATTCCTTCATGTTCATTGTTAACAGAACATATCTATTGCCCTGGAAACACTATTGAATGAAATGCATAGAACTAGATGTTAAGTCATCTTTACTTTTAAAAAGTAAAGTTTTTAATGAATTTTGGCTTGTGCAGCAGTATTTTTTCTCATTTTCTATGCTTTTTAACTAGAAGTGTGAAAGGAATAAAAAAGGTTTTCTTAAATTTTAAGATGCATGTTTTGAGAAAGAATACAGGCACCGTATATTGTGATTAAAGATTTTAAATAGATACATACACACATGTGCACACATTGTTTCAAAAGAGCTGTTGGTATTCAGTTACACAACCTGCTTGTGCAAACTGTCATTTGCTCAAAAGGAAACAAACCAATATTAGTACATTTTTCATACAAAAACATTTCAGTTGTCAGAGAAAGGAGCAGTGGTGTGTGCAGAGCAGCCATTGGTGGGCACTGCCTGAGCCCTGCCTCTACAGCTGCTGGGCAGCATTGCCCACGCACAAGGCTGTTGGGCTTCCACCCCGCCAATAAGAAACAGCTTTTGGTTGCTGGTTAGAGCATGCAGATAGGAAGTTTAAGGAATGTAGGGTGGTTTTTTAAATCCTCGTACTGTATATGCTTACCCGAATACATTAATTTAATGATACTGTCTCTCTGCAGAGTTCGTCCCAGGAACTGAGATTCAAGCTTGTGGAAAGGAGACTTTAGAGGCTTGAAAATAATAATTAAGAAAACCCCATGCCAAAATCTCCTATCTGCACAAACACAAGTTGATCTAAAGATTAATGCATCGACCTGATGATGAATCGCCTGTGGTGTTGAGGAGGTTAATTCTTGCTTTTGGCTGCATTGGAAATCGGAAGTTAATGCTCATGAGAAGTAAAACCAGAGAACGTGGGTTACGTGGCGCACCTAAAGATCTCGGAGGCAGCAGCAAAGAGGCAAAATTTCTCTTTGAAGCAGTAACTTCAGCTGTGTGTTCTTGTGTGCACTGGGAACTGAGAGAAATAGCAGCCAGCCTGCGAGAAAATGCCAGCTAAAGGTAAATACTTCTTCAACGAAAATGACGACTGCAGGATATCGGACCCGCTCTATGAGAAGTACCACTATACAAGCCAGCAGCATCCACTCCTGCTATTGCTGCTCTTCATTTCAATCATCTTCTGGACTACTCTAATTATAATCTTTTTTGTCACTGATGTGAGTATAATTTTTTCTTTGTGTTCAGTGTTTTTTCGTAGATGATGAGGAATCGCTATAAGAGCACACAACTTTTCTAGCTAAATAGTTTTTCAAGCCACATGGTATTGAATTTGAAATATTGAAAGAAATCGAGTAAGTGTGCATGTAATGCTGTGTATGTTTTTGAAGGGACAGGTGAGAAGACAAGTGTTGTCAGACACTGCCTCAGTTACTATAAAGATTGTTCTCTCCTTCCTATATATTGTGAACAAATCAGTCTATACTGAATGGTAGGTATGATAGTAAATAAGTAACAGAGGGTAAAGGGGCCAAGGACTAAACAAGAACGTTGATTAAAATGTCTTACGTTTCTAACCTTTTCTTTTTAGAGTCATCAAAGAAACATAAAATAATAGTGATTCACTGGTTGTGAATTCCTGAGGTGTTTTGTTTTTTTTTTTTTTTTTTTTTTTAAGAATTTGTAGATATTAATTCCTATTATTTTTCCTGTTTTGGGGGGCTATTAAAACAACAAATATCCCAGTACAACAGGTGATCTGTTGAATTAATAGTTAGTTAGCAAAGAGCAGGAATCCTATAGGCATAGGAAAGATGCAACTTAAAGAATTTTTTGTTGTGTAGCAGAAGATGATTTTCTGTAAAGGAGTCGGGTGTTCTTCAAGCCAGCCCAGTTGACAGTTGGCAAAAAGGGGAGTTGATTTAAAGATAATGTTGTAAAAAGGTAATAAGGAAGTTCTATAATTCTTCAATGCCTTCTAACACTGCTTTCCAAATACTGTTCTTCATGATAAAGTGTCTTTGAGTCTCTCTTTAGCAACAAATGTAATCTTGCCAATTGCACTTGCATCTCTTTTAGCTTTTATGTCTTAAAAAAAGTAGCAACGTTATTTGTATGTTACAAGTCCTCTTCTGTAAAACTTGAGAAAGGAGCTGTTACGCTTCTTTTTAGCAAAGCTTGAACTTCTTAAATGCAGTTCTTTGGGTACATCTGCATTGTGCAAGATAGTATAGCTAGAACTTAGCTTAAAAGACAAACCCCAAACCACTAGTTTGGTAAATTATAATGGTGGAACTGGAGTAGACTGGGTATCTATAGTAGTATTTATTACATCATCTCTGTATATGTGGATATCAGAAAGTGTTGATACTGCCACAGCTAAACTGCTTGGGAACTCAAGTTGGCGTATTTTAAAACTATCTAAGCTGTTTCCAGGACAGTATAGATCCATTCCCTATTTTTATAAGGGGCACATTTGGACCAGCTATAACACTTTTGTTTTGCCTTTGCAGGAACCACATGATCATCTTGCCTTCATCATTGCAGTATGTGCTGCTCTTGTCATATTTGCAGTAATGTACTTACTTTTATGTATTGAATCCCTCTTTCGGAGATGGCTAACGTTATTTGGAGTTATGATTTGGATTTGCTTCTTAATTGTGGGATATGTATCTCTTTTTGAAAAGGAAAATGATTATCAACTGTGGGAGCAGGTATGTCTATCTTGTTCATTCAGGTACTTCCATAGAACTGGTACTCAGTATGTATGAATGTCTTTGTGGGCTTTATTTTTTTTCTGAATGGTAGAACTGCATAATAATTTTTTTTCTTGAGGTTTAGATTCACTTTCCTAAATTGGTTTTATTGGTTTATTATAGTTAATGTTAGTTTGTATTCTTTATTATAGTGAAAATGCAGTTCAGCTGAGAAAATTGGATAACTGCCTAAATCTATGTGGGAATTTAATCTTTGAGTTGTAATTGAACTGTATTTCTATTTAAGATTTTTACTAAATCTTAATTACTATGAATTCATCTTTGAGAGAATTTTTCATTAATAATACTTACTTTGTTGATTTATGTGGGTCAAAGTGGTGTTCAAGAAATGTATAAAGGGCTCCACTGCTGGGTGTGCCCTAGGGAGCATGTTTTCAAATCAGTAGGAGAGGTGAAGTGAACAATAAGAATTAATGACACATCCTGGCATAGCTGGGTGTGGCTAAAGTTCATTGCTTGGTATCTCTGATCAGAAGACTGGTGATTTCACGATGCCAAAAATATTATAATGTGTAGGAAACTCCTCCTAAACTCTCCTAATGTAAATAGAAGAGATTTTAATGAAATCAAAATGACTTTTTATCTTGTTTTACTGACTCTTCCCCTTCCCCTCTTTATTTCAAATAAAGATAAAAATTATCAGTTAAATATCAAAAATCTGATTTGTATTATGGCCTAGATCCAGAACCATGGATTTACAGTAGCTATTCAGTATTTTTAACTTAAGGAAGAAGCTTTTACCTCAGGGAAAAAACAGAATTTGCTGTTCTTAACTATAGAAGTGCAAACGTAACAAAGCAAGATTTGGTTTTGGTGCTTTCAGTGCTGCAAGCCAATGTCTTGTGTTTTAGTCATGTGATAATAATTCCTTAATGTTGCATTTTGTCAGGCACCTAATAATGTGTATTTGTGGTTCTTTTCTTCTTTCTGTCTTTCCAAAGGTGCCATTCTTTCTCTTCATGATCTTCACAGTTTATACCATGCTGCCCTTTGGAATGAGAGATGCTGTCATAATTAGTGTTCTCTCTGCTCTTTCCCATATTATTGTTCTAAGCGTTGTGGTAAGCATGACTTCTAAGGAAAATAAGGAATCCATTCTATTTCAGGTAAGGAAATATGACTTGGTTAAGTAATTAAATACTTTAGTCATATTACCATTTGATATTGGCATAGTTATTCTGTTTAGGCAAGTTCCAACCTTCCACGTGGATGTTGCAACTCACGAAGTTGGAGCTTGGGCATGTGTTTCATAGAATCATTGAATAGTTTGAGTTGGAAGAGACCTTAAAAATCATCTAGTTCCATCTGCCTGCCTAATTCTTCCTAATGTCCAGTCTAAATCTGCCCCTCTCCGGTTTATACCCGTTGCCCCTGGTCCTATCTCTGCAAGCCTAATCATATGGATTTTCTTAAAGGACACAGATGACTTTGTATTGCTTTCTTGTTTTCAGGCTTTTCATCGAAGAGCCAAGGATAATGACGAATTTATATCTGGTTCTATTTTATGTAACCCTAATTTTGTGCCTCACCACTATCATAGTGAAGAAACTCCTCCTTATGTCTAGTATATGTTTTGCATGCCTTTCATGAAATTGCACTTATTTTAATCTATCATGTGTTTTGGTGTCCTGACCTAAGTGGAAGAAGCAGAATTATTGTTTTAT
This sequence comes from Cuculus canorus, assembly GCF_017976375.1. Classification (NCBI taxonomy): domain Eukaryota; kingdom Metazoa; phylum Chordata; class Aves; order Cuculiformes; family Cuculidae; genus Cuculus; species Cuculus canorus. The sequence continues at coordinate 11,942,834 of NC_071413.1, forward strand.
TTTTTTAACTAAGCTACTAAAAATATGACAAACCTAGTCACAATCGTTCTTTCCAATCTATGCTGTTTCGAATGGATTTATCTAACATCATCTGGCACTGCCTACAGGGTGGATCAAAAGGGCCATTGCTGCCCTGGGGAGTCAGCAGGGCCTGGGTGCTTCAGGGTTCCCAATGCTTATTAATAAGGTGTGTTCAAAGGAGCACTCCAGGTCTTTTGATGCACATGTGTGTCAGACTTCACACAGCACTCTGATGTGAGTTTGTTGACTGATTTCTTCCTAAATCAAACATTGGTACCTGCAAATAAATGTTAAATGATATAGCAGCATTTTCTGTTCTATTGTCCTACTGTATGTTTGTTTAGGAATGCCCATGACTGAAAGTTACCTTGTATTTCCCAGGTACATCCTGGCTAATTGCAATGCTATAATTTGGTGTGATAAGAGGGGAAAAATGAATATGGTCTGGGATTAATTGTTTCTAAGGGACTGGTATGAGTATTGGTGAAGTGTCAATGACTGTTCTGCAATAGGTAAATATTCTTTCTTCTTGTGCAGCTGCTTGCCAATGCTGTCATTTTTCTTTGTGGTAACTTGATGGGTGCATTTCACAAACGCCAAATGCAAGTTGCTTCCTGGGATTTGTATAGATACACATTGAAGTGCATTCAGGTCCGAATGAAACTGAAGATTGAAAAGAGGCAACAAGTGAGTGAACTAATTCCTGTTATGAATTGCTTGGGTTTGTGTGTAAATGTTATGATTTTATAAGGTTGGTGGCTAATGTGCGAGAGGCTTGGTCCAATCTTTGTGTACCCACCTAATGCCAAAAATAAAAGCTGTGCCATTCGTAACAAAAGAAGGAAGTTAAAGGGAGGAAGCTGTTCTCTGTTGTCTTTGTGAGAATCACAGTATTTGTAACAAGAATGTAATTGTCAGTTATTTTAGTTACTTTTTTCTTAGTGTAAAATGTCACTGGGACTGGCCCAAAGTAACTTAAGAGCATGCCCTTAATGCCCTGAAAAATATTTGTAAGGTCATTTCAAGAGTTTCCTTGGTCACATTCTTTTTTTGAATTCCAAAGTAGTATTTGTTCTTGTATTTTCTTGTCTCACAAACTATTTTTCTTTTGTTACAAGGAGAAAATTGGAGCCTAAGGAAAAAAAAAATTGTAGGTTACAGGTTTCAAGTATGACATGGTTTATTTCCATTAACTCCAGTGATATTTAAAGAATAAGCAAGGAACATGAATTTCTTATGGAGGAAAGAGTCTAAAGAAGTATCAGAGCCAAAACTAGAGTGCCTTTCCTCTTCTATCCTGCTGTCAGCAGGGTAAAGAACAACAGCTCTATAAGGCTGGTATGTACAGAGTTCTCTGGCCACCAATTATAAGATAAAATAAAGAGGCTGAAAAGTGGCTGACTTGAGCGAATTGCAGAGAACACTGCTAGTGCGAATCTGTCCTCTGATTCTAATCTTGTGAGATGAGATGGTGAATCTGCATGAAAGTCCTGGCAGAATTTCCCCACGCATCAGCCAGGGTAGGATCTAATCAGCTTATACAGGCAGCGTACTTGCATTCTCTGGGTGATGTGGTAACTTTCATGGTAGCATTGTTTGTTTGGTTGGTTGTTTTTTTTATGGCTGCTTGTTTGAAGTGTAGATGTGCTTAAGTCTATAGACAGCTTTATTTTCATCTGTGTTGTAATCTTGAGTCTCCTTTTTTTTTGCCACCCTGTTTTTCTCTGTGAAAATGATGTGAGAAATGCAGGTCAGTGTTCATCATCACTTCCTTGAAAACTGTGTTATGTGTCAGCCTCAAATGGCCCCATTACATTCACTGGGGCCCTGCCATCAGTTTAAATGTATGCCCAAGGTTGACTCTCCTAGTATTAAAATGCTAGAGGAGGGGGAGGAGGTGTTTTGGGGGGCAGTCTCAAACTAAACTGCTGCCTATATCTAGTATAGTTCAGTACTTTGATGCTCAAGGACTCCCTCTTCCCAGTCGGATACCAAGTCATTTCTTTTTGGTTAAGTAACCCTGGCAGTTTACTGCCATCTGTATGCTGCTGCTTCAGTATTCAGGAAAAGGGGACAAAGATTTGGTCAGAAGGGACAGTGTTTTCCCATTTATACCATGTATTGACTTTGCTGGCATTATCATCTGAAAAAGTTCCTGCTTGTAGTTGCTCCACATGATGTTTTCTCTTCTGTGGTGAACCTGCCTCTGGGCTGGTAGATTCCTTCCTAGGTTAAAAGTATTCTCTTTTTGTTTTCCTTGGCTGCCCAGCAACTTAGCAGGGTCTTCTTTGAACAAGAGGCTTTTAAGTCAAAGCCAGCGAAAAACTGTTCACTGGATAGTCGAACAATGCAAGTGGTTTTTGAAGAGACTGTATTCTCACTCGGTTCAAAAGATTTTAATGCAGTGGCACCAGTTCCAGGTTCATTTAAGCTACAGCAGCATATTATTGACACTTTTGTATCTGTTGCTGCTTTTCCAGCGTTTGAGAATTCACAAAGGTTTTTAATACTGTATAGTTTCTTTGTTACAGGATATAATCTTTTACCAGAAGCTTTATCAGATAAAGCTAACGTAACACTGAGACTGGTGGACAAAATAAATTTTCATTTTTCCAGAAATTGTAGTACTGAATATTGAATTTTTTTGTTTCAAGATTACAGAGAGATGTCACATCTAGGTCTCAAGGAACAAAAGAAAAAAATATGCAACACTTCTGCATAAGTGTAAAAATCTGACACACGTTACTCAAAAGCTATGTGATTAAGGGCATTTTATTTTTTTTTTTAATTCTTTCTTGCAGTTACTGAAATCCTGCAGTTTCAAATTTACTGTGTTAACAATTTTGCATCGCTAAACATTTTCTCTTGTCTTTTTTTAGGAAAACTTGCTTTTGTCCATACTGCCAGCTCATATCTCAATGGAAATGAAGCTAGCAATCATCGAGCGGCTGAAGGAAACCAATGATAATAGGCAAATGCATGACAACAACTTCCACAGTCTGTATGTAAAAAGGCACCAAAATGTTAGGTAGGTGGGGAACTCTAGAAGTAATTGTATTAATATAAGGTGCTGACTTGTGACGGCACATATGTTCTAGTGAAATTAAAATTTGGAGGCAGCCTTTCAGGCTGAACTGAGCTTCTTTCCTGTTGCAAGAATATAACATGTCTCAAACTGATGTGCTGGCTTCTAAATCCGTTCAGATACTTGAATCCTTTTTTTATGGAGCTCTTTGTCAGAAAGTGACATACTCTGTTAAATGCGTTTTGATATTTAAGCTGACTGTGGAACAGCTGTATCTTCGTATTTCAGTTATATTGTTTTTTCCTTTTGTTCTTCTCTAGCATTCTTTATGCAGACATTGTAGGATTTACTCGCCTTGCCAGTGACTGCTCTCCTAAGGAGCTGGTAGTGATGCTGAATGAACTTTTTGGAAAGTTTGATCAGATTGCAAAGGTAGGTGTTGCAGTTCATTGTGTAGTAGAAGATGAAGGCCACCACTGCGGGGAGGGGAAGTCTTTCCACAAAACAGAAGGCAGTTGGTGTTAGTGCTTCTGAAGTCACGAAGGGATGACTACTTTGGCTTTAAACCTAACCAGCAAAGTCACATCAAACCAAAATTTAAAACAAAAATTGGGAAACTTAGCAAGTTGTAATTGTAATGCCAATTCTCGAGTCTGGAGGTTCATCTTTATTGTTCAGGGAATTGTCTAATGGCAATGAATGATTGTAATAGAGCTGTAGGAGGTACTGTATGCAAGCTTTAGGGTCAGCTCTGCTGTGTCCAGTTAGAAGGATTATTTGTTGGTGCTATAAATGGAGAACTCTTAGCACACACTTAAACTTGTGAATTCAGTCACATTGCATCAGACCAAGGAGTTCTTTAGCTTAGGAGTAATATTTAGTAAAGAATAACTACAGAGAATGTAAGAATGGGAAGTAGATTTATTAAGACATACCCTCACTACTGACCCCTCAGGCTGACAGTAGTTCTCAAGCAGCACCTGGAAGTGGTAAGGTTAATTTCTTTGTAACTGTGATCACAAACTCAGTGTTTGAGTTTACAGATTACAGGGACCGCATTGTATATATCTTTGCATGAATGATTGTGTAATGCTTTCTGTCATCCTCTAAAACTGACTCTAATCTGGGATGTGTTCTGTCATATTCATTGATATTTCTGTTAGTATTATAAGGCAAATACAGCCTTAGGAAAATAAATGCTCCATTTTGCTGCATTCTATCTGACATCAAAAAACCAAATACCAACTCAAATTCTGGTTCTAGAAATTTAGCATTGGCAAAGTCAGGACCAGTGATGACCTGTCAAAACTTCCCATGGGTTTAAATTGTTGGTTTGATTTCATAATTGATTATATTTGTATATACTGGATGCAAACTAGAGAATTAATGGACTTAGAAAACAGTGGTTTTGCAAAGTTCTGAAAAATCATCAAGAAAAGTGAGAAAAGTCTGAAATTATTAATATAGCATATAGTGAAATTGTTTTAATTAAACCTTTGTGGATTGAATAAATTCTGATGTATATCACTGATTAAAACCTGACTAAAATCCTAGGTAACATTTTTGACTAAATGACTTTGCTAGTCTTTGTATTTATATGAATTGACTTGCTGTTGAAACTTCAAGTACTGGCCAATAGGAGTCAAACTATTATGACTGTGTTGTTTTGAAGTGGCTTTTGGGAACATAGAGAATAAATCATCTCATCTTAGTTGCCATGAGCTTTTTATGCCATAGTAGAAACTGAGGTTGAAGACATTTGGTGATTTTTGCAACTGTTTCTCATATAAAAAAATAGAAAATATTCCAGATTTTGAGTGATATGTTTTAATTTCTCACTCCTGTCTACAAACTGCACTCTTTAAAAGACCTCTGGATTTAGTGAGTCAAGGTCTTTTGCAACTCTGTGGTTGAGCCATGAGAAGAGATTTCTGCTTTCTGTGCTATTTCTGTTCCTCTGAGGAGTATTCTCAGTCATCTTTTCCGTAATGTAAAAATGCTCCAGTTCACATAATAAAAGTTGATTTCTAACATGGACACTGAGCTGCATACTGAAGTCTAACAACCCTAACCTAAGGCTGAGTTTCCCTGCTAATCTCTGGAACTGAAGCACAAGGTTGTCTTAAACTCGTTACTTGTTGCAATGCTCAGAACCTACCAGATGGCATAAGACTGTAGTGAATGATGGATGTTCTCTTAAGCCTTCCATTGAAGAGGGAGAACAGCTTAGTTTGCTAAATTGTAGCTGATTAGGGCTGGTTGTAAATTAGGGTATTTGGGAGCTGATTGAAGAATTACGCCCTGTCCCTGGAGGTGTTCAAGGCCAGGTTGGATGGGGCCTTGGGCAGCCTGATTTAGTGGGATGTCCCTGCTCATGATAGGGGGTTTGGAACTGAATGATCTTTAAGGTCTCTTCCAACCCTTACTATACCACGGTACTATGATACTATGAATTGCTGGGCTGTTTCCACAGAGGGAGGGTTGGTGTCAGCTGGCCCAAATTAGGCCACCTCTACTCATCAGTCAAACAGTACACAGTCTCACAGAATTAACCCTGGCTGACTTGCAAGCTTTGTAGTTAAAATTCTTCTGTAATTTAACAAAAGACAGTATGAGGAGCTCTTTCTTCTTCCCCTTTCCTCTGGCTGGTAATGGGCACCAGTATCCTCTGTTGCACACTTCAGAGAGTTTTCTGCTGCCACATAGCATTGTGAGGCTTTCATTAGCAATTAGCAAACTGCAGTGTGTGCTGGCTTCCTCATCAGTCATATCTGAAATAAAAAAACCCAGTTTGCTCCTGCAAAGCTGCCAGGTTGGGCATCTTAATTCCTGACTTCTCCTTAGATCCAGTGCAGGTTTTAGAACACAGCATAATGTTACTTATGAAGCTGCCATGCAAAAATTGAGGAAAAGGTGAAAAAACTGCCTATAATTCAAGTGTTAATAAAGATGGTGAGTATAAGATAGATAAGTAGATTTCATCCTTTAGATGGTAAATTCTGTGACAGTTTTATTTATAGTTTCTCAATTGCAAACAGTTCCAATAATAAAGTCAGGAACCAGTAAGATGATTTCATTTCAGAAATGCTTGAAGTGGTCATCTCTGTTGATCTCCAGTGAGCAATATCTATGCACCTGGGTGTGAGGAAAGAAAAGTAAGCTTTGCTTCAACAAGGATTGAATGAAGCCTGACTTTCCATTTGTCTGTATAGTTTTGAGAAGCTCTGCTGTCATTAAGCTTACTTGTTGCTTGCAGTTCTTTTTTTTTTTTTTTTTTTTCCTGTTAAATATGCTTTCTGTAACTTCACAGGAGAATGAATGCATGAGAATAAAAATTCTGGGAGACTGTTACTACTGTGTCTCAGGCCTGCCTGTGTCTTTACCAGTTCATGCCAGGAACTGTGTTAAAATGGGACTCGACATGTGTGAAGCAATAAAGTAAGTAGAACACAAAAGACTTTTTAATGTATTGAGGCTATGAGGATATAGAATAAAGTAATTCTTAGTTTTCCTGTCAACATTTCAAGTGTATTTGTTAGCTGTAGTTGGATAGTCTGAGTTTGTCTGTTGTTTATGGGCTAATTGCATAATGAGACTAAACTTTAACAGATCCCCAGGAAAAGGGGAGAAAGTCAAGAGCGTAACTTGCTCTCATACCCTCCTCCCTCCATAGGCAGGTGAGAGAAGCCACAGGAGTGGACATCAACATGAGGGTTGGCATTCATTCTGGGAATGTGCTGTGTGGTGTCATCGGCCTCCGTAAGTGGCAGTACGATGTCTGGTCGCACGACGTGTCCTTAGCGAACCGCATGGAGTCTGCAGGTGTACCTGGGTGAGGATCTTCCCTGTCTGTACCGAGTCACTCTGTCATGATGGTTTTTAGAGTCCTGCTTTGTGTTTGGGATTTGTAACGGTGCTGTGACACATCGTAATGGGATGGCGAAAATGAGGCAAATGTGTACTTAACAGAGCTGTAAAATGTTAATATTTTCTGATTCTGTTTTCAATGAACTATAAAATTCTATTCTTAGGCAAATGACTGCTTCTTGACCTTCCATTCGTTGTGGAAATTTGTGTGTCCTCAGCAGTGCATTATGTCGACTTTGTTAGGGAGTGTTATAGTGTGTGTGTATATATATATATATATATACACTATATATATATATATTAGTATATGTAAAGTATATATACATATGTACTGATAGTGTATATATAATAGTTTTATAGGGATAATACTGCTATATATGTGTAAGTCTAGTTAAAGAATAGATATGCATAAACAAGGCAAAGCTGCATATTTACCTAGTGTTTCTGTTAGTATACTGATTCATCCCGCTTGATTTATTTTAGCTTTGTATTCACCACCCACTCCCCAAGAAAACACAACTCAGAAATTAAAATGCAGCAAGGAAGGTCGGGAGATGTTGGCTGTTGTGTATTCTCTCTGCATAGCATTTGTCATGGGCAGAATGGAAAGGAAAGTGAGTAGTCCTGAGTGGAAAAGCTGAGACAAAGCAGTGATGTAACTTGCCAAGTGCTGCTCAGTAGTGCGGAGGGTTGGGTCTGAAGCTGATGTTCATGCTGCCTTTTTGAAGATGCTCGTTGAAAAAGACAAATATAACTTTTTTTTTTTAACAAAGCAGTAGCGTTTTGTACTTTCCTCATTTAGTGAAAGGATACTGTTTTCTATATATTTTTTAAATTTTTTGTAAATTGAACCTGAGGTTCAATTGAGAATTCAGCTAAGAAACTTATAAAAAACAGATTAAGGGTTTCATAGTTTCATTTATATTCCCAAATGAGACCATGATTTTGTAGGTTCTTGGTAGTCTGTGAAGTTTAGTATTTATTAGTTGATTGGCATGTTTAAGCATTAAAGTACTGTTTTCTTCTGGAAAGTGATTCTAACCAGTAGCAATAGAGGGTTCCTTACTATTCCTATACTTCAGACAGCTTTTAGGTAGATATTTGTAACTTAAAAATTAACTTCTGCAAAGTGATAAGGGGAAACGAATATCAAATTATTTTCTTACATTGGTAACTGAAACAGAAAGAAACCTAATTGGAGCTTGGTTAGCAGTTGCAATACCATCCAGGTTGAGTGTTTTATTGTGTTGACTCAGCATAGTTAAACAGGAATACAGAGTTGTAAAGTTTCTTTTGTTGGTAAAGCAAACAACGTGACTCTGAATATGGCACGGAAACATGCTTTTCTTAGTCGCATTTAGGACTGTTGCCTAATCTTGAAAACTTCTACGATTCTATTACGTTCTTCGTGCTTATGTTTGATAATCTGTTAAAAAATAAAGCTAGTTTAGATTGGCATGCTGATTCTGAAACATTATACTTAATAATTCCTATATCTATACGTGTCTAGCACTTGCTTATCATGTGTTTCAAAACTAGCCAGAGGAAATCTTCCACTTGTGGAAGGCTGAGCGTCACAGGGAGGGAGGATTTCTATTAATTATGCACATATTCATCTTCCTTCTGATTTTAAAAATTCTTGGTGTTCATAACAATGTAATACCCCAGTAAAGCAGAAAGGACCCACATAAAACCAAAAATAAAAAACCATTCGTGACCAATTCTCTCTAACATGTACATGCCTGAAAGATGAGGATATGTTATTCTCAGGCCTTTTAGCATAGGGAATTGCAGTATGTCAGGTATTCTGTACTGGCGTGGTAAGTGCAATAGTGCGTGTTACAGCTTGCCTTTGAGAGGCAGCCTTGGTGGTAGCAGCTTTTGATGATGTGCTGATCCTGGAATCCAGTAAGAACTGCTGAGAAATCATTGGTAGAGTAATTTAAATGGGAAGACATTTGCAGTAAGATCTGATATGTGCTGTGGCAGTGTGTGATTTGGGGAAGAGGAAGCTTGGTAAAGTGGAAAATGGTAGATAGTACTGCCTTTGAGATAAGTGGAAAACCACAGAAAACTTGCTGCAGTACATGACTACACTTAAAAGCTCAGTTAATACCAACATCACTCAGCATGCTTCAGTTCCTATAGGAGAAAATGATTCTTTAGAGCAAGCTTTAAAATTTCAGATCTGAAGGATGGCCTCTATTGCAAAACTGCATAATCAAGGTATCAGTGAAGAAGTGTTTTGAGAAAATTACCAGTAAACAAATAAAGACATGCACCCTCTGTATTCCATCTCCCTTGCCTTTTGGCTCCAAAAGGATTGAGGAATTTTTTGTTCTTCCTTGTTTGAAGCCGCAGCCAGTCATCTCAGGCCTTGGCTAAATTATCTGTAGGCAAACCTACACGCAAGGGTAAGAAAGTAGAGGCAGATGGGACAGCAATCTCCTTGCTCTCTGTAGTTAGGCAGGAGTGCTGCACACTGTAAGCTTCCATCCTGGAAATATGCTGTTCCCAGTTCCATGCTGACAGATTGTAGGACCATCAGCACAGTGTTTAACCACTTTGTACCAAAGAAAAGCGAGAGAATCTGTGGGAAGATGAACAATGGGAAAACAATATAAGAAAATAAGCGCTTTTCTTACGAACACACACAATTCCCCTGTCAAGAAGTTGTATGTGAAGACAATATATGGAAATACATGATTCGGGATACTGAACTATTATAAACCATGTTTAAGGGAAAGCGTTGAATGCATACAGAAAAATTACCAGCTGCTCCCTTAGAGGCATGTTGCTGCTGTTGCTGTGCTACCCTCTGCTCTGTTTCAGTCAGAAAAGACACTTTCAGAATTATTCTCTTAGTTGACCAAAAACCCCTTCCAGCTTTTCTTCCCCCAGACTTTGTAACCATCTCCTCCCCTCTGCATACATTTCTAGCATGAAACAGTCCTGCTTGTGTTCTGTTTGTGAGCTTTCCTTGCAGCTTTTGTCATCTGAAACAACCTGCCTGTGAATTCCACCTTGTCAGTCATTAGATCTCCTTTGATCACATTTCTTCTTGTGTTTTATGTGTATCTGATTATTTCAATTTAATTTTATACTGATAGCATCTTATTCTGGGAAGTGTTTTTAGCATACTTGTTATGAAAAATAGGTAAGGAACTGCAGTAAGGGATTGCAAATACGGTTTTTCAGTACTGGCAGAGTTTTGCAGTCGGCTGCCAAAGCACGAGAAAGCTCAAAAGCAGAAGTGTCAGCAGTAGCCATTGAAATGTAAATTAAATGCTTAATGTGACCTTTTTCTAAGTGTTTGGGTCTCTTGTTCTTTCTCCTTTTCTCAGCCGCGTGCACATCACTGAAGCAACGCTAAATCACCTAGGCAAGGCTTATGAAGTAGAAGAAGGAAATGGACACCTGAGGGATCCTTACCTTGAATCCATGAATATCAAAACCTACTTAGTCATTGATCCCAGGGTATGTGTGTGTTTTTTGAACGTGTATATTTATTCAAATATACACATACATTTTAAGTGCATACATGTCTGTGCTGCACGCACCCTTTTAATTCGGGAACAGAATTAAAGCATGGTCTGAGTAGCATCAGATCTGAAAGCACCTCTGTTCTATGACACGACTATTAGCTTGAAGGTAAGAAGTGTTATGCTGAAACCTCTTATGTGGTCCACATAGAGTAAAACGACATATTTTGCTATGTATTTCCATGAAGTGTGTCTCTGAAATCCAGGTCAAAAGGTGGGATGATGTCACGAAAGAATACCTGTGCTGTGTGGTCACTTTAAGAGAAAACATTTCCTGTGAAATAGCTTCTGACATCATCTTCCTCTCACTATCTTAGATAAGAGATACACCTTTTCAAGGTGAAAAGTTACCAACTGTTTGTTGCCTCTTTCGAGCCTGCTAACTGCAAACACTTGTAGTGTTGCTATTTGGCTTCTGGTTGAGTAAAATATTTCAAAAAGAAAAAGAATGAAAATTGCGACTACTTTCCTTCAGGATCTTTACAGGAAGAAACAGTAACAGAGCCACTTCTAATTAGCAAGAACTTAATCTTATCTTTGTTGCATGTTTTATGTACTCAGCACAGCAACCCTCCCTACATGTACACAGCACATAGTCTTAGAATGAGTATCTAAGTCTACTAAAATGATCCCTGCTCACCTGAAGATACCTGTGCAATGTTAGAGAACAACCATTCACTTGGAGCATCGGTTTATTTTGTAGTTCTAGCTTCCTTTTGGACCCAGAAGTGTATTGCTGTGTACCCTGTACACGCTGCCTGACTCATCATCTGTGATGGAGGGCTATAATCTGATGTCAGCTTCATAATTTGTGGGATCTTCTCCCAGCCTCTCTTTTGATACACCCTAGCTTAGGAATTGGAAATCTTTTTTCCCCTGCTGTTGTGTTGACTGCCAGGAAATTCTATCTGTTCATAAGATCCCACGATCTCGTGCATCATCGTAAATAAAACCAGAAAGTCTGAACATTGCAGCGTTACAAGCAAAGGCTTGTAAAGGCATCTGAAGCAAATTCATTATGTCATGATTTGCTTTAGCTCACATTAATTAAATCAGATAAAGGAATGAAGGGTGGCTTGACACATTGCTGGTAGATGTTTTAAGCTTACTGAGCAGCTTGATTTTTATAGTCCTAAACTACTCGAGTCTGTAGAGCTTCATTTCTTTGTAATTTGTATCCTTTTCTGTTTTCTCTTAGTCCAAACAATGTGTGTCAAATAATCATCTCCCTAAAACAAGAGTTAATGATGGGCTGAAGATGCGAGCATCTGTTCGGATGACGCGTTATTTAGAGTCCTGGGGAGCAGCCAGACCCTTTGCCCACCTGAACCACAGAGAAAGTGTGAGCAGTGACTCCTCAAGTTCACAAGGCAGGCGAAGAAAGGTGAGGTTTGGAGTAATGATTGTAATCTTACAATTGCAAACTGCTTCTTGTTTCTATAGTGTGAAACTTGACTTTTATTGTGGCTGAATTTCTGCTGTTACTCTTGTGTGAAATATGGACACAGAATGAAGAAGGTATCTATGCAGCAAGTATTTCTGTTGGAACTTCGCAGTATTCAGACTCTACTGACCTCTGGCATGTTATACTTACAGTAAACCTTTGAAGTAAAGCTTTGAAACTGTTTTTTTTTTCTCCTGGTATTTTTCCATCTTGTGGTCCTGCTTGCTACATGTGGATTTGGAAAAAAGATAGTTTATTGCAGCCTCTAGATACACTCAACTTTTGCTTAAAATGTATAGAAAATACAGTTCCCTCCACATGCTCTGTGCTCTGCCTGCAACAGGAGTTTACCAGCAAAGAATTTTCAAGTTTAAGAATTCTTCAGATTTTTAAGGTTTTCAAATTTAAGAAAACTTACTTTTCCTGCCATCTGCGCTTCCCAAAACCTGAAAGGAGGATACATACAAACTCATAGGTGTGCTCCTAGAGGTGCGGTGGTGCTGTGATACTCTCTGTAGACAGACAGCTGTAAAAAGATTTAACTAAGTATCCATCCATTCAGATTTGTGGCAGTGGTTTCCAGTCTACTTGCTGCTGCTGGTGTTATTTTGGGGTGTGGAGAAAAATAAGAAGGGAGATCTGTTCAATTATTTTCTAACAATTTTTAACAATTTTTACCACTTGTAAAAGCAGAAAACATTGCTTGAAAGGATTGATTTTGATAAACTTTTCCATTTCAGAATGGTTCTTGATTTTTACTTGTGCATAAAAATGTTTTTTTTGGCAGCTTTTTGAAGTTTACTTTTAATAGTTATTTGCCATTTACTAAGTGTGTAACTTATTCTTAATTCCTTATTTGATTTAGGAAATACCTTTGTGTTCCACTGGGCGCCAGAGAACTTCTGATAGGTTTGTTGAGTACTTTCTTTTTATAAAATATATGATCTTGTGTTCCTCTTGCAGTACAGTGTACTGTAACCATGTCTTCTTTTGGTAGGCGATCACTGTGTTAACTACATAGATGATTTTTACTTGTGAAACAAATCCATGATTTGAGTAACCAGAGAAATGCTTAGTAAAGTGCTTATGGGTGTATATGTCCACCAGTTTGGAGCGTTCTTGTTTAACTTTGCCCTGGTAGCTTAACCCGCTTTTGTACTGAGAAAGTACTGTTCTCTGTAGCCACAAATTGTTTCTTAATAGCATTTGTGATGTGGACTTCATTTCATTCTCAGAAATTCATCTCAAAAGGGAAGGATAGAGGAAGATATTTATGATGAAATGATGTCAACCATTGAGGGCCTCAGCTCAGCTAAGTATGCAGTATTTTATTTTTTTCTTCCATGTTTTCTTTGAGAATAAGCTACATTTTCTGTAGCTTCAGTCTAGATATAAAATCTACTTCTCAAAAATTTATTTTACAGGATTTTTGTCTTGCCTTCTCTTGGTCTTTGTTTTTTTACTTATTTTTGTTGCCTTTTGGTTTTATTTTGAATATAATGAGAATATTACTGCTTTATTGGAGCAAGAAGCCAGTAATTCAGTGTGGTTGGTATAGGACCATGAAAAAGCAAAATTACTGCTTTGTTTCTTATGATTGTCCAAAGTAATGAGCCAAAGAGCAGTGATAGGATGGGAAGTTCATGTTTGTATTCTGCTTATTCAAATAAGAAGTGTCACGAAATGAGGTGCAATCCTGAACAAAACATATGTATATAGTCAAAACACAATTTTGGGGTAATAAAAAAATGGCTTTTGCTGAAGGTAAATGGTTTGTCAGTAGCAGATGTATTTGCACTGTATTTGCATTCAACACAGGCAATGTTGTTTGGTGGTTTGTTTTTATTTTTTATTTAAAACACAGTATTTAAATTCCCATCAAATGTATGAGAGCATCCTGGATCTACCCAGATCAGCTACATAAAAACCTAACTGCTCATATGTTGTGCTTTGAAACATAAAGACCTTGTAGAACAGCCATGTGTGTAGCACAGTGGCGCTCTCATCCTGTGTTCAGCGGAGTCTCAACTGTAACGATGCTCTTGTATACTTTCCTCGGCCTGTGATGTGCATTTTGTAATGTGTGTCTCTCTGAATGCAGTCCGTGGTGCGGCAAATCAGATGGCTTCTGTGGATTTTCACTCATTTTTGCAGAACCCGGTCTTGAAAAAGAGGTTGGTAAGAGCAAAATAATCCTTTTTGGTCATCAGTTTGCACTTCAGAGCCGTGTAAGAATATATTTGAAACTGTTTTCATTCTGTAAGTGGATTGTGGAGATGCCTGCACATCCACAGAGGTTTTTGGTAAATAATGGAAAGCAGATATCATGATTCGAGTTGGTCATTTTCCCTCAATAATGCTGATTCTGTAGATTACAGATTGTCTCTTATCTGTGGTTAAACGCTTTCTATAAGGAATTAGTAGGAGTTTAGCAACAATTACCTCAAAAGTAATGAGGTTTTGTTGTCATCTTTTTTTAAATTATTTCTGCATCTACAGTGGAATCACTTTGCTTTCTGTGGTTGTTTCATTGCACCTGTAATACTGTTATTTGTTAGGTATAGTGTGCTTTTTCCATTTGAATAACTATTCTGTAATTTGCTGTGCTGTACTCTATGTAGTTACTGGTGTGTGTGTGTATGCATATATGTGTACTTTAGGTTTCCTTTGTGTATATCCTTTTTTATAAGGATTTTGACTATCTACATCTATGAAGTTCTTATTTACATACTAGTTTGAAATGATCCTTTGGACTGGGCTGATCTTGAGAAGTGCTTATGTGAATTTTATTTGGTAGTTTTCTTTTGTTCTCTTTTAGTTTTATGTGTATATTTTTAATAGTACAGTGCTTACATATGTCACCACAAAAATTTAATAGACTTTAACCCCCTGCTGATATTATCATTAAGATTTATTATAATCTGCATTTCAGTATCGCACCATTCCTATTCTAAAACTGAAGAGTTACTTTGCGTGTGCCGGTTTTGTGTTCCTCTGCATATTCCTGATACAGATGTTTATAATGCCAAAGTAAGTGTCAGTATTCTAATAATTTATAATTCAAATTAACCAATAGCTAAAGTGGAGTTCCTGAGGGCTTACATTTAAGAAACTTACACCTCCTACGATTCATTTACGTCGTAATAAAGGATTGGATACATGTTGTTAGCAAAAAGAGCCAAGCTAAATGAAAAGCAAACAGAAATAATTCTTTAATGTGGTGCTTGGTTAGTACACACAGGGAGATGATCAATTAAGTAAGAAATATTCTTTTCTAAGAATAGTTGACTGTAAGCATATTAAGCAAGCAACATAAAAATGGGATTAGGTGGTTAAAATGTGCTCAGTGATCTTTTAGTTTGTAGTGATACAAGGAGGGAACTTTTCATACCTCCAGGAAAGCAGATATTTGATAATTCTGAAGTTGGCAAACATGAGTCTGGGTTGAAGTTTGAAGTCTTTTTTTTCTTTCATTTTACACTGGTTTGTTTAATGCCTTCTCTTCTATTTAGAACTGCAAAACTAGGAATTTCCTTTGGCATTGTTGCAGTCATCATTGCACTCATTTTGTTTGTGTGCTTTGCTGAGAAATGTATGGTAAGTTTATTTTAAAGAAGTTTCCTGTTTTCAAAAATGGATGGGTGTGATCTGGCAGCTTGGTCTGTCTTTTAGGATGATGAATCAAGCTGTGAATTTCAGTAGGAGCTGCGGGAGCCTCGAACCTCTGGTTACCAGATTTCATTGCCTAAAACAGATTTTCATGTCAGAAAATTCTCACTGTAATTCAGAATTATTTGGGTGCCAGGATAGATGGGTAGGAGAGAGGAGGAAGATGTTAACACTTGTTGAGTTGGGGTGGGCTTTTAAAATTTATTTTTGTTTTTGTTTGTCCTTGACAGTAATTTTGGTTGTAAATTCTAATATTTTCTATACTGGAAACAGTATAAAAATAAGTTTGAAGGCAAGATTAGTTTTCATACTTGTTTATAAAGCTCCATAAAAGTGACGAACATATGAATAATTTATTGGCAATAATTTCACAGCTGTTAGAGTTCCAGATTCACCATTACATTAATTAGGACACTTTGCATTTGTAGATTGATTTTTCTTTGTGTCATTACACGTATATGATTACCGTTTAAAAAATATATTGACATGGAGACAGCTCATAGTGACAGAGAGTTCAGTGATACAAAATAATGCAGAAAATCCTTCTCTAATCCAAGGCAGGGATGGTGGGAAAAGGAAGGGATTTTCTAGTGTTCCTCCCACTCATCAAATCTATGTTTTGCTAGACCAAGAGTGAGCGGGAGTTCTGAAGTTCTGTTGAGAACATGCCAACATCCTCCTCTTGCAGAGTGGCAATGGTGGTCTCCTGGGAGAATGGTCTGTTACAGAGCCAGGTTCCAGCTGTGTTAAAGGGAAAGGGGGAAAAAAAAATGCACTCTGTACATAGGATAAAGTTTTATGATTAATTTAAAAGTATAGTTAGATACTGTGTATGGTGTTTATATATGAGTGGATGGATTTTTATACGTGTGCATGTATACATCTATGTAGAGAGAGATGTATTTGTTTGCACATACGGTTTTTATATATATATATATATATAAAAAACCACATTGAGAAAAGGAAATGAAATTTCCAAGGTTGCAGTTGTGTCAGACACGAGTTTTATGCTAGGAGTGTTTTGGTATAGCATCCTCGAATAATGCTTGCAGTTGTTAACAGTATGTGCTTTACTAGAGGCTTTTCTCTATAGCAACAAATGAAGAATATTAGGATGGCAAGAAAAAGGATTCTGTGGCTGGTTTCAATTTAGTCACCTGAAAATGTCGTTCTGTGTATTAACGTTATAGATCTCTAAAACTACAACATAAGTTGTTGTTATGCTCTTAGTAATATTTCTCTAGAACTTTCAATCAGATAATAATTCTGTATTTTTAAAGAAGAAATTCAGAATGTTAGCATGCAGCCCCTTTGGAATAAGGAAGAGTTACCTCCATTTGTGAAAGGCATTAAGCTTTTAATCTGACCGACTAGATTCAGAGTTCTAAATTAGATTCCAATGAAGACTCTTGACACTCTCTTGCAGAGAAAAAGGGTTTTATGTTTATAAATGTTCTTCCCATGTATCATAGCATTATCTATGTTACTGAAACAAAATAATTTTGTTTACAGAGATGCTGTTCAGAACAGCGGCCTTCCCTGCGCCGTCTTTGTGCTATCTCGGAAAAAGTGGAAACAATGCCTTTACTTAGGCTTCCTTTAGCAGTCATCACTATAGGTGCCTTGCTGATTATAGCAATTTTTAATTTGGTAAGTAATAGTATTATCTTTATTCTGTGAACTTATTGTAACATCCACATCTTAAGTAACTTCCTGGATCCTTTGCAAGTACCTTGCTTTTTGCTGCTTTTCCGAATGTGTGATTCACAACATGAGTTGATTTACACAAGGATAACGCACAATACTATTGAAAAGCATTAAAGTAAAATGCTTTAAAAAAGTAAAAGTTCCTGGTTTGTAGAACTAAAAGTTGATGCGATAGACTTGAGTTTTATTTTACATCACCTTTTCTTGCATTCAAGATGGCATTTATAATTACTGTCAATTATCATCACTAAGATTGTCTTCCAGTTTTTAAAATGTGAGTTTAAACGTTTGGCTGCAGTGGGTAGAAGTTTAAGCTGTTTACTGTGCTGTTTGCACTAGCTAGTAATAAAGCAGACGAGGGAGGGAAGAATATAGCTGGGCTCTCTTTTAAAACCAAAGATCTCGCAGGTTGTTACTGCCAGACTAAAGTGCAAATGGAGTCTGTATTTTAACTTTAGTTTGAGTATTGTATTGCATTTGGAAAAAAACCCTCTGAGGTATCCTTGTACTCAAGACCACTCTGTTGTGCTTTTCTTAAACAAGCTTTATGTGACATACCATGTTAACAATTAAACTTGTCTCATAGTTAGCTACTCAAAGTGATGTCCTTGGGATCCCACGTGCTTGCTCTGCCATTCTTCTGATCCCATGGGGAGCTCATTCTGAAAGCTATTCTGCAGAAAAAGCTTAATTTTCTTTTGTAGGGTTGTTTTTCTGCTGGCTTAGGTCCTTGAACTGACTCTCAGTACTGTCATGTGAACAGCATCAGAGACAGCCTGAAAGAAAACAGGAACAGAAGCTGTGAAACTGGAGACAGAACCACGTTTGTGCCAGTTAGCTGTTAGATTAGTGTAGACAGGAAGTGAAATGTTCCCCTAAAGTCAAAAATAAGTAAGTAAATACTTGACAATCTTAACCTGCTTGCACCTTGTGTGTGCATCTATGTTTAATAAAACTATGTGGGGATATCATTAAATTTCAATATCCATATTGTGATGGCACTGAAAGGGCAACCAGACCAGGACTCACTGCGTAGTATATGGATAAGAAAGTGAAAATGAGTGACTACCTGCTAACAAGTTTGTATCGGGGGACTGGGATTTGTTTTTTCTTGTTTATTTGTCCTTTTCTGTTTTTTCCCCCAATGAATCAAGACTACTGAAATGAACAAACCTGCAAACTTTACTGGATCAAATGACCTGTGTGCTACTACCTATGTGAGTAGAACACTGTCTTAATTTTTTAAGATTAAAACAAAACTAGTCTTGGGTGGTGTGTATAATATAGATGAATGGCAGAATTTTGATGCTTTTTCGTCCTTTTTAAAGATTTCTTTTTGTAAAATCATTAAACAGAAATATTAAATCATGCTACAAGGTAGTTCTAGGGATAGTTTCTATCATTAATTATGGCTCTACTCTGCATCTTTCAGGGATTTTTGAAAATCTTGGAGTACTCATGGATAAGGCTGAAGTCTTGGCTTATTTTCATTACTCGGCATCTTTTAAAGATGTTCTCTAGCATTTCTGTAAGGATAGATTCGGCATTTATTAATGACACAAAATGATTATTTGTGAGGGTTTCCTTTTTATCTCTTTAATTCCAAAGCAGCATTCTATTTTGAGATCATCCAAATATTTGGAATGCTCCTTTGTTGCCTGGCTGCTCCTTTAGAGGATGGACGTGTTGTTGAGCAATGCGTGGCAGGTTGTGTGAGGGCCCTTTCATTCATGACCTCATGGCAAATGCCAAGCTACACATATATAATGCACACTGTACTTATTTGGTAATTTTGTGTTCTTGCATGTCCGTGAATCAGCCTTTTGGAAACACAACTCAATCCTGCATTGAAGAAACCGTAAGTAGTGAATACCTGTTACTCTAAACCCCAGATCTCTGCATATTTTATAGATTACTGACAAATGGCAGTTTCTGCTGCTGTGTAAACCACAGATTTTTTAGGTATCTGACAGCAGGAAAGTTCTTCATGAAATCAAGCTGCTTCAGCTGCCGTTGCTGCGCTCAATAAATTACGGCTTTGCATTTTTGTTGACATTTCAGACTTAAAATTAGATCCAAAACTTTGAGGAAAAAGCAGAAGGACAGGGTGATGATTATGTTCGAGTCTGAGGGACAGGCATTGAACTTGCGGATTCCCAGTAAAGTCTCTTGATAGAGTGAGCCAGCAGACCTGCGTCAGCGTTCTCTACGTAGTGGTTTCTTTTTTAGGGGTTTGCTTCGAGGTTGTAACTGGGAATATTCATTACTTTTTGGAGGTTAGACTTTAGGATGACAGAGGTGGTATAATACATTACTAAATGGGCTCTGATCCTGAGTTGCCCCATAGATTGTTCTGGTTTCATTTCAGTAGAAAAGTTAACCGTTCAGCTAAGAATCTCCCAGGTCTCTGGTAGGTCTGTGCTATTGTGTCTGAAAAACTGGGCTTGTACGTAAAGACAAATAAACTCTTGAGGAGCAGAATCAGAGATACTTTTGGACTTGTTTGTAGAATAAAGCATGCTGGTTCAGCATCTCTACCTGTACCTGTGGCTGCAGGGAGCAATCCTGCCTGCATAGTGCGCTTTGTATCGCCTGACAGTTTTAATGCTCACAGCTGCACACTGACCTTGGACACTGCACCTGAACTGTGATTGCTCTGGGAGGTTTCTCAGTCATTTCTTTGGATAATGGCTGTAGCTTGATAATGCTTATCAGCATAAATAATTGTATGAAGAAGCTGTGCCTAAGGCTAGGTAACAGGCCATGGCCTTCACGTTAGAGGTGTGGGAGATGGGGATGTGGCATCTACTTAAGGTTACAAAGAGGGAGCTCTGTTCACAATAGGACCAGAATGATGGAGCTCCTGGTTGAGAGCCAGTTCACTGGATATGAACCTTCTTTCAGTTAGTCTTGAACGTTAAATAAATAATTGCTTAATAGCCTGCAGAAGATAAATTCTCAATACTTTTCAGTTTTTATCTGACACTGCTTATGTTGGTGTGATACTTTTTGCTTAAATCTTTTTTTTGTCTTTCACGAATTAAGAAAGTAAACTAAAAAAGTATTAAGCTCAGCCTTTTAGTGCAATGAAAAATAAAGCTTTAAGTGTATTTAGTAAGTGATTGTAATTTCTTCTATTTAAATTACAGTGATCACGAACTTAGAGCATTTGCTGCAGTTTTAAAGTCTTTTATACTTAAAACCTGAATAATACAACTGTTCTTTAAATTCTTTTACAGTATTACGCTTACTGCTGCATACTGGGGTTCATTGCTTGCTCAGTATTTCTTCAAATGAGCTTCGAACTCAAAGTTCTCCTCCTGTCCATTGCTGTGACTGTGTACCTCGTCATTTTTAATACCCTTCAGCATAGAAACTACAGCTTCTCTGGCAACAGTACCAGGTGCAGTGTAAAGATTCTCAGAACTAACAGTGTTTCATTAAGGGGCTGTTAAATTTTTGTACACTTACTGGAATATTGAAATCTCAGTCAAGTCGGGAATTACACATCTTTCTGTAAAGTTAATGACGTGGAACGGCTGTCTTTGTGTTAGCAATTCTGGGTTTTATTTGCTATCTTTCCTTCCACAAATAAGAAAGTTTCTTTTCCTGCCTCAAGGTGGTGTTTGCTGTGTTTTTGTGGGGTAGCACGGGGAGAAAAGCTGCCCCCCAGTGCAACAGAGATTAAGATGGCTTTATTAAAATAAAGCCATGTTTTCTTGAACATCTCACTACAAGCTACTTAACAAGGTTTCAGCACCCACTTGTCATTAGGTTCATGCAGCTCATATGCTGAACAGAATGATAATCTTGTTATTGGCATAGGATCTATAACTAGACAGCCACTGGCACATGTGAACAATGGCATTGGGGTATATGTCTGAACAAAGTCACCCTCTTCTGATATGCTCTTCTGCTTCTCCCCTTAATCATATAATAGTTTGGGTTGGAAGGGACCTCAAAGCCCCTTCAGTTCCAATGCCCCCACCATGGGCAGGGCCACCTCCCACTGGCTCAGGCTGCCCAAGGCCCATCCAACCTGGTCTTGAACACCTCCAGGGATGGGGCAGCCACCGCTTCCCTGGGCAACCTGGGCCAATACCTCACCACTGTCATGGTGAAGAAATTCTTCCTAATGTCCAGTCCAAATCTGCCCCTCTCCAGTTTATACCCATTGCCCCTGGTCCTATCTCTGCAAGCCTAATCATATGGATTTTCTTAAAGGACACAGATGACTTTGTATTGCTTTCTTGTTTTCAGGCTTTTCGTCAAAGAGCCAAGGATAATGACGAATTTATATCTGGTTCTATTTTATGTAACCTTAATTTTACTAGCAAAACAGGTATGCATTTAAAAAGCAATAGCTTAGTTGTTTTACTTGTAGCAAGTTCATTTAAATAAAATGAAAAAATAGTTTGTTGTACTTGTGCACTAAATCACGATATATTTTTATCTTTTTTTAATATTCTTGTACTTAGTTATAGATAATATACTTCGTTGTAGATAATGCAAAATTTTTTACTGAGAATATTTTAACATTTTTCAATAGAATTTACATTATAGAAGTCAGAACTTTGAAATTCTTCCAATTTGGATCTATCTGTATTTATATTAATCATAAATGAAGGCAGTAATTCAAGATAAAAATAATCACCATATTATTAAAATGTCATTTTGGTAAATACGCCTGATGGTACCCAAATAGCATTCATTCATACAGACTGCTTTGCATTTTTCTGATATTCATTCTCAAAGCACATTTTACATTTGAAAAATCTTGAAGTAACTTTATTGGTCCTATGTTTTTTTGAATAAATTGACTAATACTTTTCAGCAAGGTATTATATGGATCTAATTTATCCTAATGGTCCCTTTGCAGATCGACTATTACTGTCGACTGGATTGTCTGTGGAAGAATAAGTTTAAAAAAGAACATGAACAGTTTGAAACGATGGAGAATGTTAACAGGCTTTTATTGGAAAATGTACTTCCAGCACACGTTGCTGCCTATTTCATTGGTGAAAAAAGAAATGAGGTATGTTTTATCTCTGCTTTGTGAAGGACAGTAGATTTGGACTTCTGTGGCACAGAACGTCATGCTAGTAAGCACACAGAAGACTAAGGTTCTGCACTCTTTGCCTCTTGTTTGTATCCCAAGACCTTTGCAAACCCAAGAATCTGCTATCCAGATGGCCTCAAAAAATGCAAACTTCGTGTCAGTCTCCGAAATCTGTTTTCAGAATTAATAGTTTGGCTTCATGACACAGTTGGAGTTTGGCAAATATTTTAAAAGGATTTATGGCATTTTACCAGAGATGCTAGGCTTTTTTTTTTTTTAAAGAATTTGGTTGAGGCAGAGGCTTTCCTTGGTAACAACCCCAGTGAGAAGTTCATCGATAATGATTTTTTTTAAGACAACATCTTAATCAGCCAGTGTGTCATCAAGAATAAATATTGCTGCTTGCACGTGGTAGAAGACGAGCACCTTCCAGAACAGATGAGAGTCTTGAAGATACACAGATCTCTTGGTTTTTCCTGAGGCTAATAAACTTTGTTAATGATTTTGACAGAACCAGAGACTCTCACTGTAAAGTACTGGTTTTTACTTCATAGGAAAACTGTAACTTGATTACTGCTTGCAAACAATGATCATATTTTGAATACCTGGTAGAAGGTGACTGTTGACAATGTGTGAATGTATTGTTTTCCTGTAGGACTGGTACCATCAATCTTATGACTGTGTCTGTGTCATGTTTGCATCAGTGCCAGATTTTAAGGTGTTCTATACTGAATGTGATGTCAATAAAGAAGGTCTGGAATGCCTGCGGCTGCTAAATGAAATCATTGCTGATTTTGATGAGGTAATTAAGCTTCTGGTACAAGGGACTGGATTACATATTTACTGCAAAAGAAAACATGTCACTAGATCTGTGAAGAAAAGAGGGGCAGAAAAAAGGCTGTTATGCTTACCTAATATTCTGGGTTCAGCTTTGCAGTACTGAAAGATATATTCCTATCTGATGAGATTTTTCAATAACATCATCTAACGCATTAGTAGTATGGTCTGAAAATCCAGAATTTCAGTACTTCCATGCTGTATTTCCCCTATGAGTGGGTAAGGCAAAACTCGGTACTTTCTTATCTAACCTTCATGCGATTGATAGTATTTCTATAGATGTTTAATGCTTATTGTAGACAGTATAAGATTTGTGGTTAAATCTCACACTGAAATATGGTATTAAAGTCTCAAGTGTCTATTTTGCTTCCCTTCAAACAGCTCTTGCTAAAACCTAAATTTAGTGGTGTTGAAAAAATAAAAACCATTGGAAGCACTTACATGGCAGCTGCTGGTCTCAGCATTACACCAGGCCAAGAGAACAGCCAGGTACGTTGTCTCTGGAGTCTGCCTTCAGTATTCTGGGTGTACACAGTGCCTTCAAAGTAACAGAATGTAACGTGATATATAAGAGAAAAGTAAATCGCCAAGAGTGACTTTCTGAAGCTTTCTGGAAAAAGATTATAAGGGTGTATTGTTTCATTTTGAATTCCCAGCTTACCTCCTAGCTCCATTATTTTCCTAAGCAGGGATTAAGTCTGTAACCCCAGCATAATTTTTATATCTTTCATCTTTGATTCCAGTAGCTTAACATGTCAGATGCATAACATCGTAGCCCTAATCATAGGGGAGTCAAAGAATGGCTGCCAAAGAAAAGGCCTTCTCAGAACTGGACAGTAAGCTTTTTGTGGCACTCTAGAACTGGCATAAAAAGAGAACCCTTCTGTGCCATGTTAGATCTGAGTCTGACACTGTCACCCAGAAGAATTAAAATCAGTTTTGTACTCATGCTCACGTTCACTATAACAGGTTTGTGTATGATGTTAGGATGCACGTATGCAATATATACACAACATGTAAAATTAAATTGGGAATCCTAAAGGACAGACAAAAAATAATTATAAAATTTAATCATATCATGCTTGTTGCCTCCTAGCCATTCCAATTAAATTTAACATGGTCTTAAAAATCCATTTTGAATATCTGAATGTTTGCTGAACTGTGCAATTCTGCACACTTAAAAGGATGAATGGTTTCATCCTTATAAATATTTACTTTAGTCATTAAGAGTATTGCTTTGGAATTGTAGACTGACACAAACTTCTGTTGTAATTTGATGATATATACGTGTTCTATGAATTGTGTAGGATAAGGAAAGACAGCATGCTCACATTGGGATTATGGTGGAATATGGAATCGCCTTGATGAGTAAACTGGATGGCATCAACCGACATTCCTTTAACAACTTCCGCTTGCGCATTGGTAAGTTCAGCTTGTGAAGAATGTAAACTCCATAACAATGAAAAATTAGGCAGGATGACTTGGGTCAATTGCTGAGTGTTGTGGGGCCCTTCTGAACACTCTTTGGATTATAGAATGCTGAAGAGCGAAAGGTAGTGTTGTCTAGGCCAGCTTTGTAAATATACCGAGCTCCTTCAGGCTGGGCTTTTCTAATCACGAGGGGTAGCAGTACAAAGGCTGCAGCTGGATCACTTTGGAGAGAACTATGGGCATGGGTGAAGATTGGAGTACCCTGTTATTGACTAAAGACAGTATTGTCATTATACAGGGGTTTATTTCTATATATTAAAAGTAGAAAAGGAAGAAATGTGCTTTGGCATGAACTTTGCCCTAGTTCTTTCTTGGATTTCCCATTTTACAATGAAGGAGCCGCTTCACATCTCCTGCACCTCAATACTAATATTTATTGAACAGCAGGAATACTGATAGCTAGGAGAAGGTTGCAGGGTTAGCTTTTGGGTTGTTTTCCCCTGAAGACCATGACTTACAGCTAACAATGAAGTGAAAGGTCACCTAACTTTTTACTGCAGTAATGACACCTGCTTTTGTTTATACTAAGGGATAAATCATGGCCCCGTGATTGCTGGCGTGATCGGTGCCCGGAAACCTCAGTATGATATCTGGGGCAACACTGTCAATGTTGCCAGCCGAATGGAGAGCACGGGCGAGCTTGGGAAAATCCAGGTAAACATAGCAGCCTTGGATTGTCTAAGAAATTATTTCTAATCGGTTATGGATTTTTTTTTTTAAAAATGTGATGAATCAGAAGAATTTCACAAGAGTTTCTAATTCTTTTCACATAAAGGTCACAGAAGAAACAAGTAAAATACTACAGGAGTTGGGATATTCGTGTGAATGCAGGGGACTCATTAATGTCAAAGGCAAGGGAGAACTGAGGACTTACTTTGTTTGCACCGAGACTGCCAAATTCCAAGGTATGGGACTGAATTGAGGCCAGGATGACGTTAATAAAAATAGACTTAGAACTGCCTTCATTCTGTGAAGACGTAGAATTTCCCTCCTTATGTGAAGGAATTTATTCTAAAACCATATATGTACTGTTCCTATTTCTTCTACATCTCAAGAAAAGAGAATATTTTCTTTTGAAAGAATTTCTGAAATGTTCCCAAAAGACTCCTGACCACTAGTCTGAAAAAGGCTGCCTCTTCCTGAAATAACTTGCGGATTTACCTGGAATTGCCCTGAAGCATTTTCAGTGATTTCATTTCCTTACCTGCACTGTGGGAGTCTTAACAGCTCCAGTAACAACGTACATGGATGCACTGTTGAAGTCATTACCACGTTAAAACATTCCACTGCTTCGTTCTTGGACACGCACCTGTTTACAGTATTGCCTTTGTCACAGACCTGCGAGATGATACTCGGGGCACTGCGTATCCTGCTTTGAACGCTAAACAAACTTCACAGCAGAAGATGGCTGAAAAATGGAGAGGAAGACAAGTAAACTCAAATGTATCCTATGATCATTGAGCTGAGCTCCCGTGGGGAAAAAATATTAATTGCACAGCATTGGATCACTTTATTGTCCTCACCGCCTCCATGGTAGAACTTTGTATTATGCTAATGTTTTCATCACTAACAGCTATTCAGAAATAACTTCACCTAGTTCAGAGTGTTTACATTATATTACATGTTCTTCTTTTGTATCTCTGTGCTTAGGATCTGCCTGCACATTTTATACAGTCGCATAGGAAAATGTCTTTAAAATTCTGGCTTTAAATTCCAACAAACGTACCCACTCATGAGGAGTGCTGAGCTCCTGCTCACACCTTGTGTCACTGGCACCTGGCAGGAGTTCTGCACGCTGCCTGCGTTGCTGAAGGCACTTACAGAAGAAAAAACCCAACTGTTTTGAATTGTTTGGAAATGGAAGGACAGAACTAAGTAGTGAGAAGTGTTAGAAACTGTATAGATTCTGTTTGGGGTTCCTTTTCCTTTTTCTTCTTGCTTTGATTTGAGCAGCTACTGGCTGGTTTATGTATTTTTTAAAGGCAATGCAGTTTATGAAACAAACTGGTTTTGAAGATTACAAAAGGATGTATGGAAATGTTTCAGCAGAGCCTTGATGCTGAAAGTATGCACTGAGCATAAGTAAGATGATGATGGAAATGGACGTGCTCTAAGTTAGGTTAGTCTGAAACATTTTTAAGCTGTTTATGGCTTTTGCTAAATTAGCATCTTTCTACTTATTGCAATCAATCTGCTTTCCGTTGATGCAGATGATACTTTTTGTAAGGCCAACATCTTGTGCCCGTTATATGTATTAACTAAGGATGGATTCCCCCTTCCCCTGCTATGCACCACGTGTAGCAGCACGACTAAGCAGCATGGTGATCCATGAGTTCAACTGTTTTGTTAAGCCTTACTCTTCTACAAAGCAGCATTTACTCGTATTTCTGGGTTAGTACCATAGCATACTGGAAAAGTGTTTAACAAGCAGTCCTGTGCATCACTGCCACTTTCTAATTACTGTGTAATTTCTTTAGATGATTAAGTGACTATGTTTCAAAACAGGAACAAATCTAAATATTGTCCAACTGTGGATTAAAATTGTGCTCATAGCCTTTGTCAGTGGGGTAGGTCAAACCTGTGTTTGTAGTTTCCAACAGAAAATGGCACGTTAGCAAACCTTAGTGGGAAGTTGCCTGGCTCATGTATGGACTCTGCTGAAGAAGGAAGTTTCATACTTGGTGTCTTGTCAGTATAAGGTCAGTGTTGTAGTTGAATAAAATTTCAAACAGATTTTGCTCCTCTTGTATGTTGTGTATTTGTAGTAACAGATGCTCAGCAAGCATTTGTTGTGAGAATTTATTTATTGTTTTATAAGGACCACGCACGTGTCAAAGACTCCTTTTAGCAGCCTTTGATGTCATATGTTAGGTGAAGTCACTGCCTCGTGAATATATTTTGAGAAGCGCATTATGCCTGTAGGTAGAGCTGGCTCTGAAGTGTTCACAGAACTCGGAGAATGCAGATGCAAGTTATCTATGAAAGAAAATTTCCTGACTGTAACAGCATTTTGAATTGCTTTTGTTTACATGATGTTGCCCTTCAGGCTAGTGACTTGCTTTGGCATAACTTCAACTTAACCTTGTTTACAGAAGTGGTATCAAGACCTGTAGCTTCCGAACTGGAGGAAGAAGAGTTTTGTTGCAGTTTAAAAAGGCGATCACTCACTTGCACTACTCTCTCGGTGCCAGAGCACTGTGCGAAGCACGCCTGGAGAGGTTAGAAACTGCAATGAAAAGGGGGCTGTATCTGAGGGTGACTTTCTCATTTCTCATCAGAGCTGGAACTGTGTAATGTGAGAGTTGTGGGAAAAGTTCAATTTAAGAAGCAACTGTATTTAAATAATTGTTTTCAGCAGTCATTTGAGAGTGAACTGTGATGTTTAAGATAGAGGAAATAACCTTGGTAGAAGAATCTTCCTTACAGCATTTTTGTTTTCTTAAACTGAGAAAATGGCACTGTATCCAATTTGAAGAGCTAATAATGTCTTGAATTAGCGATCTATTTTAAAGAACAAACTTTTGTTTTTACCGGTAAATAAAAAAACACTTCCTGAAACTTGTTTGGGTTAGCAGTTATTTTGATGAGAGTTTCCATGAAAAGGAGCTGTGTTTCTTATCCCCCATAGTGTCAATGAGAGGAGTTTTGCTCATAAACTTGGTGTTTGCATTTTTTAAAAAGAATTGTGTAAATGGAAATCGTGTAGAGGGACATCTTGAGTTCAACAGCTAGAGAATAATCTCAGTACTCTATTTTCTGTCACCTATGGTCACCTGCTGCCTTCCATGAAAGGTAGGTGATGGACAAAGCTGCAAGGAGCTCCTATTGAGTTGCCCGGCCTGGTGGTTGTGCATGGTATCTACTCTTGTGGCATGAAAATGACTTAAATATTAATGGGAAAATTTATTTCCTGGAGTAATATTTCTGCTGCCATTACCCAGAATAATGAAAAAAATTCTAGTGAATTTTTTAATAAAGAACTGTTATGGAAAAATTGAAACTACTGGAGAAAAATCTAAGCTGACAGTTCAGCCTTTTCAGAAAGAAATTTAAGACTTGTGAAATTTTAAAAACGATTAAAAACCCACTTCTGCAGCTGTTTTCAGAAAGGAGGAAGGAAGGGCGCGTAAGAGTAATGTTGGCTGTAAGACTGGGCCTAGAGGGTAGAGCTCATGATTATGCTTTGCCTTTAAAATTACCTCTTAGTTCAATTCTGTGCCACAGAATGAGCAGTTTCTAATCCGATTGAACTGTAACACTGCACACCGTTCCGGTTGGGAGTCCAAGGTTACGCTGGGGTAAAAAGGAGCAACATTTAAAAACACTTAGGTTCTACCACGGGCATCCCTATGTGTAGCACTGTGTCATTGTGTGTAAGTAACTGATGGGAACATGTAAATGTCTACTTTACAGGGGTCGCAGTCTCCATATACAACACTGCAAAGGTGCTGGCACTCTCCTCTGTGCCAGACAGCTGGGTGTCAGCCTGCTCTGTCTGCAGTTTTGGTGAAGAGGGAATTGATTTTTAATGCTGAGAGTTTTCTAACTACGCTATCCTTTCTGATAAGTCTAAAATCATTACCTAGAGAGGGTTTAGTAATATGAACTGTCTATGTGAGTGTGCTATATTCATGGGGTATTTTTACTTACCGGCAGCAGCAGGTTTGCTCATCCCACTTTATTGTTACGACGTGTTTCTGAGCTTGCCCTCACGTTTCAGACTACTCTGAGCAGATGGTGGTGTTTCTCTGAGAGGAGATTCATCCACATTCAAAATCTCATCACAAAGCTGATCTTTTGTTAATTCATCAGGCTACATCAGTTTTATTTAAAAAGTTTATTTCTCTTCCTCCTCACTGTAAGAGTTACACAGTAATTTTACAAAGGGAAATTTGCATGTTCAGGTATGAATGATTTTTACCCAAACTGAATTAAGATACAGAGTCTATACCTTGCTTTCACAAACTTAAGTGAGTGCCTGCACCATATACAGGCAAGTTTCTCACTTAATGCTTTGACCTTTCCAGACACTCAACAATCTAGGAAAAAAACTTCAGTGCTGCAGAGTTGCTTTAAAGTAAGAAGGAATGCAGAAAGAATAACTTAATACGTTTGTGTAGCAGAAGTAACTCTAATACAAACCATTTGATTTCAAATGTCATCAGTTCCAAATGTAATAAAAAAAGCAGTTAAACACACACTGTACACATGCTCGGTGACTGTACCTGAAGGAAGTTTATCTGGTTCATAAAAAGAATCAAACAGCTGTAAACTTAATGGCAGCTTCAGACTGTAATTGGACCACACTCATTTTCAGGGATGGTGATGGTCTTTTCAGGTTCTTGAAAGTCTGAAAGGTTACAACAGATCCCAGGTCAATTAGCACAAATAACTGGTAAGTGAAAGAAATGCATTTACAACAGGGTACACTCCTAAAGGTGTTTGCTCTTTGTGCAGATAGTCCTGAGTAGCTGTTCCGTTAACAGTCCAAGAAAACACTGTCTGCTGGTTCTGTCTGCCCAGCCTTGTGTACAGTGCCACGAAAAAGAAATTGCTCAATAATTTGCTCAAGAAATATCAAGTTTCCTTGAAAAAGGTAAGTTCCTGAAGTTATCCTGCTCTTTTCATTAAATACCATCTCGCCTGAAACTTTTTAAAAACCACGGTAATTGTGTGAATTATGTTTCTTGAAAGAAAATTCTTACCTGCCCTAAAAACAGGACAAACACAAACTCTGGGTATGCTCCTACCGTTTATGTGCCACAAGGGGGAGATCTGGGTCTGGCACTTACATTCTTTTCCACTGACCTGACTCCTTAATACAGCAAACCCAGTAGTTACTTTTGGCTGGATGAGTCCAGTTGAACTGATGCTGTCAACTTACAAAGCACTACAGCTGGCTGCCAAATACAGCAAAAGGAGTGCACAGCCAGAACTTGGAGAAGAAGGAAGCACAATGTCTTGTTTTAGCAAGCGAGGAATTTTAAACTCTACTCTTGTAACTTCACACTAAATGGAAAAACTAAAATATTGAATGGATTGCCAAGCTGTAAAATTTGGCAGTGCTCAAGGTAAATGGCAAAATAACTGCTTTATGCAGCTGAGCCAAAGTTCCCCACATGCAAAAGGTTAATTTTGGACTGAGACCAGACACAGCAACTTTCCATTAGAAAGAGAATTTATGAAGGGGAGAAGAACTGAAAGCTGGAACTAAGTTACTGCAAGTTCTACCACAAGCCAGTCTAATGATCTACAGATGTGGTTTTGTTTCAGTTGAACAGATGCTACAATACATTTTTATATACTCACCCTCTGTCAAATCCACCCAGCTGTCTTCTGTATCAGGTAAAGGAATTGAAATTCCCATTGCTTTCCGGATTCCATATGTACTAACAATATCACCTGGAGTCACTTGTTGTGCAAGTTCTTTCAGGTTATTCGTTACTCTCTCCGCTAGAAAAGATAAGTGGATGTCTTTATAAGCTAATGTACACACAAAATGCTGAAATGAGCCCTTTACCCTATAAACAGTTTAACTGAAATACAAGTGGAACTATGTTAACTAATGTTTCTGAAACAGAACAGTTTTATTGTGGTGTGTGCAATCATGCCAGACATACTGGGAACTGTAAGAGACTGTTGAGAAGAACAGGAGGAATGAAACAGCTGCTGACCAAGGCTTGCTGCCACCAAGAAACACCCAAAGTTAACGAATAAGCTAATGGCACTGGGGCCCTCTAATAGAGCTGCTGGGAGAGGTCCAGTGGTACCCACAGGGCAGTTGGGTTTGCAGTAGCTGGGTTTTGGGATTCTGCATTTATTTCTGTATGTAAACTAGAGACTGTTCTTGTTGCTAAAAATGTGTTTTTGCCTTCTAGGAGGAAGCTGTAAGTTTAAGAAAGGTAATATTCAATCTAGTTTAGACTGGGTATAATACCAAATTGGTAATATTTTTCCAATAACAGGGCATTTATCACATGGAGGTGGTTATTTTAGGCCATGTATGCAGTACCTGATACTGCACAAGTTAGTTTTACTTGCACTTGTGCCCTCTGCTCACAGTCCTTTAAGACTGTATGACTGGTATTAAGTGGTATAATAAAATAGACTGATAACTAGCTCATACTTGGAATAAAGCTAGCTTTACACTAAGAACCTGGTAATGCCTAAGCAGCCCCTGTTCAAAGACATGGTAAAAATCATGAAGTTGGAGGCATTTGGCTATAGTCTGCCCCGTGGCACAGAGGAAGTTCAATATCAGTTCTAGGGAAATGTATTAATAGAGAGGAAATACTTGTAATTACTGTTCAAATCTTTCATCTGGCTTTACATACACACAAAAAAATTAATCTTCTAGGCTTAACAGGGCCCATATTCTGCACTGTAACTGTTACACTTTTGTCTTTCTTGGAGTTCACACAAGTTGGGACTTGATCAATTCTGCAAGAATGATGAGAAAAAGTGTATTTACCCAAGTGCATCTCTCTGTAGGATGGACCCAGAAGACAAATCATATTAGGGGGTGGTTTTGTACTTAATCGTTCATTTTGAGCATCCTGGAGTTCTCTGAGAAGCTTTGTTGTTTCATCAAGTTTCCTCTGGAAGACTTCAGCCTCTGTTTAACGAATAAAAGAAAGTCCTAACTGCTAAGAGAGTATATTTACTTACATTTTGATATAAAAAAAGGCTGGCTATGTGAAAGGACTGAGAAGTTGAAACAGTTACAAACCTATTAGAAGTACAAGTACCAAGAACACTCACCCTCTGAATCAAACTCTTCAACAGGCAGGCCGAAGTTTGTAACTGCTTTTAGTGCTGTCAGTCTGTCGTTATGAGCAGTCTCCAACCTGGCAGCAATATCCATTTCCATAATCTAAAAAAAGAAAAAAAAAGCAGCAGGTAATAATTGAGATAATATTTACATCAACCATGAAACAACACAAATGTCTAGGGAAAATCAGAACACAAAGTTGGGTAAGATTAGTCTGCTCTACAAATAAAACGTATGTATAGAGCAAAAGCTGAAAAGATACCCACTGAATCTGCCACTATTCTACCATTACTCAGTTGCCTGTTCTATTTCATGTTCAAGTAGAAAACGGCATCTGCCACAAACACTGGGGGCACGCACAAACGATGCGGGAACTTAAGACTAGCACCCCAATTTAAAAAAACCTAAAAATCCTTGTGCCTACTTAAACCAGGGTTTATCTTGGGTCTAAGGCCAAAACTGAAAACTAGCCTGGTCTGATGCAGATGAAGGCCTCGGGAGAGCAGCCCTTTCCCTGGCATTACTGCTATGCTGCATCTAATTGAAGAAAGTTTGGATAGAACAATTTTAGAGATACCTTGTGCCCCTAAAGGCACATAATGTATTTGAGAAGCCTTCTCAATGACAGCTATTTATCATGTGATGTTTTATACTTACATTACAAGTTCATGTTAAACCAAATCAGACTAGGATAGGAATAAAACAATGACAGCTGCCAACCAGATGATTTAATGCATGGTTAAACAATCACAAACAAAAATATGTAAGCACTTCCTTCCAGTTCTTTTGACATATACTCTTGCATATGTTTTAACTTTTCTGGAGATTCAGGAGTCTCACGTTGCATGTTTACAGCTGTCAAAGTCTCATTGGGGCTGCACAGGCCCTATGGGTGTAAGTTTTGTAACTGCGGGGTTAGACAGTACTTAATTAGTAAAGAAAAATTGTACCTTTACATCTTTTATTGTGTCACTTCTTTCATTTGGGTCTTCTGCTTCTTCCAATGGCTGAACAGAGAAAGGATGTTAAAGAAGGCATTAATGTTTTCATCAAGTTCAAAGTAAAACCTTACAAAACCTAGTTTTATAAAGTGAAGTAAATACACTAGGTCATAATGAGCTTTCCCTGTAAACAAAGTTACAAAGTAGCTATTTTTTTTGAGGGCTTTCTTCAGATACTCATGTTTACTAAGCCACATTTTTATAGCACACATTTTGTTGCTCTTTGTGAAGTTCATGTGCTTTCCCCAGTGAGGTCACATCAGAGGCGAGGCAGGAAGAAAAGGAAGGATGGCAATTAGATGATGAAATGTGTTGTGTTTCTATACATAACTGTAGCTGTTGAACCCTGTAAATCACTGTCACTGTTGGGTACTTACATAGAGCTAAACTAGTAGCGCCAAGCAAAAGTCTGAGCTGGGGCTAGAGTTTGATCTTTGAGCCATGAACTATTTATAGTATTAATTTAGCTAATATTTGACTCATTAGTAAAAGGCTATGATCTCTTTATTTCATTAAACAATATTGATGTGGAACTCAGATCAAGACTTTTAGTTAAAAGGAACTGTCTGGTGGAGATTCTCAACTAACTCATGGGTTGTCAGTTAGGTGAAGTCCTATCAGCCCCTTTGATTCCAGCGATGTTTGGCACATTCGAGTATTGAAATGCCCTATGAATTTGAAGAGTAGCCGTTTAGTACCTTTACATAGTACGTATTTGAGTTTAAAAGCACTGCAGTGAGTAAAGGTAAGAACTATTTAGAACTTCTTCTGAATTAAACGGTGCCTGCTAGGAACATGATGAACTTTTCATGGAAATAGACACCCTCTGTATGGTCACCTCATTTCTCAACAAATGCTTATTGGTATGGAACAGGAGCCAGTGCCAATGGGAGTGAGAGAGCAGACAGAGAAAGACTGTCTCTATTTAGTGTATTTTGTTAATTTTCACATGTAACTAATTAAGAAGCCAGAACAATCCCTTTCCAGAAAATCCATCATCTGGAGACAAAGATCAGTCTTCACTTCCATATTTTACCAATTGAAAGGCAGCCCATCAATAGGATCAGCATCATCTTTCTCTTGTTTTATAGCTTGTGTGCTAAAACCAAAACCAGACGGTTCACAACTCCACCCTTACCGTTTCTAGTTCTCTGAGAGCTCTGGAATGTCCTCCTTTAGTTAGGACATCAAGCAAACTATCAGCCATTAAGAAGGGATAATCTTGTGACTTCATCAAAAAATCATCAATGCTAGAAGATCAAGAAATAGGTAAGGACTTTCATACCAAATGTTCAATGGAAAAAAAAGTTAAGTCAAACCCATATGTACAGCACAAAACACAAAAAGTAGCACAGAGTTTAATTTGAATGGGTTGCTTTAGTTTAATTATCTGTGCCTTTTGTATGAGGAACCCACTCAGTTTCCTAACAAATCTGAAAAACTAGGAAAAGCATAGTGCCGCAGGCAGCTGCATCAAACTGAGAGCAAATTTGCACAGGCACTTAAGTACAGTGCAAATGTGAATTATTCCCACATGTATGAAATTATACGACTTTCTAGTCTATTTTTGAGATTCTCATAAAACAAAAGGACTTTAATGATGGATTTTTTCATAATCCAGAATAACAAACCCAAAGAGAATGAATTATTTTTACTGAAGAACATGAAAATCAAGTAATACCCACACTATTTAAGAATGAAACTGAGAATCACTATCTCTGGACTCAACTCTCCCACTACGACCATAGCAGTTTGGTCAGTGTTTTACAATAACAAAGATGCATCTCACTCAGAACAGTAATTAAGTTCATTAAGATTACAAAAATCCTGGTTTTATAAACATTTGTATCACTCAAAATTTTTTGGCTTTGAACATGAGTTCTTCAGAGTTAGTCATAAATATACTTAAGCTTTAGACTGTATTCTTATGTACCAGCTGCATCGAAATCCTTCAGTCTGGGCTAATTTCCTGTTACAGGCAAATTGTCTTATAAAATAAAGTATTTGTTTCTTAAAACAAACAAACAAACAAACTACTAATAGTGACATCACTCAAGAGAAAAGCCCATTCTGCAGAGCTGCACGTAAAGCTTCTGAATGTGAAATCTGTGATCCTAGTTTGCTTACCTGGAAGATCCAGGATTAGAGTCTTCTCCATACGTTGAATAGATTAAGTCAGAATCTTCTTTACTTATGTTGGCAAAGGTAGAATCGTACGTTGGAGCGTAAGAACTATAGGGTCCGTAATTCAAGTATGTCACTAATGAACAACAACAGTACTAATTATTACCTCTGATATACACATATCGGATAAAAATGAAAAGGCGTTGTAAAACAATCTCCCCTAAAAGCAACTTTTAGGAACACTGTTCTTATGCTAAAAACAACCTTTCACAGAATACCATCTGTTCACACGGGAACTTCTCTAACAAATGCACTTTTATTTGTAAATATTTTATTAACAGTATTGTATGCCTTAACACAACATAAAAATTCTATGTGCTTTCAAAGCTAGCAAAAACCTTTATCTGCTCTAGTTGCTATTCTCAATACAGATGAGCATTTTATCAAATACGCCCCTCCTTTTGTACATGCAAATTAAGCTAGACTTTGGGGTGTGCTGTTCAGTTTTGGGATGGATACCTGCAATAATGTGCTTTATCATAAACACGATAGTTACAAACTATTTGTGTGCTCATAATGAGATCAACGTTTTGTTTATATATAAGGAGGAAGATTTATATTTAAAAAAAAAAAAAAAAATCAGCACTTGCCTGGAGTAACCTTGTTTCTTTTATCTTCTTTGAACCCCTGTAATGTATTAACTCCCGACTGAAGTCTTCCTGCTGTCATACCCAGCTTTACAGGGCAGTAACCTGGTTCTACAACAGGATATATCAAAATATGGAAATAAAGAAGGCATAGTTAAGTGACATAGAAAGATGTCCAAACTCATTTAATACTCATAGCCAGAAACTTCAGAATAACAGGAAACAACTTTAAAGTGTGTTTTCCTCTCCAAATGCTTCATACTAAAGAGTGTGTGTAGTCCTAAACATGAATCCAGTTAAGTATAGAAGATCTAACCTCAATGTTAAGTTTTAAGTATTCATCTTCTTCCTGTGTCCTTCCCTATCAGAGGTTGCATCATTAATGAGGATCTGATCCTTGATGTGAAAGGCCACGCTTGATTTATTCTTGCTGATATTTTCTACTGCACAAATAGGCGGAGGGAAGAAATCAAGTTTTCAGCTTGGTTTCTGTCTATTCTAGACCTTGTCAGTTGTGCTCTGAGATAAGCTCCCACAAAAAGCTGACACAAAAAAGGGAGAAACAACAGTCACTGAGGGCTCCCTCCAGGTGCTCCTAATAAGAGCCACAACTGGTGCCCATCTACCTGCTCATTCAGCTGCAGCTTTTTAAATCCAGATCTCTATCAGAGGGTAAAGAGGCATTAGGTGTTCAGCCAGCATTTGCTGACCTGCCCCAGCAAAGGGGGAGCAGACCAAGTAGGTGAAAGTGGCTCGTTACCTGCACTGTACCAACTTACCTCCTGCATTAAGGTCAACTGGATTAAGAAGGCCCAGAGTTGTTGTACCATCTGGTTTTCTTCTTTCAAATTCACACTGAAATAAGATCAGACTATTTCAATTTACATATTCATTGAAATTCATAGTCCTCAGACTAATAAAAACATCCAATGAAACAGTTCTATCCATAGAAATCAGAAAAGGATTTGGAAAGGTCAGTCACGCTCAGAGGTGAGTGCTGTTCTAACTATTTTTATTTTCACAAAAACTTTATTATGAGCATAAGCACAAGGAATTAAGAAATTATGATAAATATTAATATTTCTGCAGAGACTAAGAGGTAAAATATGAACTCACATAGTAAATTAAATGGGCCCAGCATTGCCAGACTGGGTTCCTTCTCCTGTAACATTAATAACCTTTCATCAGACACGTGGCTGTTTCAGAACTAACATTTTTTTTTTTAGGTCACATTTGAATTATTTTCTTGAGGTTCCTACTATTTCTTTTTCTACTAGTTTAGAAATAGTAGAAACTATTCTAAACTAGTAGAAAGACTAGTTTAGGTCTCCTGAAAATTTAAGCTGAATTTGTTCTGCTGATGAAATTCAACATGCATTCAACTGATATGCCTTTTTTTAAATTTTACAATGTTACATAGATGATTAGTCGTATAACTGTAGTAAAAATACTCAGCATTTCAAGTGATATAAAACACTAAATAAGCCTGGTTAATGAAAAAATTAAAGGAGTTACCCAATATATGAATATTTACCTGGCTGTTTGCAAGTCGTCTTGTTAGCTTCCCTCCAGATTCTCTAACAATACGATCAATCTGCTCTTGTTCCCTTTCCAAGCTATTGTTTCGTAATTTGTCTTCTAGCAGGTCTTTGTCCTTCCTGTGAATAAAACGCACACAACTTAGTTATGGGCTTTAACAGGCACCAATTGGCTGAGTATCTTGAAAGGATACAGTGAAGAAATTCTTTTTGCCAACTATGCACATTGTTTTTGTAGACAAAACAACTGACAGAAAAAAGCAGTGTATTTAATATAGCTGGGGAAAATACGTGACAAAGACTTATATCAGCAAATGCTTTTTTGTATTAGGAACTGCAAAGGTTTCTGTGTTTTGCTTGCTTCAGCCATGCTGATGTCCTCGTTTAGCATGTTGCCAGATTTTATATTGTCACTCCCACAAAACTAACAAAGGTATTTTTGTACAACAAAATCTTAACGATACTCTGAATTCCACTATCTCTTATTTCAAATGTATAAAAATAAAGTCACTAGTGTTTCAGAACGCTGAGAGAGGTTTTTCTAGATATTAAAAGATGCTTCAGGAAACATCTGGTCTGTAGGAGTCCATTTGCATGCTTCTAATACAACTAATACCACAAAAAACCAAAAGGTACCTAAAATCTGCTATGTTGTTCTTGGTACCAAAATGTCTACAAGGTCACATTTGCAAGCTTCCTCCAAAGCAACACTGCTGATGTGAAATAGATATTAAAACAAAATAATTGAAGGAATGGAGTTGATGAGCAGCACAGGGCTATTGACCTAAAAAAATGTGGTATCGCAAAAGAGTCTAAACTTATTTTGGTATATAAGGATGCTTTATATAAATGTTGCTCCCTTGAGATGAAGAAAACTTAGTGGATACCTAGCACCAGAAAGACAGAAACCCACAGCCACTGGTTCCTAAAAGTCATCTCATTTCAGCAGCATTTAAAAAGTGTATCTGAAATCATCATTGAGATAATACTTCACTTTTTATGTTCTTTACTAGGTGTTTTGAAAGCTTTGGTGTCACAGTCCAAAGGTTCTCCCTTGTCTTTCCCAGGACCATTTTCATCTTCCCCAGTTTGCTGCATTTCTGTCTTGTCCTTCTGCTTCCTTGACTTCTGCAGGTCAGCCATGAATTCTATACTTTGTTTCAGGCTCTGAATTCTCTCCTAAAACACATCAGAATCCTTTTATTTGCTACTTGAATTAATCTTTTAATAATCTACTCATAGAGAATGATTTTATTTCAGTTCTTTCTTTCTTAAACTAGAAATTATAAAGGCAGTTTAGAAAGTAAAATTTTAAATGCAAGCATTCAGTAACTGATCTGATAGCAGCACTAAAGCACGAGCCTTAAAAGAATGTACTATTAAAATTCTAATATACAAGCATTTGACAAATATTAGACACATTTTTATTAGTTTTCTTAAGACCCCTGTAACAAAATTTGAATGAAAGAGAGATTAAAAAGGAAGTAGCATATTTTTTAAATATTTTGGCTTGTATTTTCTATTACCTGGCTGAGTATCTTCATCCCTGAGTGCAGCAGTTTTTTTGCAGCTTTGTAGTAAATGGTGTCTGGTTTGTTATAAATCATTGCGTTAGTACACATCAATTTGAAGTTATCCTGTATAGACGTAAATGTGGAATGAAAGTTAAAATTGTGTAGTACATCATTTTAAAATCCTTGTTGCAAATGCAGGGTCTTGAGCATTAGGGGAAAAAGACCTTCAAAGAACACTATCAATTAATGAATTAGATCTATTTTATTAAACAATGAAACAGAAATAATTATGTAAATTAGACTCAGGTCTCAAAACCAGCACCCCAATAAACATCCTGAAAGTCATCTTGTGTGTTGACTTTTGTTTGCAGTTTTTAAAGTTTTAAAGAAGTCCTCTTAGCTGAAATTACCCATTTCCCTGACCAATTGGCAGTCATTAGAATAAAAAAAGGAAAGCAACCTAAACCACAATAAAGCTAACTTTGAAAACAGAGAAGCTGCATATTCATTGTAAAGAATATGCCAAAGTTTGTGTATGCTTGTTTCAAGTTCATTTTTTGAATGACTGAGCTGGAACCCTCAATGCTTTACTCCCTGCAGAGCCTCTACAAGGTAGATCTATTTTATTGTCTTCTCAGCTATTTACAAAGACAGTAAGTTGAAATGAAAAATTAACCAGAAACAGCTGAAACAAAAGGGAATATTCTTCTTCAGTTTTGGAGCTCTAAAGAAGAATGTGCAAGAAAATACAACCCCCACTACTAATTAACATCAGCCTACATTCAACCGTTAATTATACACAAATTACATTTCTTGGGTCCTTATCTAGCCCAGTAAAGAATGAGAGAATATTTCTGCTGAAGAAAACAAAACAAGGCCTTCCACCTTTTAAAAGATTAGGGGTCTTCAAAACAGGCCTTCAAACCCACTAGAAAGACTACAGCACAGGGTTAAGCAGTTGCTGCCAAGATGACTGAGATCATCTTGTGATCACTAGTTGTGGGCATACAGGACTAACCTGGCTAGCCCAGAGGTGGCAGGAAACAAATAAGAAAGCAGTAACAGACAGGCAAAGCCAATTCACCACACTTCTTGTTTCTGAGAGGCAATACATTAAAAAAGAGAACGTTAGCATTTCTAACTAAAGATCTAAAGTGATACACTGAAGGACAAACTGACAGGTTCTATTTAATATTGCATAAAACCTGAAACAATCTACATCTTTTTACAAACCAGAAGTGTTTTCTTTCACTTCCAGAACCCATTTGCTCACAAAAATTCAACAGGAAACATTTCTTCAGGCAGAAGTACTGGTTCTTTTGGCATCCACATATTCTCATAAAATACCAGAGTTCAAGTCAGTTGAGCAAAACTCATCTCTATGCAAAATAAATCTTACAGAATTACCTTTAATTCTTCTATGGACTGATACTCATTGTTCTTGATCTTCTCTTTCATGGTACTAAAATCCATTGGGTTTTTAATGATCATGGAATAGCCAGGGGCAATAAAGTCAGTCACAGGAAATGAAAAGAAAGAACTTGGATCCTTTCTGTTAAGAAATGAAAGGACCATTTTTTATGTTTCAACTTATAACAAAGAACATATTGAGCTTGGAATTAAAAAAGAAAGGAAAGGACTAAGCTGAAAATTAATCAGAAACACAGAGCTAGAAATGTCTTGTGTCAGCATAATCTTTCACTTTTGAAGTCTGGAAAGACCCATAGGCAAATCCATATACCAAAAAAGCACTACAATGATATTTTAGAAGTTAGTTCTTAATTTTGGTAACTACCCACGTTCCCAAGAAGATTAAAAAAACCCAAACCCACTTTTTTTAAGGTTTTAGCATTTTGAAAGCTAATATTTTTATAATAATTAAGTAAATGAAAAATAAAGGGAACAAATGTCATAAGAATGTATACTTGTCACTCATTGTTTACTCTGAAATTAACACAGAGGGAAAGCTTGTTAAAACTTTTGATAGAAGCGATGTATTTATAATTATGTTAATTTTTAGGTTACACAATGTTCATTTCTTTTTTTAACACTGAAAAGAGTTTTGATGATCTCCAACATGCACTGATGGTCCTGTGTGCTTCTAACAGCATTGAAACTAAAGACTGTTTGTAGTTTTTCCTTCGGATCAGGGACAGTTGTTAAGCTGGCAAGAATCTCTCCTCCAGAGCCACTGTTTTTTCTGTTTTTGCTGAACTCTGTAGCATGAGACTGGGTAAAACTCTTGGCATTTCAGGCCTTTTTCCCGAGGCTCACTTATAACTTGCATATGACTGCCCCAAGTTACTAAAGAAGAGTGAAAAGCATTTCGCTACACATATTGCAGAAGCACACAGTGCAGACGTTCTGCAACACCTGAGGAACGCTTGCACAACAGCTTCCAACTGAGGCAGGATTCAAAAACAAAAGTGGCTGCTTCTTTGGAAGTATACATGGAGAGGCAGCCAGAACACACAGAGGCGCTTTTTGATAGTTGGCTGCAGTTTCTTCAAACTGACACCGAGATCTTGAAAATTTAGGGTTAAGAGAAAACTCTCAAACCAAGTTTCAAGCTTAATCTGGTGAGACAGGTAAAGTGAAAGATCTTCCAACCACTCGTACAAGACATACAGATATTCTTAATTCTTAAAGTCAAGAAAGAATACCTTAAACCACAGACTAAAACTGCAAATTCTGCAAATCTGATTTTTTTTAAATCAAAAGACATTTCGTTAAGAAGACAGTAAGAGAACGAGGTTTAAGTTTTTCTTTTAATAGTAAATAATGCTAAAAATAGGAGAACTCAAGGTGAAAGAAGTTTTGTAAAATTCAATTCAAATTCTTATACTTCTGTGGGAAAAAAAGGATCTTGAAAACAAAGCATCACTTTATTGGAAAAGAACACTTTAAGCTTGAAACTGCAGGTGTTTATAAGAAGCCTCAGCTGAGAAGTTATAAGTATGCATTCTTAAACTAGTACTTAAATTCCTAAAATAGTCCTGTTAACAAAGTACTCGACAATAACATTTTCACTCAGCTTTTCATATACCTCTTCCCTCAATGTATGTTATTTTCATTTGATAGCTCGGAAAGCCTGTCACACAGACATTTACCTCTGCAGCTGCCTCATGAGTTGATTCAGAGCTTCCTGAAGTGGCGTTTGCTCTACTTCTAGACCAAAAAGAAGCAGGGGGAGAAAGTGTGTGAGACAGAACTTGACTGCAACAGGTACCAAACTTCCAAGATATTAGAAATCAACTAAACAAAACTCATCTAAGTTAAGAATGAATCATAAATGAAAAGAATACAGGGGCAAAACCCACAAGGCATGCAGAAGATGTACTCTTCTCATTGGCCTGACTTAAATGCTGCTCACTCCGACATAGGTACCATTCTGTGTATAAAGTAACATAATTTCAAAACTTTGTATGGGATGGGGAAAAACAGATGGCAAAGATGTTAAGTCACTTGCTATAGAAACAAAGAACAACAAAATGTGAGTCAACTGAAGAAAATTGGAATCGGCAAGAGAATTTTTTTTCTACCTTCCTGTTTTGACAAAGTACTTGTCAGTGGTTTCTCTGGTGGCAATTCCAATCTGACAGGAGTCTGACACTTCACCTCCTGTTCTCCTTCACTGTCCACATGGTCTCGATCCCGTTTCTTTTTATCCTCCTAGAAATAGAAAAATTGCTACAGAAACCTAAGAGAACCTGCAGAACTAGTATTATTGCACATAATGATCTCTGGATTTTTCAAAAGAGCCTCATATAGTTTAAAAAAAAGCAAAAAACCAAGTTGTTAAAAACTTTCTATTCTTTGTGTACTGGCTCCATCTGCTGGGCAGTAAA
Source organism: Cuculus canorus (assembly GCF_017976375.1). Taxonomy (NCBI): domain Eukaryota; kingdom Metazoa; phylum Chordata; class Aves; order Cuculiformes; family Cuculidae; genus Cuculus; species Cuculus canorus. The sequence continues at coordinate 11,985,939 of NC_071413.1, forward strand.
GCAATCCAGCTGTTTGTAGGTTATTATTTATTTTAAAGTGTGACAGCCAGCCACTTACAGCCCAACAGGAATGACTCTACTACTCTCTGCAAGAATTGTCTCCAGTGAAGCTGCTGGGATGACTTTTGAAGGCTTTAGAAAAACTAGTAAGAAACAGTCAGGAAATGTAAAATTTGGGTTGAGGTACTTATAGTACTTCAAACAAATGTGTTATAATTAGTTATGTTATGAACTATGAGAGGGAAATACATTTTTTCATTTTAATTAAGAACCTGTATTCATTCTGCTCTACATTAATGGGTTTCTTTAGACGCAGAATTTGTCTTCCTCCTTATTTTCTGTACTCTTACACTTGCCAATACTTTTTGACAGATGAGAAATTTCAGATGAATTCACTCATCTTTTTCTAATAAAAGCACCTGCAGAAAAGTAATTGGCAAACCAAATATATCGAGTTTAAAAGTATTCCAGTTTAAGGATACAAGCTACAGTCATATCCTCTCGCTTTTTGACCTGAAGACTACAGAAGGCTGAAGCATTTTATTTTCTAAAACGCACCATCATCAATACATACCTTAACTTTTCTCTTTCTTTTTTCCTTTTCTTCTCCGGGAACTTGTTTTTCCCCTTTCTTTCTCTTTTTCCTTTTTCTGTCCTTGTGTTTTTCATGTTCGGATTTGTCTTCGTAAGCGCTGGAATCCAGCCCCGCATTTCCAGTGGCAGTCGAGAGCTCGGCTACTTCACTCCCTCCAACTTTCAGCACCAGCTTCAGCGGCTTCTCCACGTACTCTTAAAGGAGCAGAGAACAAACCCGGCTGAGCGCGGCCTCTCCCTCCCGAGGGACGCAGGCGCCTCCCCGGCGCTGTCACCGCGGCTCATTTCCCCCCCGGGCCCCGCAGCTGCTTCTCCTCCCCGCACCCCCGGCTTCACCCCCGCGCGTCCGACCCGCGCCGCCCGCCCACCCTCGTAGGGGTGCTTGTCCGACTTGTGCTTCTTGTGCTTCTTCCCCATGGCGGAACAGGCCGCGGTGCCGCCGCCCAGAGCGGCCCCGTACGCGCTGAGCGCTGCCCACAGCGCCCCCTGTCGGATGGAGGGCGGCGGAGGGGCGGGGCGGGAGGGGCTTCCGGGCGCTCAGAGCGGCCCCTCCCCTCGCTCCCGCAACCCCTCCCTTTACAGCTCCTCGCGCTCGCGCCCCCACCTCCCTCTCTCCTCCCCTCCCTCTCTCCTCCCCCCCTCTCTCCTCCCCTCCCGTTCCCCTTCCCCTCGCGTTCCCTCTCTCCTCCCCTCCCTCTCTCCTCCCCTCCCTCTCTCCTCCCCTCCCTCTCTCCTCCCCTCCCTCTCTCCTCCCTCTCCCTCTCTCCTCCCCTCCCTCTCCTCTCCCCTCCCCTCCCTCTCCCCTCTCTCTCCCCCTCCCCTCCCTCTCCTCTCCCCCTCCCCTCACCCCTTTCCCCCCCTTTCCCCTCTGAGTTCCTGAATTTGCAAGTTTTGGAAGCAAATCCTTCATGATCAGGTTATAACCGTGAGGCAAACCAACACGTGTATGGTCTTTTACGGGCTATAAAATAATTTAGGTAGAAGTTGGGACCTCCTAGGGATGGTGGAATTTAAGGCGTTCTCCTGGCAGCGCTTCTCAAAGCAAGAAAATAGTTCTCAAAATCGAATAGAATGCTGATTATATGGTCTTCCAAAGTTAAAAAGTCCATTTGCTGATATTTCATTTGACCTTTCATTCATCCATTTCACCAGCATTGTGTAGGTGTTTGCTTCTCACACCTCTTCTGTAACAAAACTTGAAATTTCATTTCTCAGGCTCGGAGGGCAAAAGTAACCCAGGTCTGCTTTGAAGGAGAAGCTTTATTCCCGCACAATAGTCCTGCAAGTATTCCTCTAGCTTGTTGAATCATACGTAGATATTTTCTAGCCAAAGAAAATAATAGTTGTAAATTGGAAGTTTAGGCTGTGTGTGGCTGTACATCTACACAGCGTTTATCCTGAAAGCTTGAGAATCTGGAGAAAATCTCTTTCCCGTTGCCCCTTCAGTCACTGGGAATTTAATCAGATGTGACAGCTTTGTTTTGCATTTTACTGGTTGGATTTACGGCCGTTTGGTAACCTACTCAGAGAATGGCGTGGGTGGTGCTCTGGAACAAACCCCAACTTTCCTGCTTGATCTTACTCCAGTAGTTTGAAATTCAGCTATAATAGAGACAATTGTTTTTCTAATTCACATCTGAATGATTTAATACTTTTCTTACATATGCAGTGACTGTTCTTAAGCATACTGTAGTGAGAGGAAAGGGCTTTTGCTGGGGATGTGACCACATGTAGAAACAAGACTAGTAAATATTTAAAGGACATGTTTTATGGGATGAAAAAAAAAGTTGCTATATCCTCCATTCCCAGAAGGGGACTGGCAGACTTTCTGAGTTTTCTTTTGTGTTATATGGAAAGACCATTTGTTCAATTGTTATTCTGAAATTTCTGGACTAATCTTGTCCTGAATTTAATGAAATTTGAGAGAATTATGCACAAACAAGTCATGTGAGATATTGCCAACATTGCCCTTTTTAGGTTCCTGGTTGACTAACATCCCCTGGGTCAGAGAAAGATACTTTCCCTTAATTGTTAGTGCAGAACACATACATAAAATGAACATTGTTTTTGCCATCCTTATCTCTAGCTGTCTTTTCCATTTTAAATACAGTATTTCTTTCCTTTCAAAAACACTCATGCAGCCTTTCAAAGCACAGCTCAGCTTGGGTGAGTTGGGAACAGAAGATGATGCATTTCTCAGCAGTGTTTGAGAGCGTTGTTGCTGGGTCTTCTCACTTCCCTGAGAAATGAGCCAGCGTTCATACATACTTAACCAACTGCTGTTAGCTGTAGCACCAGAGGAAAAGTAAGGGAATCTTATCCTTTCCTCTTCTTCTGATGTATTATGTCTTCTTGGTCCTGCTCAGGGACAGCCCTTCCATCTTCAGGGCAATTCAGTTGCACAAAGAGGAAAGATTGAAGTCCTAATGTCCTACAACTCAACACGGAGGTTGGATATTTCTTGAAACAGCTGCCATTTAAATGTTTGAAGAATAATTTTTTATATCACCATTAAAAAAGCCTTGCTATGATCTCCTTATTTCCTAGCAATAGTTTTTCATATTCTCAATTAAGATGACATTGTTTACAAATTACGCTTTTGCCCAGTAAAAGTGGAGGTTGGTGGTTTTTAGAGCTGGCTAAAGCTCACTAAAGCTTTACCAGTACAATGTATGCCCAGTGCCATCGCAGAAGAATTGTCAGCATAGACAACCTTATTGCAGGGCTAAATAGATGAGAAGTCTTCTGCTTCTTCTAAAGGTTACAGAAACTTTGGTTGGGAGTTGATGACAAAGATTATAACTTCTTATATGTGACTTTTTAAAGTAGATTTAGTCTTCCTGCATAATTTACTCTTTGAGGGAATGGAAATAGAGAAACTTCTATTAATTACAAAGAAAAAGGCAGTATTACTTTGGACTTCAAAATATTGTGTTGTCACCTGGGAAAGTTAATAGCTTTTGTTGTTACTTGGTCTACATGTCACTTTGTAAAAGATCGCCGTGTTGCTGAAGCCGTATGATTTTAGCTAATGCAATAAAATGGTAGAATTGTTATTGTGACTGCAAGTTGAAGTGCATGAAGTGTGCATGTGTTTTGCTAATGTGGACAGAGGTGTTTTAAATGTCAACTGAATGGATTCTAGAATGGCATCACAAAATAAGAAGGAAATTTGTTGCAGCTTAGGTACACAAAAATACCGTACAACTGGGGTAGGTCAAGAGCCTCTGTGTCAACAGTTGCTTCTGAATAGTTGCTTTGAAAGCCTTTACCTATGTTCTTTGAAATACTTTTTGTTACCAATCAAATAGTCGGCAGTAGCTGTTAGCGTGTAAAAACCTGCTTCAGGTCACATTGTTTCCATGCATGATATTATTTGGAAAAAGTCTCTTTGGGCTTCATTTCTAAAATGCCATTTTAAACTTATGAAGAGTTTTATCACTGTCTGGTATTAGAAATGCAAGGTCTCATTCTTGTTGGTTGAATATGTAGGATTAATAGTTTCAGTTCACTGCATATTTTCTGAGGATCTTGTTCCTCATCTTAACCAGTATCAAGTTTCTATAGCAACTAGCATTTGCATATAAGAGACAATAATGGATGTTGTTATCACTGTTAGCCACTAAGAGTAATGGAGAAAGTGTTTGAAAATAGATATACAAGTATTTTCACATGTACATTCTTCCATCTCTTAAAGAACTTGGATCGAAACGTATGGATAGCGTAAGGTCATATTTGTGTATATTCATTTAATGAGATATCAAATAATGTAATTATTTATATTAGTCATGGGTTTTTTTCCAAAACATTGTGCAAATAAACACAGTCATTTGTGAGTTTGTCTTTGATTGGTATGTATATAGCATATCCAATCTAATTTAACGTTAACAGAGAGAGAAAAAAACTTGTTGAAGCCGTGTTCTTTCAAGTCACTAGGGTCTCCCAGGAGGAAGAGGTAGGTTCTGGTAACAGCGGGTAGATGAAGAGACCACTGCAAAGCACAGGAGGCAAGTGAGCTAAAATCTTTGGAAGAAAGTTGCTGTGAGCGTACAAGCATGTAGAAGCTTGGGAGCTTTTCATAAACAGGTTTGGTTTGTAGTCTCTGACACAGAAACATTGGGATAAACAGTTTTTGTGACAGACGTGTATTTAAACCTAGTATTTTACACTAGCACCTCCTAAAAAATATCCAAACACATATGGCTGAAGTGAAGAATGTGGTCAATATTTTGATTGATGTATTATTATCAATATGACTTTTAAATAATTTATTTGTTAGCTGCAGACTTTGATATAACTATTTTCTTGATTCTGTGAGTATTGAAGGGACATTGCCATTTTCCACATGCAATGGTCTGACAAAATCAAGAGTGGCAGATGGAAGTTTTCTCCTAGTTTGAAGAGACCATCTCGTCATTATGATGCATTTTCCCCTTTTTTGCTTTAGCACTGAAGTGCTGCATATTGTGGGGCAGGTAAGTCCTATCTGAAAACACATCATAAATTATTAGAGGTGAAGAAATGGCACTTTACTTTGCCTAAGAAAAGAAAACCTAATTCATTTACTCATGGTAATATCTGTTTCTACCCTAAGATCCTTAAGACTGTAATAAACTATAAGATTGTGATTAAATCATAATTATGAACCAATACCTTATAGAACAGTCATATTGATCATGCTGTTAGATGTGTCTGTATTTGTATAAGACTGTGTTTCATAGATATCTTTCCTGTGATCTTGTCCAAATCCAGTGGGCAGCTCTTTTAATAACTCTCTTCTGAAGTAATTTTATGCACCTGAAGAAATACTTGTTGCACACCTCTGAACTGAAATAGCAAAATTTTTGCTAGGCATGAATGAAATTGCATGAAATTTAAATATTTATGACCTTAATTCTTGGCTGATGTTGCTGCATAGGTTGGGAAAATCAAACATGATTCAGGTTGGTCTGCATAGCTTCCCTCAAGAGTGGAGACAGATGGACAAATGGGACTTATCCACCATCCCTGCTTCTTCCTATTTAAGTGGAGGATTTGGAGCAAAAGAAAGGAGAAACCTGGATAGTGAGCAAGTTGGAACCGAAGCCTGCCTTTGCAGTTGCAGCAGGTAATTTCCTTAGGGAGCAGAGATGTTGCTGGCCACGGCCATTTTTCAGTGCGGAGTATTGTGTCCTGTGGTGACTTGTTCCAGCCCTACTTGTTTTATCTTCATTCCGTCTCCACATTCTTTCCATTTAGCTAGTCTTCTCTGAATCCAAATCACACTTGTATACCTGGGCTGAGGTAGTTGAAATCTGCATCCCATTACTTCACTTAATCATAGAATCATAGAATGACTAGGTTGGAAGGGACCCACTTGGTCATTGAGTCCAACCATTCCTAACATTCCCTAAACCATACCCCTCAGCACCTTGTCCACCTGTCCCTTAAATGCCTCCAGGGAAGGTGACTCCCCCACCTCCCTGGGCAGCCTCTGCCAGTGCCCAATGACCCCTTCTGTGAAAATTTTTTTCCTGATGTCCAGCCTGAACTTCCCCTGGTGGAGCTTGAGGCCATTCCCCCTTGTCCTGTCCCCTGTCACTTGGGAGAAAAGGCCAACTCCCTCCTCTCCACAACCTCCTTTCAGGTAGTTGTAGAGAGTAATAAGGTCACCCCCTCAGCCTCAGAAGTCCAAGAAGACAACTGTAAGCTGTTTATAGCAGCAGCTACTGTTGAGTGGACTTCGTGGAACAAATAAGAAACAGAAGTTTCCTTCTGTGATTGCGATATGCTTGTATCCACGTAGCAGGGAAGGAGCTCCGTTTCTGTGAATGTTTAGCTCAAATCTATGTGACTGCTGCATGCAGCCTGGCTACTGTCTCTCTGCAGTGCTTGAAACAAGGTCCAAAATTTTGCTTGGCATTTGCTGTAATCATATTGAAAGAAGTGTCTCTCTCAGGCTTGGAAGAGTATTTAACTCTTGATATTGTCATCTCAGTAAGATATCTTAAGGAATACATTATTTTAACATAAAAATTCGAGCTCAATATTGTCTAAATGGTGAGCTAAATGTTTTCTAAATATGGAACAGTTTTTCAGATGAAGCCATGCTGCCTTGTAGCAGTGCAAGGTTGGGCACTGAAAATAAGGATTGAAAGTACGAGCTCTAGTTTTAGCAGATAGGTGCAACCTATTTTTTTTTATGTAGATGTAACCAATTTATATTTAGTATTTATTTGGGGTCTGACTCTGTTGCCCTCACTCATGTGTGTAGTCCTGCTTATTTCAAAGACCTGCAAGCTTTGTGTGGTCAATTTAGATATCAAATGCTATTATAAATTTGTTTCATTCACTTGCTTGGCCAGGCTATATTTAAAGTTCCAAACCACTTTTTTTTTTCTGTAGTATACATTTTATTTACTTTTGTCATATTTTAAATTAAATTAACTATCCAAAAATGTCTGGGTTCATAGCAGACACATCAGGCTATTCTGTTATACACTTGTACCACTCAGATAAGGGTGGAGATGAACATTTTCCTAGTAAGTTTTAAGTTGCTGTAAGAGGAGAAACAGATAATTGTTTTTACTGTGCACTTGTAAGCTGTAATAGGAGAAAGTTTGATGCAAGTGTCCAGCTGAATCTGTCAGTTTATGCTCCAGTCAATTTTTTATCTTTAGGTACCAATTCAGCTTTTAAATTTTATTTTGTTTTACATAATCATGTCTATAGAGGAAGCACAGTGATCATAAAAAAATAAGAGCATTAGGCCACTTGGTGGTGTAATATGCAAAGGAAAAGGACTCTATCCCACTCGAAGAAAATGCACATAACAGACCATTTTTATTTGCTTATTATCTGATTGAACACAGCACAAGACATTGCCATGAACAGTTACTTTTTAAAGACCTTTAATTCCAAGCAAGAGGTTAAGTACATTTTGTAGGATAGATTCTGGTTTTAGCTCAGCTCTTACGGAAAGTGTTTATGTTCAAGATAATGTTCTGCCAATTGGTACAGAAATTGTGAACCAGTTCACAGTGGAAAATCTATGATTTAAAAATGGAAAGGGCCACATGGAATCTGCAGCCCTCACCTGTGTGTGAATTCAGTAACAGCTTTGGTTTTCATCCGGTGTTCTTCACATTCACAACAGGTGCAACCGCGTCTCTTTGACTCTTTGTATTTTATACACAACTGAGAAGCTCGGGAGAAGCTGTGGCATTGTATCGTTTTGGGTGATATCTTGAACTGCACAAGCCTTGGAAAGAAAGCAGAGTGATGTGGGCCGACAGACCAGTGCACTCTCCTGCAAATGCATACCCCTGCCAAAGGTACATGAGTTTGCATGGCAATACGGAAACACATGTACACTTATGCAGTGAATACCAAACGGGAGGGTGATGTGTGGGAGATGAGGTTGATGGGGCCAGTTTATTTTTTTCATGCAACAGGAAGAATGAAAGGACCAACGTTCCTTAGCATTTTAGTTCAAATTTCTTTTAGGCAGGTACAAAATATTTAAGCTCAGCAGGATGCCAGAGGATCTGCAGAGCAGTGCGTGCAGAAACAAAAATCTGTACTGTATGCACTGGTGTTCGTGTCAAGGGAGAAAAGTGAGCATAAAAGAATCAGTATAATGCTGCTCTGCAAATTCTAGCAGAAGTAAACATTTTCCATGCTAAGTAGGGCTGGCTAAGGAATGTCAGTTTTAGTCAAGCTATTATTCTGAAATGGTAATCAGAATTTTCTTTTCTGGGGGTAAGAAAACAAAGGGGAAAAGGAGGAAGTTTCCATTCCTGTTTGACAGAAACATAAAAACAACAGCTAAGTTTAATTTTCAGATTGAGGAAGAGGAAAGTAAAGATGTTTAGCTGGTATTTGGCTTGAGTTTGGTTTGGCTTTTTAACCTCCAGACGAGAAATGAAGTAAAATTTTAGAACAACTTAAAATTGGGCTGTTCAGTTTAAACCAAAGATATGATTTAGCTTTGTCCTTGATGATGGTATCAAATCTTGGTACTAAAATAAGAAGCAGGTACTCGCTAATTTTAAGAACAAGTGAGCAGGGTCATGTCCAAGTGGGTAGTAATCACCTTGGACCTTGGCTTAGATTAATTTGTCTGTATCATATTATTATGTTCTTCTGTCAATCCGGAATGTGTAGTTGAAGTGAGACCTTCACATATTGTCTATAGGGAGGAGCTTACTCTTTAAACTATGTGGAGTGTACTTCTGTATTTCAAAAGACAGACATCATCAGTGATGGTTGATATGTTGCTTATCATGCTTGTTGGTGTGGGTGGTGACATCCTGGATTGTGTTCTCCTCGAACACCTCCAGCTCTTCATAGATTTTTACAGAAATTAGACCTGAAATATTATAGCTTTCCCATAACAAGTCAGGTGGCAAATAATTGATCTTCTAATACTATCATTGTCTCCCAAAACTTTCAAGTGGTGTTAGTAGCCAAGGATGTGGATGGGGAACATGCAATATGTGGCATAATCCTCTAGCTGCACTAGTTTCTCTATCCTATGCTAGTTTGTTCTCTGCCTGAAAGCTTGGAGGAGGGCAGCATAAACAGAATGTGCCATAAGATCACTTGACCTTTTAGATTGCTAATTACATGTATCTAAAATAATACTATTTCAATTAAGGATGTGTTGTAGGCTATGAATCCCTTAGAAATTACTGCTAGCTAGAAATTACTAAGAACTTTTGGTTTGAACGTCTGCTTTTTTTTTTTTTTTTGTTGTTTTAATTCTGAACCGACTCAGTAGAATGCTGATCCTTTAGAAGAGATTGGCTAGGATTAGAAAGTTGACAGTTGCAGAAATGAAATGAAAACGAGGAGACATTTTTCCAGCTAGGCTCATTTACTAGAACTCTGCACCAATTTTAGTTCTTCCAAAGTCTTTGCGAGTAACAGCCTGATGTGAAATGAGAGGCGAGATGGAAGCAGTCTGTGGGGAGGAACATGGCTCCACTGTACTCTTACTATGCTTCTCTTTATCATGTTGCCCTTCTATTGAGAGCATTTGCTGAAGAAAATGTATTAAATGACAACTATACAATCAATTTTTTGACCACTTTTAAATAAAAAGATAATTCATTTGCTCAAGGGAATGGAGGGAAGGAGTTTAAGGATTTAAGTATGTAACTATTCAGATAGATTCTGTTTGGTTAGACCTAAATTCCTTATGTCACTGCTCATTAATGTTGTTGTACCAAGTGTTTATGCATGAGTGTCCAAGAAGAACTGAATGTGATCATTCAAAATGGCTTTGTCAGACTGCATGAAGAATTCAATTTACAATATATATGGAAATGCATGCTTTATGATTTATTCTGACAGGGTATCCACATTGCTGCTTTAAGTATTTTTCCTAATCTTTTCACAGTAGATGATCAATTAGTGCTTTATTTCTTATTTCTATTAATTTAAAACGTGAAAACAACAATATGGCAACTTCTCATAGGATACTTATGTATCCTATGAAATGAAATCAATGAGATCAGTGCTCTGTCTAATTCTGTCACCTACAGGTTCTTAGGAGACCTGCCTCTTGTTGTAGTTATTTCCTTGTTTCCCTCTCTAGTAGAAGGTTAACAAAATTACAGCACTCTAGGCCCTGGGGCAAGAATCAGATTCTGATCTTGGCATTGGAATGAACTTTTTGTGTACATTTTTGTAAACCCTTCTTTCCCGTTTGCAGTCTTCATGTCACCAAAGGAGACTGCTAATTCTAGAAACTACTTATCTTCACAGCTTATGAAAGTTTACATAGAGTTGCATTCGGCAGCTTAAATGTGTGGTGGCGTGATTATATCCTGATGTTACTTCCTGATGTTGAATATTTATTTCTGTGAAGGACTTTGCCTTGCATGCTGTGTGTGGAACTGTCCAACACTATTTGAAGTTTTAAACTCTTATTTTGTTCTTCATCTGTTTTATGACAGGTGGTTCCACAGGCTGATCGGGCAAGAAGGTGTTTTCTTTCTTAGTAGTATTTAAATTTTCTGTCCTTAATTTTATTTACATGCCCTAGTTTTTTCCATATAGAAAAGCGTGAATTTTAGTCATAGTTGCCATGATGTCAAATTTTATTGGAAAACCCAAACTGATTTTGTTTAATATTGGACCAGCAATATTACTGGAAATAGTTGTTTCAGGTAATCTATGAGGGAGTGTTGCAAATGTTTTTCTGCTTTCTATAGAACCTGTTCCTCATTTTGCAAGTGGATGCTAGAGAAAAAGGGCAATGCAACTTCAGAAAAATAATTTAACATTTTTGATTGATTTAATTTGGGGCATAAATATAGGAGTCATACCTATTCTACTGAAACATTATATTTATTGTTACCTGCCGGAATTCTTGCTTTATAGTACAGAGTAACACTTCACAGTTGCCAGGTTTCACTGGAGATGAAGTGATAATCTCTGGCTGTAAATTGTAAATTGCTTCAGGATAAAAGGTACTGCATAAATGTAAATTGTTACCTTATTAAATGCAAGTGTAGCATAACATGGTTTTCAAATTACTAATGAGTATTTTCTTTGCAAGTCTCGTGGCTTTTTAAAGATAAAATAGCACTGGGTTTATTTAGTCAATCTGAAAGTTTCTTATCTAGCACATTGTGATACTTATTTTAATTTCTATAAACAAACATTATTTGGAAGAATGGTAAGATAAAATAAGATAAAGTTTACAGCATTTTTATTAGTCTTAATGTTTTGATTACCAGTCAGGTTGCTTATTTTTCTGTTTAAACTAGAATAAATATTTTATGATAATACTTACCAAAATACATTTTTGGTCTCATTGCTGTTTTTAAGAACACACAGAAGTCAAAATGTCATAGAATCTATTCTGAGTGTACAACATGGTTAAAGATGTTAACGTTAAAGACACTGTGAAGGAGAAGAAAGTTTGGGGGTTATTTAACTGAAGTACTGATGCAGACCATTTTAAGAGGCTTCTGTATCATAGATATTACTCCAGTTCCTTACCCCCATTTATATGCCTGGCTTTTAATAGGGTGAAGAAACAAACATCAATGAGACTATAGTTGCAATGAGTGTTTTCATTGGTAGGCTACAAGATCATCAAATTCTTATCAGTCTTACTGTGGCTTTTAGGAAGTACTGGGATCTCAGTTCCACCTGACCAAATTTACCACTCATTTGAGCAACCATGAGAGCAAAAATACATGTTTACATACCAACCACTGAGAGTTGACAGCTAATAAACTTAAAACTATTTTGTTTCACAGACATAATTTATTCAGGGAAGAAGTGAAGCAAATGAGGAGGGGAAAAATCCCAGATAATTGGAAATTGTGAAATTCTGTTACAGTTGTGAGAAAAGTAGCAAGAAAATCTTGATGGGAAAGGATAAGAGAAAGTAGCAAAAATCCATTAAGGCTTAAATATGATAAAAGAGGTATTCTCACAGCATGTAACAACTAACCTTTGTTTGACATTGAACTTTTAGCAGCTCCAACAGTAGCTCATGTTGTGCTGAACTACACTTCAATAACAATATGTACCTACATATTTTTAAGACTATTTAATGATGTATATAAATGATTAAATTTTTATGCATGTGCATTTTAGCAACTCTAATTTCATTCTCAGAGCATGTTCATATCAGGTAAACACCGCCATTATGTGTTTTGGTTTGATTCATTATAATTCTGACAAAATACACGATGTAAAGCATGGGATAATGCTAGTGCAGCAATAGGATATATGGTGAAAACTGAAACTATATATGTACTGCTAAGCCAACCTCATGGCCAAGAAAGAACAGAAATGAATATCTTTGTGCTTGGCCTGAGTAGACATAGGCGACAAAGTTGAACAGATATTAAGTAGCTATAAATATCTGTACCAAAATGAAGTTGTGGCTGAGTCCTGTATTGGTACAGCCAGCTAAGGCAGCAATGAAGGCAGAAATGATATGAGTGCTATTAACCTGTAGTTTCTGTAGAATTTTTTGTTGCAGTCATCTTTATTTTGCTGTATCACCATAGTAACTGTAGGAGCCACTCTACCAAAGATTTACAATAGCTTCTATTTTAACAGCTTCCTACCTCATCCCTTGATGGGCAGATACAAACTGGCATGCTTCTTTGGGGATAATCAGTGAAGGAGTGCAGACAAAACTAATAGTATTTAATTTAGGTCCTCTACCGCCAGCTAAAGATTGGCGGTTAAGCATGACTTTAAGAGTCACACTTCAGAATTCAAAAGTGGAATTGTATGTGCAACCTTGTCTATGGTGTTTGCTGTTATTTGGTTGGGCAAGAGGAAAAAGGAAGGTGTGCAATTTTGCTGTGCAATTTTTGAGATTTCTTACATGGAATTCCTGATGGATTCCTCGTACTGGAATATTTAATGATTTTTTCTAGATAAGTTAATATTGTTCAGGTATTTTATTTCATATTTTTGATATGCAATCAAAATGAAGTTCCTGTTTATGCAGTAGTCCATTAAGATGTTCCACTTTGTCAGGGAGTGGTAGAATAAAAGCTTACGGTTAGAGCTGAGGGACAAATGCCCAGCATAGATAGGGAGCCACGGTGGACTACAGCATCTCTGATTACAGAGATTGGCTGGCTTAAGCATACACTACATAGTGGGGCTGCAGGTCTGTCGAGAAAAGGAGAGATATAGTCTGACCCCAAATCTCACATAAGCCTTGAGTTACACTGATTTTTTTTTTCTCCCTCTAATCTCATTAACTCTATTTCTTAACTAGTACTGCACCATGTTTCCTCTTCACTATTTTTGTTTTCTGTCATCTCTTGCTGAGTATATTAGGTTGTTGCACGGTATGTGATCTTGAAGGATTTCTAGTACTAAATATAAACAAAAAACAACAGCTTATGCTCTGAAATTATAATATCTGCTAAAACCAGAAGGATGTGAAGTAGAATAGCTTTATTCTATTGTTTTAAAGTTATTTTCTGATTTTACTACCACTTCCAACTTACTCAAATACTGTGTTTAGGACAGCTACATAAAAAGTGCTAGATACATAAATAGCCCTTCTTTGGTTTATCCTGTTCTTTGAATGTGTACATATTGCATATGGCTCTGGTCTTTAAACCTAACGTACAGATGTTCTACAGGTTCTTGATACCTGACTCTATGGTGCCTGACCACCTTCCTACCTGCCTGGAGTCATCTCAGTGTATTCCACTGAAGTGATTAAAATAAGCATTATTTTGTGAAAAAAGGTATAACATATAAAGTGAGTCGGAGCCTTTATGAAGGATAAGATAACATGAAGCAAACAGCTTTCTCAAAAGGGAGGCAATATTTATTTACCTTAGGCTCTCATGGTTCTGCCAGTATCTGTGTAGTGTTAAAGCATTTCACCAAAATACAGCACTTCTTTAGCACAATGACATATTTAGCAGCCTCCTCAGGCTGTTTCAGGCTTTCATTAGAACTATATTATGCTATCAGTGATGCTTATTTATACATCTTCACAAACTGATTTAAAAAACAGAATAGTTGTTTTTCTAGGGTAAGTGTGGAGTTGAAATTCAGATGTCATATTTTCACCTGGTTTACACAGGTGAATAGTTGTCTTAAGTGTCCTTCAAGTACATTTCATTTTACAGTGAAGGACTTGCATAGGCTATTTTTGACTACAGGTGATGTTTTTTTTGCTTTAATTCTTTGGCAGCTATTCACTGAAGAAGTTCTGAATGTTTTGCTGTATAAACCATCTTGATGTCTAGAATCTTTACATTTACAACTATAGAAAAGAAAGCATTAACTGGGCCAAGGTGCGCTCCTGTCTCATTCAGCTAAATTAGGAAGTTAGGGTGTAAACAATATCAATTCTGTTAGCCACTGGGCAGCTAATTAAATAGCTTTCAGCTAAATGCATGATTCTTCACACCTTGAAATAGAGTCAGACTTCCAGTAGGCTCTGTTAACAGATTTCAGGCCACTTTGTGTTAGAAACAGACTGTAACATGCATTTGACTAAGAAAGCGTGTTCTGTGAGTGTGAGGTTACAGGCGCAGCCAGGGTGTGCTTCTGGTTTTGTAATACTGCCATCTCTGATACCAGATTAGAGAACTGAGAGTAGGTTTTACAAAGGCTAAAAATACTTCAGTTTTCATGTCAGGCTTTGTAGTTGGGGATTTCACAGCCCACACTGACGTGTTCTGGAGATCAGAACTTGATAGTAATATTTGCTGACCAGCAAGACAGAAGAGCAAAATAGACAGGACAACGTTTTTTCTCAGGTACGGTGTAGTTCATAACAAGTTAAATGCTGCCTCCTTAGAAGAGTTTAGCTTAGCCCACAGACTACTTTACAGTTATTTTTTTGTACAACTCCTGGAGTATTCTGGCAAAAATTCATTCAAAACTCAAATTTGTCCTAACAATCAAGTTACTTTAGGATTACTTCAGTGCAAACAACAGAAGAATCTGAGCTTTCTGTTGGCTTTCATTGTAAATAATTCTGAGTTCTATTCCATAGCCTGCGTTTGCCACTGACTGGTGCAGAGCTTCAACTACTGAAAGCTCACAAGAAATAAGATGGAGATGTATATTCTATCAGCTGTGAAAATATGCTGTAAGTGAGACCTATGCAATCAGTAAGTGAACAGAGCAGAATCAAGCTTATTATTTACTTCACAAGGAAGGCCAAAACTGAAGCGCTGCAGCCACACTTCTGAATGATTTGTACTGTTCACTAGCACATCCATCTGCATAAATATGCTTCCTTGCAGAATTTAGATGACTAGAAATGCCTCCTCTTTGGCTTTATTAATGTCATTTATTTTTAATGGAGGGGAAAATTGAAATAAGTTCTATATGTGAAGTCTGTTGAGGAAAGGAATCTGGGGAAAAAAACTTAAAAGTTAATTTTTTTTTTTAATCTTGAAATCTTGTGCTTAGTAAGTGTTTAAAAATTTCTGGCAGTCCTGTTAGTAAAAATAATTATTCACAGCCTTCTGGGTGTTGTGGATCTTTTCATTTTATATGTTCAAAAGAAAAGGGGATTCTTCCAAATCCTCAAATGTACAAAAGTACATTAATTTCATTTTCATCACATTTCTACATTGCATTAGATTTGCATGGATTTTTAACCCAGAGATTTAGCAGTAGTGTGGGAAGACAAGCTCTTTTTTTTTTTTTGCTTCATTCCTTTTTTTTTTTTTCAGCAGGGCATTTTGGGTCAGTTTAGATGAAAGAAACTTCAGTTCATGCTATTATGTTGGTTTCCTGGTTACAGTTCAGTTTTGATTCCTCCTCTAGAGGACACACGAAAGGGAAAGATGTTGGCAAGTATGTTGGACCTCTGGGGTGTTGTGTTCCTTTTTAATTTTAGCACAGATTCTACTTAATACTTTTGAATAATGTTAGCCTTCCTTCTCAGGTTAGTCCCACTGATTATCCTTTGGGTGGATACTTATTAGCGGGGACTACTTATATAGAATTCTGCTGATCAGTGTGACTAGAAGTGATGGATCTTGTTTGTTTGACCGGAGGAATATGATTGCCTAAGAATACAGTTTAACTAAATGCAGGATCACACTGCAGTTTACAAGAACAGTTCCAGACACTCCAAGCACTGTGTGATGCAGAGGCTATAAAGACATCCACCAAACAAAGATTTTTCTGATGAGGCTGTTGTTTAGGACTCAACGTAATGTAAAGGCATGGGAGAGAGGTTGGGCAGTGTTTGCATGGGAGAGGGAGTTCTGAATAGTTTCGCTGTTAGTTAGTAGACTCTAAAATATCTGAATTATTAAAATGAGTGTATTATCTTTTGGATAAAAGAATTTCCCTGAAGGAAAATGCTAAGGTGAGCTCTTAGTGTGAATTCTGTGTTACATCTGCTGCAGGTGCAGTGACAAATCACATTGCTCATTTTTAATAAATTATCTAAATATATTAGGAGACACAGATTGTTTACCATCTATATGAGTGCTTAGGAAGAGTATCTTCCAAAATAAAGATGTAGGAATTTCAGATGTCCATAGCAAATATGATTGTATTCTTTCTTCCCCATTTGTTTTAGCCAAATGTAGATTTATGTGTTGTGGTCCTTTACTAATCACACAAACACTTGCTGAACATTTTACAATGGGTTGGTTTCTCTGGGACTGACGGGTAGACTGAGTGTTCTCAATGGCAACTAGTACTTCAGAAATTCAGGATATTAATAGCGTAAGAGCTTTATTACTTGTTGTTTAGAGTTTTAAAGGCTGTTACTGTTAAGAGAAGAAATTTTTATATGCAAAGACACATAAAAGCAGTTCCTTATTTACAGACAATACATACAGTACTGCTTATCTAAGCGTGGTCGGGATCAAATGGGAACAAATAATTGCTTATAGTTCCTAGTCCTTTGGTTTTAAAAGTGTACTTGTTCCCTTGGTTTCTATCTTGGCTTTCTTTCAGGGAGGTATTACCATGCCTTTCTTCCTTTGCCTTTGACTTTCCTGCTGCTTACTTTTTTTTTTTTGCCTCTTGTGACCCCAACTTGCCTTCATGTAGTTGCAGATGACTGCCACAGATCTGCGGGCTGATTTTAGCATTCAAGTGTGAGGAAAAACCTCAGTCCACTTGGCCCAATTTCTAGAACCTCAGGGTTGCAGAAACTGTGTTGGGAAAGGTGGCTGCCTTGCTCTGCTGTTAGTATGAAAAAATGGCTGTTAAGCTCCTCTCATAATGGCATGTGTCTCCTGTATCTACTAGCCCAAAGGCTATTTAGAAGCCTACCAGTAGGTCAAACCCCCATTCTTAGGGAGCTATCTGATCTTCAGTCTAACATTTTAGCCATTAAACCATTGAAGGGCTTGAATGCATGCCTATTTCATGCCAAAAAACCTTGGGAAGACAGCTAGAAGGCTTTTGAGTACAGCTGGCACCACTTGGAATGCCTGTGTTGTACTACCTTGGTTTTGACCCATTTTATGTGAGCATATTATTCAACATTTAGTTCAACATTTGTTTTCTCGCAATACTGCATAGAATTGAGATTTCAATACAAGGATATCTGACAGGGTTTCAGATTTGGTAATATAGAAATTATTGCTTCTATATGGAACTGAAGTTCTATATTTCACCTAGTTCCACATTACTCACAGCTCACATTAGAAAGCTAAAGCTTTTAAAACATAAACATTCCATCTCACAGTTTCATTTCTTCATAGATTTGTACTTGTGTGATCTGTCATGTGTCAGGATTTAAAATAAAAGAAACCAAAGAGTAGATAGAACCTGTAGTGCTGCACGGGGTTGCTGTTGTGTTGGTGTGCAGTCAGACAGGTGCTTTCAAGGACCAGTGACTCATTGTAATTGTCACTGTGCTCAACAGATCCAGTGTTTCTGAGAAGCATTGAATGTTCAGAAGAAGCGTGTTTGTAATGTGTTTATACAGCTTAAAGAGTTCAGAGTAATGGGGCAGAACATTGTTGAAGTTGATAGTATCTGGGAATACAGAAAAAAAAGAGATTGCTAGGACTGAGCTGTAATTCTGCTGATGTTACAGTGTTTACCATGTAATGACTAGGTGCCTCCTTTCTTAGATTATTTGGGGAGGGATTGTGTCAGTGTTTTATCTACATTGTTGATATTCTTTTAGAATGATATATGTCAGCCTTTCTTAAAATATGATTCTTCTGATGTAACTTGAACCTTTATTTTAATTATTTAGTTATTTGAGGCTTTTTGTTGAAGTTTCTTCTCTCTCCCCAGTGCTAATTAATTATGCTTTTATCCTACATAGTATAGAGTGCACGGTGAAGCAAGCACTCATTGAAAGATTATTTGATGTACTGAAGGGAAGAATGAAGGTCTAGTGAGGTATGAATGTATAATGATGGGACAGAGTTGCAATTCAGATATACTTAAGGGTTGATTTAACTTATGTAAGAGGTAAATATTATGGTATAGAAAGTTCTCATTTATATCTTTACTATCATATAAGCTACTATAAAATGCTCATTTTAAAAGAATGGGTAATTTTAACTAAACAAGCAGAAACTATGTGCATAGTCAATAATTGCGATTCTTATCATAGCAGCAAAGTAAAGATATGTAGTCCTACTTTGAAGATGTTATTTTGAATGAAAGAATGCTGTGTTTCAAGGCTAGTGGAAAGTATGATTAATGCTTTAGAAGTGAAGTATTTTTGATTTTTTTTTTGTGAGTGCAGTTACTGTCGTACCACTATAAAGACTTAGTTGTGGGATATAAATGAGCTTGAGCCCTACAATTCCTTGTTGAGATGTATAAAGGTCATGTCCCTTTTAGGAGTTTTATTTCTAAAAGTAATGGAGCAGAAACAGCTTCCTATTTGAAATCTTTCTAGCAGAGGCAAATGTTGAATGCAAATTCCATTGGGTTCCATAGCAGTTCTGCTTTCACTGACGCAGTTTGTTCTGGGGTACTTGCCTGTTTTCTTCACAGTGTCTGTCCCAGAGAACAGCTTGTTTACAACTGCTAACCCAACTACTTACAGCAGGCGGCTGTTTACAGCTGATGTGAAGGAATGACAAATGAAGCTATAGTTTGAAACACTGGTCTTTTATAAAGTCATTTGCTGATTTCTGAGTTTCTTCTCTTTAGTCTTGTTATAGTGATAATTAGTTAGGACTACAATGATTAGTTTGGATTACATTGACTATCCCCCCCTCCCCATGGCAGGGGGTTTTAAACTAGATGATCTTAAAGTTCCCTTCCAATTCAAATGCATGTATGATTCTACAGGTTGTATTTCTGGAAGAATGGTGATGGAATCATTGAATGACATGAACCTTCTATCCTGAAGGAAGAGTCAGTCTTTGAGATAGTTTGTACTGGAAAGGTTATCGTGCAGCAAAGAATCTGAAAACACAATAAGGCGATGCAGAGAGGAGATTTGCAACCCAAACCATGTTGGAAATCTTCACCAAAGTGAAGTAACTCAAAATCATGTTTATAAAGCTATTGTTTGCAATGCAAATATGGAAACCAACCATGTCATTTTCCCCTCATGTTCTGCTCTGTATCCTAGAATCCAGGAGAGCTTTGGAAACCAACAGCAGACATTTTAATGGTGTATGGCTTTACCACAGTGTGAATTCCTTTTAATGTCAGTTTCTCTATGAGGGATTAGCCGCCACAGATGTCACAGATCCTGGGAATACCTTCCATGATAAAAAAAGGAAAGCAGGCATCTCATCTGTCATTTAATAATCTACAGACTCGTTAATTTATGTGTCGTATGATATTTGATACCTACATATAACAAACCTGTTCTTCAACTGCTTGCTGGTTTGATTGCAAAATGTGTGTTAATTTATGTTCTTGTCGAACAGCTAGATTATAAAATGCCATGTTGTATTTGCTTTGAATCTTTTAACATACTGATGGATAAACCAGGAGTGCTGATCTTCCCCTTACACAGATCTTAAAGCAAGCCTCTTTGACTAGTTTCTCCCCTCCTTTTCTCTCTGCTCCTTGTGTAGTGTTAGACTAAAATACTGATTAAGGTCAAAACAAGTTTATGCTAGTTAAAAACAGACATATGGAAAGTTCCTGCACAGAGCCCCATAAGCTATGAGGTAGGAATTTATAGCCTTGCAATGCTCCCAGCACTTCTCTTTAATTAACTACTCTAAGCATCCTAAAATTCTCAACAACAATCTGCCTGACAACAGGGAACCGTCTAGATCTGTATATAGTAGTAATCGCCCTGCCCGACAGTATTTTATATAGATGAGTATATCAGGTGTTCTGTGACCTCTCCGCAAATGTTACATTTGTTTGTCCTGCATGTAAAGTTGGTTCAATTGTTTTGCTTTTATTTAAAGAAAGTATAACCTAATTTCTGTTTTGCTGATTTTACTTGTAAAAACATGTTTGTTTCTTTGTTTTTAAGAGATAGCCAAAAAAGACAGAATTCCACAGTGCTTTTACGCGTGCAACCACATGTATTTCTGTTTCAAGTACTGTTGTTCTTTTATATGGAGTTTTTGTTTGCTTGCTTCAAAAGAACTATTAATTGTCCTGTGAAGGAAAAAAGGGACAAATATGTCAGTATTTACTAATTTTGAAAATGAGATCCTCAAGATCTGTATTCCAGAAGTGATCTAAACGATAAATAAACCTATTTCATTTTCCCTTCCTTTTGCACCAGAAGAGCAATCTCAGTAGCCACAGCATGACACAGGGAGCTCATGCCTATTGGGTTGTCTGCTAACTGTTATGACCTTAAGGTTCTTTTCAGAGTTGCTGCTTTCCAGAATACTTCATGTTATAAATATGACCACCTATATTTGTCAATGGATATATGATCTTACGTCTGACTTTCTGTATAACTGTTTTTAATTGGATATAAATGACCTTTTCTTGCCACGATTCAGCTCTCTATCCATTGCTATTTGCAAACTTTATAAAAATGTATATATTTTCTTCATTGCCACTGTTGAAAACAGGAAACACTGCTGACCACAGATTTCAGTTGTCTTAATAATGATTCAGTTTTTAATTTTTCTGATTGCATGTTTTTTCTTATTAATTATTAATTGAAATTCAGAGCAATAATTCATAAAAGGTTGTGCAGCAATGGAAGTGTACTATGTCTGTACCTCCTACCTTCATCAGCCAAACTTGTTATTTCATAAAAGGAGATTAAATAAATCTGATGTAACCTTTATGGTTTCTTCCAAACTGCCTTATGATTAGGTGATATGTATGCCCTGTAAACATCTAAACATTTTCATCCTTTGATTTTTAGAATTCCCCTCAAAGCTCTTTTGTAATAACTAAAAAAATGTAAGACATAAAGTAGTGTTATACAATTGTCATTGATTACTATAATAACTAATATGTAGAGACTTTATTGTGGTATGGATATGTCCAGATTGGGTGGCTGGGAACGTTAATTCCATCACAGAATTTAGGAGAAGCTGTAGCACCTGCTGAGGTTCAGGATAAATATTTTCATGGTTAACTTGTACTGTACTTTGTGCTGGTAGGTCTTCTTTTGAACTAACCAGGTTAAAGCCATGTTGGGTATGTTTACAGAGATGGTATTAAAGATGTGTCTGTAGGGTGTAAAGTTTTGGGAAAAGGTTACAAAAAAGGCAAAGAAAATTGAAGGTCTTGGAGTGGTGAAATCCTAATATGTGGTTGCTACAGTGCTATTAAAAATAAATAATGGCATGTTTACTTCCGTGAAATAATGTTACTGTCTTTGGTTCCAAGTTTTAATTTTTCACTGTCAGGGGTAAGTATTCATCAATTCATTATTGTGGAAAATGTATGTCCTTTGGGAGATTTAGGTACGTTGCCCTTCTACTTCATTGGTTGAGCCCAATGTTTTTTGTTTAAAGGAAAGGATAAAAAGCATTGTTTGAGTTACATTCTATGTTACTTTAAAATCTTCACCATGTTAGTCTATATTTCTTTCCTTTTTGAAGACAAATTCCTAGCCACCCCTTTCTTTCTTTTATTACCTCTCTCCTTGACCCTATCGTTGCACTGTCAAACCTCCTCATGTTTCTATTATCTTTTTTGAAACTGGCCAGAATGGTTCAGTGTATTGGATAAGGATGCTTCATTGCTTTGTAAAATACCATGTTTATGAAACAATTTCTGAAACTACAAAGGGTAGTTAGACATCTGACTGAGAATCAGTATTAACTGAATCCTTCACTCCCTTTCTACCTTTGAAAACCTCACTGTATAAAATTATTTCCCCGTAGAGTTGTCTGAATAAGAAAGATAACAGATGTCTGCATATCGTGATTGCTTACCCAAGACATTGCTGTGCAAATTTAGTAAGTGAGGATCAAGATAGTTTGTGATATGCTTTACCAGGTCAAAATAGTGCCTAAATCTTTTCACAGAAGTAGTGATTAGGAAATTTATGTTTAATCCAAAAAGTCCCTAAGTGCCACTACAAAGAAGTGAGACTTAATTGCGTTATTGTTTGTGACATATATTGTATGCAGTCCAAGTTAGAATAACATGCGTTATATAAAGGTATTCAGCATCAGCTTTACTAATGGAGGGAAAGAATTTGAAAATTCTGTTGTGTTAACATGCTAAATACATTTCTGTTTTCTGAAGTTCCGTATATTTTGGCTTAAAAATGACTCTACCAAGGACAACATTGACAGAGGGAATATTTGGCAATTTTTCAAACTTCTAAGTATATACTACCACTGTTTCTGCTTGCATTAACAAATAAGTGAGAAAGGTTCAGTAAGACAATACATAGTGTCTAAGGAAACTGGAAAATTTGAACTGATTGTATAAATGTTTTGTAAACTGTCCATGTGTCCCAGTCCCAGTGACTCTCAGTGAAATATTTATGCCTGTGAATGTCTGTATTGCTTAGGAAAGTGAGACTTAGGCGACATCAACACATCAAAATTGTGGTGTCTTTGGAGCCCAGATATGTATACTGGAGTCAGATTTAATTTTCAGTAACAGTAGTAGCAGAGATATGATACATAGGGCTGCATCATTGAGCAGGAGTTGAAGGGTCCATTAAATGGATTATATCTCGTTTTGTAGTCCACAATGTAGTTAGTGCCAGGTGGCTTTAGTAGTGTTTTTAATTAGGCCTGTTAGATTTACTCTAATAAAAGCCAGTCTAATTGCACTGTCATCTTCACTGTGCACGCCTGCTATTTGACTCAGATCAGTGCAGTTCTTGTAAAAATGTTATTTCAGGCCTGTCAGATGAGAGAGCCATGCTTTGATGTGACCATATGATCATGGATGGCATATTTGTGACTCAATCCTGAAAAAGCTAAGCTAGTCCTCACAAAAATAGGTAAGAATAAACCGTATTGTAGCTGTGTGAGTCATGACAAAGTATAAAACTTAAACAGAAAGGCATCCATGTGTGGTTTACAAGGTCCCTGAACTGCAGGTTGCTGGAGGCTGTTAGAATAGTAGACTGAAGAGTCATTGTATGATTACTCTGTCCTTAACGCTGTTCCCTATGAGTCTTCTATTGACCACTCTAAGAGAATGTATGGAGTTTGTTTCGAATCAGTACAACCCTTCCCTTATTCTTGCACACATCCATGCTTCTGGATCATACTGCCACAACTATATAGTACTTAGCTTTCATAGCTTCTTTAGATCTCTTTTTGACCTAAACTGGGTACACCGAATTGGGTAGAAATTGGAGTTTGATCCTCAGCTGATTAGTGTTGTTGAAACAAATGCAGATATTTTACTACAAGGTGCTGTGCAAGAGCAATCTACTTTCTCATTAGCATAGAGAGCTGTCACAGAGGTTGTCAAGTAAATAGCATTAAGTTGAGGATTTTACATTGGGCATTTTATTAACTTTACAGTAGCCTGTTCATGAGAGGACAGTTAGAAAAGCTCCCACAGACTCTCCAATGACGTAGTACAGTTGTGAAGCCTGAGCATCGTGAATGATGTTCTAGTACTTGTGGGCATCTTCATGAAATGCACACTAGGTGGTTTGGGAT